>NW_027468859.1:1295948-1480948 GCF_046254945.1 Alosa pseudoharengus
TGGTGGTTGATGATGGCGATGATGATGATGATGATGATGATGGTGATGATGGTGATGATGGTGATGATGGTGGTTGATGAAGATGAAGATGATGATGATGATGTTTGAGTGCTGATATCTGACCCGCAGGCTGCCGGCCGTACACCATCGCCCCCTGTGAGCATCATGTCAACGGCACGCGCCCCCCCTGCTCTGGAGAGCAGGACACCCCGAAGTGTACGAGCCAGTGCATCCCCGAGTACAGCCTGTCCTACCCCAAAGACAAGCACTACGGTAAGCCATCCCAGAATACAGCCTGTCCTACCCCAAAGACAAGCACTACGGTAAGCCATCCCAGAATACAGCCTGTCCTACCCCAAAGACAAGCACTACGGTAAGCCATCCCAGAGTACAGCCTGTCCTACCCCAAAGACAAGCACTACGGTAAGCCATCCCAGAATACAGCCTGTCCTACCCCAAAGACAAGCACTACGGTAAGCCATACCAGAATACAGCCTGTTGTGTGTTGTGTGTGTGGTGTGTAAAGTGTGTTGTGTGTGTAAAGTGTGTAAAGTACCTATCGCAAACGTGCTAATTACCAACCATTTCGTTCGAAAATTCTTAAAACAACAATGTTTTTTTAATACTTCAAAATAACATTTGCTAAATGAACCTTACATTTTTCAGTAGCCATAGGTGTGTAGATTTGAACAAAATCTAGTTTGGTTCTTACCGGGGCTTTTACTGCCTGAAATATCCGATTTTGTTTACCACGCTCGGAGTTTAGTGCTGGTGGGTGCTTATTCCCCATCTTTCTCAGACACATGAACGGTTAGCCCGAGAATTCTTGTCGGCAAATTAAAATTCCACTGGAGCTCCAAGCGGATTTGTACACGCAGCCTTACAACACTGTTTACAGCTCTTCGAGTCACGGTAAAATGTAATTTTTGGTACATACCTAATTTAGATAAACTTATGGTGTGGGTGCTTGCGTTTCTTTAGGAATCCGCCATCTTGGTTTGTATAGAAATGAATATCAAGTGACACATACACGTAAGAGGTTGGACATACGTATGGTAATATGTGACGTTCCAGTATGGTGTTTGATCTCTCTCCTGCGCTATGCTCTCCCAGGTTGTGTGTTGTGTGTGTGTGTAAAGTGTATTGTGTGTGTGTAAAGTGTATTGTGTGTGTAAAGTGTGTTGTGTGTGTAAAGTGTGTTGTGTGAGTGTAAAGTGTGTTGTGTGTGTGTAAAGTGTGTGTTGTGTGTGTGTAAAGTGTGTTGTGTGTGTGTAAAGTGTATTGTGTGTGTGTAAAGTGTGTGTTGTGTGTGTGTAAAGTGTATTGTGTGTGTGTAAAGTGTATTGTGTGTGTGTAAAGTGTGTTGTGTGAGTGTAAAGTGTGTTGTGTGTGTAAAGTGTGTTGTGTGAGTGTAAAGTGTGTTGTGTGTGTAAAGTGTATTGTGTGTGTGTAAAGTGTGTGTTGTGTGTGTGTAAAGTATGTTGTGTGAGTGTAAAGTGTGTTGTGTGTGTAAAGTGTATTGTGTGTGTAAAGTGTGTAAAGAATCCTGCGCTCTGCTCTCCCAGGTTGTGTGTGTGGTGTGTGTGGTGTGTGTTGTGTAAAGTGTGTATTGTGTGTGTAAGGTGTGTAAAGTACCTATCATGTCTGCTCTCTGCTCTCCCAGGTAAGGACTCGTACGGCGTCCCCTCAGACCAGAGCCAGATCATGATGGAGATCTATAAGAACGGGCCGGTGGAAGCAGCCTTCAGTGTCTACGAGGACTTCCTGCTCTACAAGACAGGTACACACACACACATGCACACCTGCACACACACACGCACGCACACACACGCACGCACACATACATACACACGCACGCACACACACACATGCACACGCACGCACGCACACACACCAGCTCACGCACGCACACACACACAGACACGCACACACATACACACATTGTGTGTGTGCAGTCAGTAGGTGTCTGCAGTGAAAATGTGACTGAGTGTCTGTGTGTGATTGTCAAGTGCATGTGTGTGTGTGTGTGTGTACTGACCATGGCCTGGTATGTGTGTGTGTGTGTGTACTGACTACTGCCTGGTGTGTGTGTGTGTGTGTGTGTGATCGGCAGGTGTGTACCAGCACGTCACTGGGAGCATGTTGGGGGGTCATGCCATCAAGATCCTGGGCTGGGGCCAGGAGAACAGCACCCCCTACTGGTTGGCTGCCAACTCCTGGAACTCTGACTGGGGAGACAAGGGTGAGTGCAGGACTCTGGGTAGGGCCCGAGCACCGGAGGGTGAGTGCAGCACTCTGGGTAGGGCCCGAGCACTGGAGGGTGAGTGCAGGACTCTGGGTAGGGCCCGAGCACTGGAGGGTGAGTTCAGGACTCTGGGTAGGGCCCGAGCACCGGAGGTTCCTGCCTGTGATGCACAAAGAGGCAAAGGCTGCATGTACAAGCACACAAAGATAGGTCAGGAACATGTATAATTATAACACTTCATAAGGAAAGGCCAGGAACATGTATAATTATAACACCTCATAAGGCAAGGTCAGGAACATGTATAATTCTAACACTTCATAAGGCAAGGCCAGGAACATGTATAATTATAACACCTCATAAGGCAAGGTCAGGAACATGTATAATTATAACACCTCATAAGGCAAGGTCAGGAACATGTATAATTATAACACCTCATAAGGCAAGGTCAGGAACATGTATAATTATAACACCTCATAAGGCAAGGTCAGGAACATGTATAATTATAACACCTCATAAGGCAAGACCAGGAACATGTATAAATATTTCACTTCATAAGGCAAGACTAGGAACATGTATAAATATTTCACCTCATAATGCAAGGCCAGGAACATGTATAAATATTCACCTCATAAGTCAAGGCTAGGAACATGCAACATGATGTCACAGGGCAAGGTTAAGTCATAGTGTCACTGTGCCCCCTAGTGGCTGAGTGCAGCAAGTGTGTCATGTGTAGATGCTCAACTCATGATGTCTTCTGTGTGCTAAGCTTTGTGGATCTGTGCACATCGACAGTCTTGGTGTGTGTGTGTATTTAACTTTTGCTCATTCTTAGACACGTGCAGCTGAGTATGTATGAGTGTATTAGAATTCACACACACACACCTGCACACACACACACACCTGTTGGCCATGATGCAGCTGATGGTGTGTGTGAGTGTCACAGCTCTGCTCATCTCCATAACACACACACACACACCTGTTGGCCATGAAGCGGCTGGTGGTGTGTGTTGTCACAGCTCTGTTCTCCTCCATAACACACACCTGCACACACACTCACCTGTTGGCCATGATACAGCTGACGGTGTGTGTGTGTGTTGTCACAGCTCTGCCCTCCTCCATAACACACACCTGCACACACACACACCTGTTGGCCATGATGCAGCTGGTGGTGTGTGTTGTCGCAGCTCTGCTCTCCTCCATATCACACACCTGCACACACACTCACCTGTTGGCCATGATACAGCTGGTGGTGTGTGTGAGTGTCACAGCTCTGCTCTCCTCCATATCACACACCTGCACACACACACACCTGTTGGCCATGATGCGGCTGATGGTGTGTGTGAGTGTTGTGTCACAGCTCTGCTCTCCTCCATAACACACACTCGTCCCTCCCCAGGCTACTTCAGAATCCTCAGAGGGAAGGACCACTGCGGCATCGAGTCGGAGATTGTGGCGGGGATCCCTCGAATGTAGACCCCCCCCCCCACTCAGACCCTGCGGTCCAGATGAACCTCACACACACAATCACACGGAGGGTTCTGACTGGTGATGACCTCACACACAATCACACGGAGGGTTCTGACTGGTGATGACCTCACACACAATCACACGGAGGGTTCTGACTGGTGATGACCTCACACACAATCACACGGAGGGTTCTGACTGGTGATGGAATCATCTGATTAGTCATGTTGCCACTACTGTCTACTAAAGTCTACAGGAGTTAATATGGCTGCAAGTGCTCTTTAACATGACATTTCTATAAAATAAAATAAAATAAATACAAAATGTACACCAAACTATTGTGTTTATTTAGTTCAGAAGTACAATTAGTGTTAGACCTGAATTAACATGGTGAATTAGGTGCAAAGGAAATGTATTAATGTTGTTAGTCATTATTTGAGGAAAAACCAAGCACATGAGGTAAAATATTTACTATAAAGGCTGAATTTCAAACTATGTAAATTACAAGATTATTTCAAAACTCAGTCAGACAAAGGTCATGTCTGTAAGTGAAATGAACACAATCCCTTCCACTTTAAAATATGAGATGAAAGTGTTAAACATTGTGAATCAGTGTTGCAAATGACTTCAAAGGGACATTGTGTGTCTGTATAATCATGTGGTTACTCATTACTTGAGTAAAAAGCCTCACAAAGTGCAACAGATAAAAGTTTACAAAGCGAGTAGGCTGTTAATTACGAGAGAAAGACTATACAGTTCCTTTCAAAACAAATATAATGTGAAATCCCAGACGTTCTGGTACACATGATCTGAGTGGGTAAAGCAAATCTACAGAATCCTGGAGGGGTCATTGCAAGATATTTTTTTGATCCAGAAAAACGTGCACTCATTTTACTAAATTGTGCTCTCATTTTAATTGTTGTAAATCGAGAGCACAATTTAGTCAAATGAGCGCACATTCTCTCGATACACAAATATATATGTTGCAATGACACCTCCTGGACTCCGTACAAATCCCTTCTCTATCAGTGTGGCCAAACGAGCCGTGTGTGAGGGCGCCCCCTCTGGCTAATCTGCTGAACTGCTGGCACAGACGCACTGGTCATCTAGCGCCCCCTCTGGCTAATCTGCTGAACTGCAGACTCAGATGCACTGGTCATCTAGCGCCCCCTCTGGCTAATCTGCTGAACTGCTGGCACAGACGCACTGGTCATCCAGGGTGTCATCCACGGCCTGCAGGATGCTGCGGACTGCACTCAGCAGCAGGATGTCAGTGTTGCAGTTGGTGGACAGCTCTGAAGCGTAGTTCCTCACGGGGAGAACAAAGGACAGAGGCATCCCCATGAAGTCTGCTGCTTTCTGCATCTACAACAGAAAAGTACAGAACTGCGTTCAAAATGGAAATTTCCTACAAGTTGCTAGTGAGTCATTCCACATACAAATACCTGCTTAAGTGCCCTTTAAAACAATAAATACCTGCTTAAGTGCACTTTAAAACAGAAAATACCTGCTTAAGTGTACATTAAAACAGTACTGCTATAATATTTTCATTGTGGTGGACTGGCCCCAGTCACTCTAGGAATCTAATTGAACGTCAACAGCGTGCGCCACTGTACAGAATGTATAACGCTACCTGCATGAAGTAGCCACTCCACTAATGGCTCCCACACACAATTGCGTTCCGTCAACGCATGCTAGTGGGTGTTCTCAACGGTCAGGGGTGTGTAGCCTACTATGCAAATGCCTTGAAGTAGGCCTATAACCGTAATTTGATTGGCTGGTGCCGTCTGTTCTTGTCCGTCGGTGCAGCAAAAGTTGAACTTCTCAACGCAAGCGACGGGAGCAACGCGACGCAACGGACCCACAATTCAGTTCGGCAACGAATGTAAAGTGAACGGAATGCGCCTCCAGCACTGCAGCGCACGCAACTGTGTGTGGGAGCCGTAAGAACGCCTTCAATCAAACAGTCATTCCTGTTACGTTACCTTGTCCTTAAACACAGTCACTCCTGTAACGTTACCTTGTCCTTAAACACAGTCATTCCTGTAACGCTACCTTGTCCTTAAACAGTCATTCCTGTAACGCTACCTTGTCCTTAAACACAGTCATTCCTGTTGTGTTACCTTGTCCTTCACGGTGCGGCTGGTGTAGACGTACTTCACGTCCTCCTGGACAGCGTGGCACACCTGGTCAACATGCGTCAGCAGGACTATCTGTGGAACATCTGTGAAACAATCACAAAGAAGGAACATCTAGAGCTCAACCATCTAGGTCCTCACATCTGTAAATTATGGCTGACATTGTTTTTAAATATCAAATATTTACAAACCCACCCAGATCAGATATCTCTGCTTGAAGCCTCCTCATCATCTTCTGCAGATAATCGCTGTAAGTGGTGACTTTGCGTGCGTCCAAGAGAAAAAGGGCACAGTGGATCTTATCCTTCATGCCCGGCTCAGCCCTGTAGCCAATGGACTGGCTGCTTAAAGGTGTACCGGGCTTGAACTGAATGGAGGGGGCAGAAATAGACACTACAGTTAGCAGGTAAGCCCTTAGAGACACACCAGTGTATCTCGATTATATGATCATCCTCCAGAGTGCAGGTGAGTTCTCTCACCTTGTAGCCCTCGGGCACGTGTCCTTTAATGACCGCACGTGCATCAGAGACGCTCAGGCCAGTCGCCCCGTCCTCTCCTAGCGCCATGACATCACACAGCGTCAGAGACGTAGCAGGACCCCCTCGCTCTGCTCTGATGCTGCTGGACTTCAGCTGCAACAGGACAGAGTGGTCAGCACCATCAGAGCCTTTTAAAATCCCTATAACTGTGTCAGACGATCAAACAAAGGCCATAAAAATAAAGACTCATTATGTCTTTTTAGTTATTTGTTTATTTGTATTAAAGGGATATTCCACCATTTGGGGAATTACAATAATTTTCCACCTCCCCTTGAGTTAAACAATTGATTTTTACCTTTCTCCAGTTCATCCAGCCGTTCTCTGAGTCTGGTGATAATAGTTTTAGCTCCAAGTTAGAAATTGTAATAAGACCAACGGAAAATGAAACAGTGATTTCCTAGGCTAATTTCACATGGAACTATACTCTCATTCAGACGTAATAATCCAGTCACTAACCAATTCGTCTGCTGCAGCTCAACCTTGTTGCTGGAAGTTAGCCTACAGGGACTATTTTCAGGTGCTGCATGATATCATTGTGCTGCTGCGCCCATGGTGTTCCTTGATTATTACGCTGGAATGAGAGTATAGTTCCATGTCAAATCAGCCTAGGAAATTACTGGAAATCTTAGTCAATTTTAAACGTGATGCTAGCAGGCGAGAAGCTCTAAGAAGGTCTAATCAGATTCAATGATCTATGCTAGGCTGGAGCTAAAACTGGTATTGCCAGACTCAGAGAATGGCTGGATAAACTGGAGAAGGGTAAAAATCAATCAAAATCAACTCAAGGGGAGGTGGAGGAGGAGACAGGCGTCTATATGAGACAGACCTTTAATTCCCTTTACACAAAACTTTTCCTCTGCAAAGATGAAAAATATTATCGAATTCATTATTTAAAACACACTGAATGTCTACCTATATGACTACCCAGATAGCAAACATACACTGGGACGGAACTGGGCCACACCTACCACAACGTCCGGCACGGATCTGCATAATGGACCTGATCCGGCGTCCAAACGCACATCGGTCCAAAACTGGTCTGGATCCGTTTGACGGATCTGGTTCCAATAAGGGCTAAGACTGGCCCAGTTCCGTATGATAGTCTGTGTTACTGACGTGTTCCAGATCTGCTTATCATATGCAATACGGGTCCGCTTATTGTGTGTGGTACGGACCCGTTTATCAGATATCAGCTGGCTTTGTTTGACATGTGAAATGTGATTGGTAATTAATTATCCTGAAAAATCTGTTTGCTACACATTTGCTAACAGGTTCGTTATAGGTTCACCCAGGCTAAAGTTCATAACGTTTTCCCAACAGCTCAACTAATAAACATAAGCTAGGCTACAAACACAATGGGGGGTAAAAAAAACTTTACAAATAAGTGTCTTTTTATTTTTTTATTCAACAACCTGGCTGTAGAAGTGCAATCCCAGACAAAGTTTAAGTCGTGTTAATTCCACTGTTCCCATCGATATTCAGGCTGTCTTCCTCAGTCATCTCCATGGTCAATCTGAAACAACACAAAATAAACATTAGCCATTTATTCCTTTTTGAAAATAGGCTAAGTCACAATTACACTCGTTTTTTTATCAGTGATCCTGTTAGCGTTATCACTGTTTTTTCCAAAATAGGCTAGTTATTGTGATGGCTGTTTTGCTTAAGCTAAGGTAGTAGCCTATATTGCTGGAAAATAATAGTATAAACCTACAGTAAAGTTATCAATCGCTCGGCTGCTTGTTGTTGTCTCTGAATAAACCAACAGAGATAAAAAGCAGATAGCCTACCTTGAAAAGTTGGGCAGTGTCCTAGTCCAACCCCAGGCTGGCAAATCATGTCAAAAGATTGATAGTGCGCAAACCAAAGATCCTTGATTAACGTTACTGCTTGGACTTCTGCATGCGTATCAAGAATATGGGGTTGTCTCATAGCACTGTTTGATCTGACACAAACAACAATTGACTACTTTTACCACTGCTAGGTAATAATAAAAATAATGAAACGAGCATATGATCAACATTGAGCCAACTATATCTTCTTTTCCAGCCTTACTGTAGAAATGAAGTGGCCATGGGAACATAGTGCACCCCCATGGTTTCTAAATTTGTGCCATTCCAAAATACCTTTTTTTTTCTTTAGCAGCCAGTTGACAATGAAGTAGGGAAAGGACAGTCAATTTAGCAGAATCAGCACCTTAATTAATATCATTACCACCTGGGTCGGCTGTGAAAAAATGGTCCTTCGGCTCATATCCGTATCACAGGTTTGGGCCAAATCAGTGTTTTGTATTTTAAACGCATTTCCTGACTTCCAGTTGAGTTGCGGAAATCGGACCTGGGACAAATCTGTAAACCGGTGATAAAACAGCATTGCTAGCAGAGCTGAAACCTGTATCAGGAGTAGACCTGGCCCACAGCCAGATACCGTATGTCCGCTACAGGCGGATCTAAAGGCTTTTTTGCGGATCCGGCCCAAAGGAAATTGCTATCTGGGTAGGCTATCTGATGACAATTACGGATCATCATTAATTTAGTGTTGAGATGTTGTTCATTGAGTGAGATACAGTAAGATCCAAATAGAATAGCCAGAACAGATGAAACACATTTTAATTAAACGTAATCTACAAAGAGATCGTATCACACTGAAAGCTCATATTTTGTCACTAGCAAATAGCCTATATCGGTCCTTTGTCAAATACAGTTGCATTATCAGCCCTGACCAAAACCGTTCAGGAATTATTTATGCAAAAGTGGAACGTGCATGTTTCATTCTCCCTCCTTTTCGGCACGAATGAAACAGCTTGAGAGAGCATGAACCATATTGTTTCCCCCGTTTTGTATTTGCCAAATTTGACAACAGTCTACATTCAAAGCCTACTTCCAGGCGCGCGGGAACATATTTTTGACCAGGGGTGCTGAATAACAAAATAATCATGGATGTCTGACGATTTCTCCCCCAGCATATGATTCGAATTTAGACAGCTAAATACGCCATTTCACCGCCGTGTATGAGTAGGTCTAAGAGTGAGACGTTTTATAATGCCTTGGGCAGCCACATTCCACTGCAACTATGCGCAGCACTTGCCACTCCGACTCATCAATAAAAACTGTGCGCGCACACACCAGTCCCATAGAAGCGCACTTGACTTTACATCATTAACCTATTTAAGTAGGTTATATAGCCAGAGAATGTCCGTAGACGGGCTCTGATATAGCCTAGTCTAAGGTAAATTCCTTTTCTGACTTCTTTCTTTTTATCGCCATGGCATTTAGAATAAAGAATAACGTTCGCGAACCGTTCTGGTTTTGTTGCCAGCATAAAAACAAGCTTACCATCGGCCTATCCGCAAATTTTAAACACAAGGGATGAATTTAACGATGATGAAGTCGGACATATGGCATAGCCTAGTTCATATTGGAAAAAAAGTTATACAATTTGGAACTCTAGCTTTTCCCCACCGCAGTCTTTTAATGCCATCTAATCATAACGTGCGCAGTCTGCGCCATACTTAAGCCCAAATCACACCCAAGATTCGCAACGAGATGAGCACACTGCAAAAAATGAAATCTAACCAAGTGTTGATAATCTTATATTAAGATCAAAAAATCTATTTGGTATTGCTTTTAGTATGAAAAGACTTACCTAGCGCTCTCTCGAAAGATCATTTTGACTTAATTTAAGAAGACTTTGACTTATTTTAAGGAGTCTTATCAAGACAAATTTGCTCAACGCACTGGCAGACAAATTTGCTTGTTTTTAGGACAAATTTGCTTAACGCACTGGCAGACAAATTTGCTTGTTTTCAGGATGAGATGTCTTAATTTAAGAAACGTTTGACTTATTTTAAGTCAAATGATTTCATGAGAAAGTGCTAGGTAAGTGTCTTTATACTAAAAACAATACCAACTAGTTTTTTTATCTTGATATAAGATTAATAACACTTGGTTAGATTTTGTTAGATAAGCAGTTTTTGCAGTGCAGCAACTTGATGCAACATTCTAAAACCTTGCAACTGTGACCAGACATGTGAATGCTTTGCGACGGCTTGTAACGACGTGCTGTTTTCTGTAACGGTTTTGTGTCATTGCGAATCTTTAAACAGACGATCTGACGGGTTTTAGAAGATTAAATACAACCCGAAACTAAAAAACAGACCAGGCCTCTACTGGAGACCGGCCTTTAACCCAAACCTGTAGCCACGCCAGGCCTCTACTGGAGACCGGCCTTTAACCCAAACCTGTAGCCACGCCAGGCGTTTAAAAGAGACAGGCGTCTCTTAGGGACTCGGCGATTATTTGAAGTTTTACGGTAATTCCCCAAATAGTGGAATATCCCTTTAAGTTACTGTGCTACATTCACTGTGCCTAAGTCATGTGTGCTCCATGTACCATACGGGTCCAAAGACAGAATGCAGATAACAGGAAAGGGGCGAATGGGGCATCAGAATGCAGATAACAGGAATGGGGCATCAGAATGCAGATAACAGGAAAGGGGCAAATGGGGCATCAGAATGCAGATAACAGGAATGGGGCATCAGAATGCACATAACAGGAATGGGGCGAATGGGGCATCAGAATGCAGATAACAGGAATGGGGCGATGGGGCATCAGAATGCAGATAACAGGAATGGGGCAGCAGTTACCTTCTTGAAGCCAGGGGGCGCACATGTGCCACATGAAGGCATGTGAGTCATGTGTTTATACATGACGGACCTGACGGAGTTGATGAAACTGGACTTCCCCACTCCGACTGGACCCAACAGTAGGACTCTTATGCTCTTCAAAGACTCACTCATCACTTTGTGGGACACGAAGCTCTCTCTCAGGTCTTCCCTAACCCTGAACACAATTAGTTACTTAGTTTAACAGGGTGTATTCTATAAGCGTTTTAATTGTTATTAGGCTAAAATTGCGACTGTAGCATCATATTCACCTGTCAGTCCATGAAACCTCCCGCCACGGGAAGGGCAAGACATCCCCAACCACTAAATAGAGGAATACACAAACTATGAAATTAATCAACAAATATGAATTGGGTCATTCCGTGTCAAATTAGACAAAATCCAGGAAAATGGTTGCCGCATGTTCTCAAATTTTGCTTAATGTTTGTGTACATAATGTTAAGGTCCCATTTTTTGGCTAAATTCCAATGTTGTCAATGTTACATTTTTTTCAACCTGTTTTTAAAATAAATAAATAAATAAAACACTCTCAGAAATGCCTTATTTTGGAGGCCATGTTGGGGCTTTAATATTTTAAAAAGTATTATTTCTAGCCTGCCCAAACTTAGTAGGATGGGAAAAACATGTTCTCAGTGTGACTGGACTATTAACAGGCGTTTAGAATGCCATTTTGTGTACAAAGTGATAATGATGTACAGTTTCATTCATAGACAAATACATTTCATTCTTGTCTCTGAGGTAAAACAATGATTTTGACTACTCTAAATGCAGATATACCAAGATAGACACATATAAATATATTAAATATATGTGGAACTATACAATTTTAATTTTATGAAAATGACCATCTTCAAACCCATTATATATAGCAGGGGTGGGCAAACTTATAAATATAAAAATCTATATATTTTTTATAGCCTATTAAAAGTATTTGGTTTAATTGGTTAAAAAATGCTGCTAATTTGATGCTGTTTCACCAATGTATATATTGTGCATTGTCGCTTTAAGAACACTTTTAACACGTTTATTTCTCAATGATCTTCTGCCCGCTCCGCTATGGTTAGCGCTGCACCTATGGTTAGTGCTGCACCTATGGCTGCTCACAGTTTATAAATGGTCAGTAGTGGGAACTACTGTTGCCTTCATGATTTCCTTTTAAAAGTTTCTTATAGGGTCATTCCACGTCAATTGAACCAGAGCCCACGCACTTAGGTCTCAATAAATTCTGAAAAAATTACCAGGTGTACCTATGTTACCCAGGAGACACCAGTGTTGTGCGTGAACGAGTTCAAAAGAACGCGTTCATTGAACACGCTCATTTTTTCGTGAACATTGAACTGAACGCAGCATATTTTTTAATAAAGAACTTGAACGTGAATTAGTTCACATTATGTGTCATGA
This sequence comes from Alosa pseudoharengus, assembly GCF_046254945.1. NCBI lineage: Eukaryota > Metazoa > Chordata > Actinopteri > Clupeiformes > Clupeidae > Alosa > Alosa pseudoharengus. The sequence continues at coordinate 1,308,417 of NW_027468859.1, forward strand.
ACGGCAGACATCACTGTAAATGAACGTTGGAATTTGTTTTCCATTGAAAACTGAGTGACATGTTTTCTCTTTTGAAATGCAATGAGAGAAAGTTCCTCCCTCCCGTATTCTCGCTGGTGCCGCTTAAATCATGTATCACCAGACAGATATGGTTTTGACATTGTGTGCGCAATGCATTGCGGGCAACGTAGTGTCCGGCTGAGAATAGTTGAATAGCATACTGGCTTCCGCACAATGTTACCCGTGATGAATTGCAGCAGAGCGGGGTAGGCATAGCAACGCCGCGTAGCAGGCAACGACGAGAGCGCGGAGGGCTGGAGGAGCGAGAGAGAGAGACCAATGACGAGAGTGAGAGAAAGCGCTGCAATTTAAAAAAAAATGGCTAGTGGAAGTGATGGCACGGAGACTGGTCTAACTTGTCTGTACTGCTGCAAATTTCATCACCTGGTAAGAAACCCACAATTGCAGTGTCATGAGCAAATGTCTACAATGAGCAGCTTCAAAGAACGTATAGTGATTTCTAGCTCGTAGTGTGAAAAAAAGTATTTATTTGAATATCTCACAAAAAAAAGTAAAATGAACTGAACTTTGAACTAGTTCAGAATTAAAATTGTGAACTTTGAACGTGAACTGTTCACTTTGAGCATGTATGAACTGAACTTGAACTAGTTCAGAAAAGCTGTGAACTGGCACAACACTGAGAGATATACTGTAAAATTACTCTTATGTAAGATCAATACTTTCCAAGATCCAAGAGACGGACAGTTTTACAGGGGGAGGGGGGTGTTTTTTTTGTCAAAGTTCACAAGCCCACAGAGCAAGAACTAAACCATGTAGGAGGCTCACATTTTGCATGCTGGTACATAAATCAGAACAGTATGTTGCAAAATCGTCATGTTTGGTCTGGATAATCCAGCATGGTCATAGCTGTCCCTCAAAGTTTATACAAATTTTATTTTTTGTTTTTGGCTGGACTCTGTTTAGGCCTTCAGAAGACATATTTGTACTCAACATAGGCTCTTGATTTATTTTCCTTACTGAGATAAGTAGAAACACTCTCACAAAAAACAATGAACAGAAAATAAATTCCTTCAGGGTCTGAACAGCAGACCTTACAAGTCTGAAAAATCATTTTGGTTCTCATTTTCAGAGCACCCAAACACCTTGTGGAAATATGCAAAGATTTTTTTTTTCTTTATTCTCCATGATCCTTTCTTTTTAAAAACACCAATTTGTCTTATGCAAATCTTTCTTTTTCACTTTCCACCCTGAACATGGGGAAAATGCACCATTGAGATCAATATGTTTTGTATAGAGCTACCACAGGTTACTCTATACAACCACAGGTGGCACTGTGGTAACTCTACACAAAACATATTGATGTCAATGGGGCATTTTGCCCATGTTCAGGGTGGAAAAAAAAAAAAAAAATATATATATATATATATTATATAGGCTATACGGCCTGATGAAAGTGGACAGCAGTGGACAGGGACATACTGACCAGGCTACCGAAGTTGTGTGGAAGATCTGCTCCAAGAAAATCGTTGTGAAAGGCGTATAGACAATCAATCTGAACACTTGCGTATGCACCAACCAGCTGAATATTACACATTGCCAGCCTTCGCTGGGCCAAGCAAAAAAGCTACTTAAGACTACTATCGTGGTCACTCATTTAAAATCTTCAGTAGTACGCTATGCAGCATCCCACGTTATCAGGCTACCGTCTATGCTGACTATGAAGGCGGCGGGAAGTGAAAGTAAAGGGCTGCGATCGCGCAGTCCAGGCTATATAGGAGGGCGAAGTAAAAACACTTTTACAAATAACGAATCCCGATTACCACTCCGCTGCTGTCTGGGACTTCTGGTAAATGCATGAAATACAAGCCTTACAGTGAAAGTCGGATAGGCTACCTTCTGATCCTATAATTAACGAAAGAAATTGTTTATTTTAACACAGAGAAGAAGGACGCATTTGGCACTGTAGCCTCGCAAAGATATTTGAGCGCTAGAATGTCCTAGTCGTAGCCTAACAATTATAATTCTATAGGACTATTTTCTGCTAAAACATTAGGCTACCGGTACATATTTTACGTCCAATGTAGGCTACAGGGCTGCGAGACATGTAGGCTACAAAAACCGTGGTAAAGTTGGTTTTATATTGGACGTTGGATATTCGACACATTCGAAAAATCTATTTAGCACTGACTACGAGGGTCGAGTTTGTGTCAAACCAACTTTAATGTGTTTAAACAAGGCCTGCCTATATTACACTATTCAAAAATGCTATAAATCTATTATGCGGCATTTTTTACAGTTAAAAAATTATATAAAATCAAAGAGGGAGTTTTTGGAAAAAATAAGCACGTGTATTATGAAGGGCAGTTAGCTGAGTGTAACAGATGTGTTTTAACATGGGTAGGTTGAAAGTGGAAGCCGCATAATAGATTTATAGCATTTTTGAATAGTAAAATATTAATATAAAATCAAAGAGTGAGTTTTTGGAAGAAAGAAGCTTTGTGTACTATGTAGGGCAGTTAGCTGAGTGCAACAGATGTGTTTTGACATGGGTAGGTCAAAAGGTCAAGCCGCATAATAGATTTATAGCATTTTTGAATAGTAAAAAAATAATATAAAATCAAAGAGTGCGTTTTTGAAAAAAAGAAGCTTTGTGTACTATGTAGGGCAGTTAGCTAAGTGCAACAGATGTGTTTTGACATGGGTAGGTCAAAAGGTGAAGGCACATAATAGATTTATAGCATTTTTGAATAGTAAAAAAATAATATAAAATCAAAGAGTGCGTTTTTGAAAAAAAGAAGCTTTGTGTACTATGTAGGGCAGTTAGCTGAGTGCAACAGATGTGTTTTGACATGGGTAGGTCAAAAGGTCAAGCCGCATAATAGATTTATAGCATTTTTGAATAGTAAAAAAATAATATAAAATCAAAGAGTTCATTTTTGAAAAAAATAAGCTTTGTGTACTATGTAGGGCAGTTAGCTGAGTGCAGCAGATGTGTTTTGACATGGGTAGGTAAAAAGGTCAGGTCGCATAATAGATTTATAGCATTTTTGAATAGTAAAAAAATAATATAAAATCAAAGAGTGCATTTTTGAAAAAAATAAGCTTTGTGTACTATGTAGGGCAGTTAGCTGAGTGCAGCAGATGTGTTTTGACATGGGTAGGTAAAAAGGTCAGGTCGCATAATAGATTTATAGCATTTTTTGAATAGTAAAAAATTAATATGAAATCAAAGAGTATGTTTTTGGACAAAATAAGCTTTGTGTATTATGTAGGGCAGTTAGCTGAGTGCATCAGATGTGTTTTTGACATGGGTAGGTCAAAAGGTCAAGCCGCATAATAGATTTAAAGCATTTATAGCATTTTTTTTACATTAAAAAATATTTATAAAATCAAAGAATGGGTTTTTGGGAAAAAGAAGCTTTGTGTACTATATAGAGCAGTAATCCGAGTTCACCAGATGTGTTTTGACATGGGTAGGTCAAAAGGGCAAGCCGCATAATAGATTTGAAACATTTAACATTAAAAATTGTATAAAATCAAAGAGTAGGTTTTAGAGAAAAAGAAGCTTTGTGTACTAGAAAGGGCAGTAAGGCGAGTTCAGGAGATGTGTTTTAGTATGGGTAAGTCAAAAGGTGAAGCCACATAATAGATTGAAATCTTTCATCAGCATAAAAAATTCATAAAATCAAAACATGGATTTTTGGACAAAAGAAGCTTTGTGTAATATAGGCAGGCCTTGTTTAAACACATTAAAGTTGGTTTGACACAAACTCGACCCTCGTAGTCAGTGCTAAATAGATTTTTCGAATGTGTCGAATATCCAACGTCCAATATAAAACCAACTTTACCACGGTGCTACAAAAAGACAATTACACATTCACGTCACAGTCAGGAATTATTTGAATAAGACGGTAGACTAATAAGTCTTTTATTTTACAAGACGGTAGACTAATACGTGATAACTGTTTGGCTGACAGCCTTTAAAGTAGGCTCAATTTCATTTCCAGGGAAAGTTTTTTATGTTTTAGCCTGTTACACCAGGAATTAGTGACTGGCATGTGGGGGCGTGGCATCACGATGGTTGCTTCCCATCGGGATGCCTGTCAACCATTACGATGGACAATGATATCGTCCATCGGCACAACCCTAATTGAGTCTCACATTTTTAAAGTCTCAATGTGTCCATTAGTTTACACAGAATTCACTAGAAGTCATTATTTAAGGGGTTATTTTTCATTTTTTTCTGCGGGGCATGCCCCCCCCCGACCCCCCTAGCAATCCTGTGTGTGACACTGGGCTAACCTAGCGTTCATGGGCTTCGTAAAAACCTTTCTCCGAGTGAAAACATCATCATTCCGCATCATTCACGTCACTTAATGTGTGAGTCAGAGGTCGGAAACTGGGGCTAGATTTTGCTAACAGAGTTGCCCAGTTAGGGGCTCGTCATCACTTTTGTCGTCACGTTGTAGTTCGTTTGTAGTCCATGTGGCCTTTCATGTCCAACAGTTTTAATGTGAACTTGGGAATTTGCCCTTTTTATCACTTGAAAAGCTGCATATCTTTCTTTCACGAGCATCTTACACTATATTTTAAGCAAATATAGTTGTTTGTTTAGGATTAGTGAGTGTATGTTTTAACCTTTGTTGTGGCATCCGTGTTTGTCACGCATTCGATGGCAAAGCACTTGAACACTTGCTGTCGGAAAAACAAAGTAGCCATGGGGGCGGTCCTTGTCATTCCGAGGTGCTCTGAATGCACCCTAAGCCCTCAATGTTTCAAATGTCTGGCTCCGCCCCTGCTCTTAGGCTTAAAATGCTTTCGGGAAACTGGACCCTGGCCTTCTTGGCACACATCTCGGATTTATGTGAATTATTTCCTCAACTAGGATTTCTTATGACTTTTAGTATGTTTTTCTGGACACCTCATAGAAATGATCTAATGGCCTCCTTACACCAAACAACTTTGACAAGATTTGGGAAAGATTATTCAAAGACTGGAGTCTTTTGAGTAAAGCTTGAATGGGGGGCATTAGTTAAAAAGACTACAATCTTTTAAGAATCTTTCCCAAATATTGTCAAAGTTGTTTGGTGTAAGGTGGCCATTAGCTGCAAAACATTATTTTTATAATTAGTCTGTCGTAAAATGCTACTTTGCCTGGACTTTATCTGATTTTACATAATGACTCAATAAGTTGTGAACAATTTGTCAAAGGTTCAGTGCAGACTCACCTTGAAGACTAAGCACCTCCACATCCTTCAAACCCCTCTCTTTTGTAGTATCGTTGTAACTCTCCTCTTTCCAGTTGGTCTTGAATACTTCATCAGATGAAAAATGTACGAAGATAAATGTCTGTAACGCACAAGCGACACGCAGTCTAAACGCTTTCCCAAATGACAGCTGGCTGTTTGCAAAGGCAACAGTTTCGGACTCGGAATTATCTTGTGGGGAGATTTTTGTTGCATTTGTTGTAGTCAGATCAAACAGAAACGCATCCTTGTCGCTTCCGCCATTTTTTGGAGGTTTACTCAAATATGCTCCTCGGGCTGCTCCTGATGCCAGATGTACTACAATAACGAACTGTCCGACGTCATCGAATTTTTTAAATAATGATCCAGGAGTGTGCTGACTTGCTTTGAAAAGCAAATGGAGTTTGATAGGGTAAGGAAATAGTTTTTGCAATTGCTGCTCCGTTTCCAAATCCAACGACGATATTATAGACATGTTCAACTCAACCTTGTTGTGAGGCCTAGCCTATATGACGTGGTATCCTATTTGTAGCCAAGCAAGCATAGGTTTGGCCTACTCCTCGTTTAGATTAGGTTACTAACGGGGAAGTGAAACCTTTAAAACGGAAGGAACCGAAACCGAAACTGATTGTTTTAATGTCCCAAAAAGTCCATTGACAATTATCATATGTGATACTATATACTTTTTTAACGGGGCAATTGTTTGGAGACTCTTGGGGTGGACGACGGTGAAGTTAGCACCACTACTGTAAGTTAGCCCTTGATTTGAAATACGATGCAGTTAAGTTTCGATTCCACCCTAAAACAAACAAACAAACAAAAAACATCACGCCGCTAGGTGACAGTCTTGACCACATTTCCCCAGAGCCAGAGTATATGGGCCATTCTACCTACCGAATTCGTGCAAATTGTACAATCTTCTAGTCCGGCAGCCAAATGCCATAATTTAGGTGAACCTGGTTTTGTGGGTTAAAGTTTTTTTATTGCTGTTTCTTGTTGCCAAGGGGTAACTCAATAAGATTAGAGAGGGTGCCCGGTGATATACCTTGAGCAATTCTCGATATTAAGCCTTTCCTGTTCAATGTGTTGAAGGCGAGGCACTACAGGTGAATAGGGTAAAAAACTTAACTAGCAGATATCACTATGAAAATCCCCCAGTTGGTTACTTACATTTATATGAAAAACAAATGTATTACAAGTTGTCTGTAATTTAATGTTTAAATATGCAAATTAGTAGTGGTGCAACGGATCCGTGATCCGTTCGGATCAATTATTTCGGTTCGGCACACACATGATCCGCGGATTGATTTATGAAAAAACAATTGTGCGCATGTTCAGTCCACACACAGCGTGGTCATGGCGAGCGGAGGAACGAGGAGCTTGAACGCCCCGCGTCATTTAAATCCCCTGTCTGGGAGCATTTTGGTTTCCAAAGTTAATGTTGAAGGAAAGAGGTTAGTGGATAAACCGTGACGGTGTGTAGGCACTGTGGCACTAGAAAGCCATACAACAGTGGAAACACATCTGCCATGGCCACGCATTTGCAGCGACATCACCCCGGTGTTTCACTGACAGGAGTGAAACCGAAAGCGGCTCAACAACCGCTTATCACCGCGGCATTTAAACAGCCCCTTCCTGCACAATCCGACCGGGCTAAAGCTATCACACACGCTATCGGTGTGTTTATAGCTGCAGACATGATGCCATATTCAGTTGTGCAAAACGAGGGTTTTAAATACATGATGAGCGTGCTCGAGCCACGTTACAACATTCCCTCGCGCACCCACTTCAGCTAAAAGATTGTGCCAGATCTTTATGAGCAGGAGAAGAAAAAGGTTGTGGATGAACTATCTGTAGCACCCTCTGTTGCACTCACAACAGACGGGTGGACGTCGAGGGGAACGGTGAGCTATGTGACAATAACAGCTCACTTCATCACAGCAGACTGGGAGATGAGAAGTCCGGTGGTGCAGACACGCCCCCTCTACGAAAGTCACACAGGCAGTCATCTTGCGCAGGTACTGACACAAGCAGTGGAGGAATGGAAGATAAAGAGGCCCACTACTAATATCCCAGTCACAACTGATAATGCCAAAAATCAAATAAATGCAGTGAATGAGGCAGGACTGGGCCCACAGATAGGGTGCTTTGCACATGTAGTGAATTTGGCATCACAGAAGGGAATCTCAGTCAATAGGATGGACCGCCTCCTTGGGAGGATCAGGAAGGTGGTTTCCTACTTCCACAGAAGCACAACAGCCAGGGCCGGAGTGGGGCCACTTTTCAGCCCGGGAGTTTCAGGCCCAAGACCGGCCCATGTTTTCCATAGTGGTGGAAATTGGATAAATGAAGCAACATTTCAGCTCCTTCTATCCTGTAGTTTTTATTAGTACCATGGTTCAACAAATGTGTAAAGGTTATAATTCACTTCAACTGAGAAGTTAACAAAAAATATTCCACTATTCCACAAGTTAACAAAAACAGAAAGAAAGAAAAAAGAAAGAAAGAAAGAAAGCCTTTGAAATGTAGCCTATCCCACGCTTCCCACAAAGAGGCATATTGAACTAATGTTTAGGATGTTTTTGCATGGGTAGGCTATAATGTTGTTTGGTGATTTAGCCTACTCCTTTACTACACCCTTTTCTGAGCAAACAAGGCATATATGTTTATCATGTAGCATAATTGCTCTTTCTTACATTAAATAACTATAAATTATCCTCTCTACTTGTCCCTGTAGTCATGGCCTCCTCATCGCTAATTTCGGGCTCATCATTTTCAGTGGTCGACTGGTTGATCTGCTGCTCAGAGGCTACAATTTTTATATCATGCTTCAGTGTTGTTATCAATATTTCCATATGCAAAGTCTATGAATCAGATACAAAAGGCTAATTATTTATATATTATATATAAATAAATATATATAAATATATATTATTTAATTTAAGTCTTTTAATATGTTGCTTGCGAATAGCTTGACAACACTACAAACGTACAATATTAGCCCAATAATTACATTGTCAATAGGCTAATCATTGCTTATAGGCTATCTCTCTTTACCAGTTGCCACTTTTGTCTGTAATCTGGAGGCTTGGCACATTTAGCAGCATTCTACCTGGCCGTTTCTACCTGGCCGTTTCATCCATCCTGGCCTCTTTCTACATCCATCCTTCCTGACGCTTATGGCTACTGTAGCCTAGGGCCGGCCCGGCTATCCGTAGGATATCTGAGAAAACTTTTTGGAAAAGACGGGCGATATGGACCCAACCAACTCTTTTTGGGAGGGGAGAACTCCCTCACACGGTAGGCTACAACCCATACAGAGGCAACGTTGTCATGCACAGAATGCGGGTCCTACTTTAAGAAAAGATAGACTAACGTGACAAATGTCAATATTTTTTTTCCTCGACCGGCCCAAAAGTGAAGCGGCCCATCGGGAATTCTCCCGATTCTCCCGATTACCCACCCCGGGCCTGACAACAGCTGCTCATGTGCTTAAGACAAGGCAAGAGATGCTAAAGCTGCCTACTCATAAGCTCATACATGATGTCCCAACAAGGTGGAATTCCACTAATGATATGTTGGAGTGTTATCTGGAGCAGCAGGCAGCTATATACTCTGCGTTGACCGACAAGACCCTAAAGAAAAATGTCAAAGACATCATAACCCTCTCTGATGATGATGTGAGAGTGGCAGAGGAGGTCCTCCAGGTGCTCCACCCCTGCTATAGGCAATGATTAACCTATTGGCAATGCAATTATTGGGCTAATATTGGACGTTTGTTGTCAAGATATTCGCAAGCAACATATTAAATTACTTAAAATATTAGCCTTTTGTTAAATTGAAGATTGATCTGTGTAGGCCTATGCAATAAAAATTGTAGCCTCTGAGCAGCAGATCAACCAGTCGACCACTGAAAATGATGAGCCCGAAATTAGTGATGAGGAGCCATGACTACAGGGACAAGTAGAGAGGATAATTTATAGTTATTTAATGTAAGAAAGAGCAATTATGCTACATGATAAACCTATATGCCTTGTTTGCTCAGAGGAGGGTGTAGAAAGGAGTAGGCTAAATCACCAAACAACAATATAGCTTACCCATGCAAAAAACATGTAGCCTAAACATTAGTTCAATATGCCTCTTTGTGGAAGCGTGGGATAGGCTACATTTCAAAGGCTTTCTTTCTTTCTTTCTGTTTTTGTTAACTTGTGGAATAGTGGAATATTTTTTGTTAACTTCTCAGTTGAAGTGAATTATAACCTTTACACATTTGTTGAACCATGGTACTAATAAAAACTACAGGATAGTAAGAGCTGAAATGTTGCTTCATTTATCCAATTTCCACCACTATGGAAAACGTGGGCCGGTCTTGGGCCTGAAACTCCCGGGCTGAAAAGTGGCCCCACTCCGGCCCTGGGCTAGGAATAATACATCAACAAACCCCTCTGTAAAAGCCATCTAAATATGGTTAGGTATAAGACTGGATAGTTTGGTGTATGTAAGTGCTTCTGAGGTGCAGATTTCATTCTCAGAGTGGGAGAGGAAACTCATCCAGGTGCTAGCATCTCTCACTAGCACGTCTCTTAAGGTGTTGAGAGGGAGGTTTACTTACTGCACAGCTATGTAACTGACTACTGCCCTCTTTTAGCTGATGTACTTTAGCTCTGTACTACTGTTCTAGTTTTCATAAAATATAGTGTACATTTATTTTTTATTTTTCATCGTAGTAGTCTATGTTCAGAGCCTAACCTCGCCATTCAGAAAGAGAATATTCATTTGTAAGTATTGATCCATAGACATGCATTAAAATACTAAGGCCTAATAATACACATAGGTCAGTCTGACTAATTAAAAACAATTTTTTTTTTTTTTTTAAATCCAGTCTTGATTTTTGATTCCACTTGACTGAAATATTTAAATTCCCATCCCTAGTTGACATAGTATATAGCCTACTTGGATATTAAAGTGAGAGTTTTTAGTTTGGTACAGAGTTCACAGTCATGGAGCCTGAAAACGAGGAATGCTACTTCAGTTGGAAATTCAACTGCCATTTGAAGAAGGATTCATTGATCCGTTACTGAGCGCAACCAGTCTACATTTTGGAGATGAAAGAGTGAAACCCCTTGTAGCTCTAAGATGCAGTTTCCAGGTTAATGGTGTGCCTTGCACAATGTTCTGTGCATGTTTTAAGGTACTGTAGGATGTTCAAGAACAAATGAGCCAGAACTGATCAAAACTAATACTAGAGGAAACGTACATATTCAGAATTATTACAGGAGATATCTGAAATTAAGAATTTTATTTGACATAGAAAAGGGTTAAATTTCCCCAACTTGAATGCATGAAGTATTGTCTGAAAACTATCACACGGCAAACTGTTTTAGTACATTCTATTTGAGTTGATTTGCTTTTGATATGTGTACTCACCTTGAAATTAGAGGTATTTCCTATTTTTTTCCCCATGATTTCGGCACATAGGGCTTCAAGGGTTAATATATGAAATTGCCCAAGGGATATCACTGGGCACTCAACTAAATATTAAAGAGCCACCCCAAGTCAACAAGTTTAAGCAAAAATAACCCCATGACCCCATGACTCCCGGACTATTACTGCCGTTATCTGAAGTACAGAAATGCATTAATTGGTATAGAAAAGAGTTAAATTGTCCAAATTTGAACGCATGAAGTATTGTCTGAATAACTATCACACAGAACACTATATTTTAGTAAATTTTATTTGAGTTGATTTGCATTTGATATGAGTAGGCCTACTCACCTTGAAATTAGAGGTATTTCCTATTTTGTTTTTCTTTATTTTGGCACATTGGGCTTTTTTCATATTTAAACATTAAATTACAGAAAACTTGTAATACATTATTTTTTTCATATTAATGTAAGTTATCAACTGGGGAAGTTTCATAGTGATATCTGCTAGTTAATTTTTTTACCCTATTCACCTGAAGAGTCTCGCCTTATATTCAGCACATTGAACAAGAAAGGGTTAATATGTGAAATTGCTCAAGGGATATCACTGGGCACCCTCCTAAATCTTAAAGAGCTACCCCTAGTCTACAAGATTCTGAAAAAAAAAACTTTAACCGACAAAACCAGGTCTGACCCCATGGCTGCCGGACTATACTGAGAGCTTGTACAATCTACTGAGAGCTCGCTCGTTCGCTCGCTCACTCGCTTTCGGGATTTTGCTTGGGGTTGCCGCTGCCATGCCACGCTACGCCGCTCCGCTGCTTAGCGCAAGCCACGTATTCCAGCAGTTCTGTCTCCGTCGCTCCTGCCTGCTCTCGAAGTGAGAGTCCGGGAAAAGGCTGGGGATTGCCTGGGCCTGTGTTCGAGGCCTTTCGTTTTGGACTTTTGTTGCAGCCTTAGTTTTTGTTCTATAATACTTTTTGTTATATTTTTGTAAATAAATATTTTTGCATTGATGCTCCGCAGTAGTTTTTGCCCGTCTCCTATCATTTGCTCACGTCCCATAGAACCCCTAGACTGGGACGTGACAGTAACATTCGTGCAACTACTATGTTTTCTAAGTTATTATGGTTTATCTATTACTCCTGTGACGTCACCAGCCCCCCATCAATGTCCAAAACTCCCCAAAATGGTCTCAATCGTTTGTGCTATGTTTGTGCTGATTTGTGCGCTGTTAAAAATAACATTTGTGCAGCTATGTTTTTTAAGTTAACATGCTTTGTTACATGGGTGACGTCATCCAGTCCCTCATCAGTGTCAATCTCCTCAAAATAGCCGCGATCACTTGTGCTATGTGCGTGCTGATTTGTGCCATTTAAATTAAAAGTTTAGTTTCTTTAAATGGCACAAATCAGCATGCACGTAGCCAAAGCGATCACAGCTATTTTGAGGAGATTTGGACACTGATGAGGGGCTGGATGACGTCACACCTGTAACAAAGTGTTATAAATGTAAAAAACATAGCTAAATAAATGTTATTTTTAACGGCACAAATCAGCACAAACGATTGAGACCATTTTGGTGAGTTTTGGACATTGATTGGGGGCTGGTGACGTCAAGCGAGTAATAAATAACGGTGTCGCCACACCAACTTGGAAAGACCTTAAATTTTAACCAAAAGCTGAGGCAAATAAATATGTTTTCAGTCTGTTTTTAAAAGAGTTCACTGATTGAGAAGATCTCAGTTCAGAAGGTAGAGAGTTCCAGAGTGTAGGGGCATAGTGACTAAAAGCACTAGGGTTCGACCGATATATCGGCCGGCTGATATATCGGGCCGATATTTGCGTTTTTTAAGTGTATCGGCATCGGCCGATAAGCGGCTGCTGAGTTCGCCGATAGTTTTTTTCCCGGCATTATTTACAGACAGGCGTGACAGGCAGCTCTGTGTTGCTGGAGAGGCAGCAGTTCACGTGCAGACCATGCACTGCCCCTCCCCCACTAGCAGAGTGCTGGAAGCCTGCTCCTCAGGACAAAGGTGAGTTTTAAACTTTTAACTGTTTGACTTAGCTGAAATATTGCCATACACTTTGAAAGTGAAAACACGTTGTTCTATAGCCTATGTGCTTGCATTGTAACTATAGCTAAGCATTTTTTGGCTCCAAATGTAAAACGCAAATGCCTGTATTTAGGGAGCTGCAAAAGTTGTAGGCTATCCATATGCTTAACGATAGCTGTTACAAACATTGGTCATAGGATTAAGTAATGCCGACGTTGTTCCGTGGTAGGCTATTTGTAGGAGTTTTTGTGGGAGTTTTTCAGCGGCTACCTGGCTGAGGTTTAGACGCATGTGGTGTGTGTGTGTGTGTCTCTCCCTTTCCCTCCCTACTTGGAGCTGGGCGGAGTTGCCATCTCAGAAACACAGGGGGCTGTATTTTGGGTCACCAGCGCATGGCGTAAAGTTCGTTATTCACCGGCGCGAAGTTGAATTCGTTATTTTGCACCTTTATTTTTTAAGCATTGCACCCAGGGGTGTGGCAATTAACAACCTATGGAGGGACCTGGCGCATTGTCTAAAAATCGCTATCATACACCACCTAAACCTGGTCAGAAGTCAATGGCGAGTTGTTCATATGCTATTTTAAGAGCGCATGTCAACAGTCATATTGGCAGGTGCACGCACCATCCTTCTATCATTCATGAACGCACACCAGCGCACGTCCATGCAAAGCATTACAAATTGCACGATTACAATGGTAAACATAATTAGAATAAAGATATTACGAAATACTGTACATCTCATGATGAGTAGTTATTCACCATCATTTGCAAATTGGTAATGACGGTTAAAAGTGATAGGGGAGAGGCGAGAGACACGTATGGAGCACAGCTGAAGACGCACTGTCACGAGATATAAGCAACTCCTCTGCAGGATAAATGTTGTTTTATTCAGTCATTTGAGCAACATTAGGGTAAGTGTTGCTTTTTCCAGCCTATGTTTTCGATGGTAACCCATTGTCAGTCAATAGTGAAAGTAACTGCATATAACTGTCTTGTCGTTGACTGACTCCTTGGTGAAGTTAGTTTCACTTTGCCAATGAGTTCAAATAATAGACGAGTGCAAATGCGTGAAGGCTATGCTAGGTTTTAGTAAAGCATGGTTTAAGAATGACTATTCCATAAGGTCTTGCAAGCAGCCTCCTTCAAATGCGCCGTTGAATGCCAAAATACCGACAAATTATTTGACATATCGCGCGTTGCGCCGTTAAAGGGAAGGACAGATGTCATTCTCATTGGTTTAAAATGATGTTACTAGGAACACCTTGTTACGCCATGCGCTCCACTTTTGAGAACGAAACCCCTCCCAATGTGAACTGGACATCCTACTAAATTTGAATAGACTTTTGACGAGTGACGATGCACTTTAGAATGTCATGATAGGGCCCAGGAGCTTTAATGATGAGAGATAGCGATAGCATGGACAGTTAGCTTGTTTACAGTTGATTCCATTGTTGCGAAGCCTGCCTCCAGGCTCAACCATCGTCCTACTATCGTGGTTATAGTTACCATTCATAAGCATTGATAAGGAACAGCGATTAAACTTTTTTTACCAGATCTACTTCATAGGTGTCCCGTTATTCAGAATTAAAAGTATGGAAGCCCGTTTGCGCCACATAAAAAAAAATTCTGATCTATTATATCTCATTATTGTGAGACATAGCTGTCAACCCTCCCGTTTTTTCCGGGTTTCTCACGTATTTTAACTTTTTTCCCGCTGTCTTCCCGTTTTAATATTTTCCCGTAAATATCCCGTATTTTAACAATCTCATAACATTAGCTCTACCATCGGACTTGTCAGTCTCTGTACTGTTGTCCTGCTACACCCTTGCCCTTCCAACGAAACAGATGTTTTCAAAGCATCGTTTTGCTTGCTTGAAGGCGACAGTGAGACTATTTAAGATGCACGAGAGCACGATTCAGTGGCACCTGCATAGTGTAGGCTACGGCCGAACGCTGTGTGTATCCTTTCTTTTACTGTCTATGTGTGTATCGGCCTACCACATCAGCTACGAGTAGAGAAAGAATTCCCCTGTTTGTATATTCACTCCAAGTTGGCCTACCATAACTTCCCAACTCTGCACTAAAGCCCATAAACTGCATGACAGGCTATTTATATTTTCTCTCTAAAATCTCTAAAATAACCAAATGCATTTGTTCAACTTTATGAAGAAGAATTACGCACTATAGGCTACTTGGAACGCACACATTTTTTATTTGCGCAGGAGAGAGAATGACAGCGCACAGGGCCATCGATTAGGCTACAGAACTTTAGCCTTGCTAGGGCTGTATAAAGTTGACCAAATTAATATAGGCTGTTGTTAGGTGTAAATAAAGTAGGCTACTTTGTTGTATTGTTTAGCTGACCAATGCACGAGCTTGCAATTATGAAACGGACTAATACTGCAACCCTTCCAACGTTGGGGGACGAATGTTGACATTTTCCCGTATTCTGCGTGAGAAACCCGGGAAATCTCCCTTATTTTCAAAGCTCAATGTTGACAGCTATGTTGTGAGATACTATGTCATTATTATGAGATAGTATCTCGTTATTGTGAGATACTATCTCACAATAACGAGATAGTATCTCACAATAATGAGATACTATCTCACAATAACGAGAGACTATCTCAGAATAATGAGATACTATCTCACAATAACGAGATACTATCTCACAATAATGAGATACCTATCTCACAATAATGAGATACTATGTCAGAATAACGAGATAGTATCTCACAATAACGAGATACTATGTTAGAATAATGAGATACAGATTTTTTCTTTTTTTTAATATATTTTTTTATTTTTTTTAATTTGATCTATGATATCTCATTATTGTGAGATACTATCTCGTTATTCTGACATAGTATCTCATTATTGTGAGATAGTATCTCATTATTGTGAGATATCATAGATCAGATTAAAAAAAAAAAAAAAACTGGTTTGTTGTTGTTATTAGGCTATTATGTTTTTGTTCAAAAGACTAAGTTTCATATCTTAAGTTTCTATTTTTATACATTTTATTTATCAGAACTTTAATATATTTCGATGTTCCTCTGTTCCACTGTGACAATATGACAATATTATTTAAAAACAAGTTTGTTTTTGAAATGCATTATCATATTTTAGTCAATACTCATAAATAACTACAAATAACTAATGTTAGGGAAATCTGTTAATGTTTTGTTGCGCGTTTCTGGAAAAAAAAATCGGCCGATATATCGGAATATCGGATTTTTAAATCAACAAATATTTGTATCGGTATCGGCCTTCAAAATCCTTTATCGGTCGGGCTCTAGTGAAAGCATATATAAATTGAAGAGCCGAGGACCAATAATTGATCCCTGAGGTACCCCATATAAAATATGAATGATATTGGAAGAAAAGTTTTCAATAGAGACAGAGAATGTCCTCTCATTTAGATAGGATGCGATCCAATTAAGAACTGCACCTTTAAGACCAACCAAATGTTCAAGACGATGTAAAAGGATAACATGATCAACAGTATCAAACGCTGCACTGAGATCTAAGAGGACTAGAACTGAAACTTGGTGATTGTCTGTGGCGATTTTAAGATCATTAACAACTCTGACGAGAGCTGTTTCTGTGCTGTGGTTCAACCTAAAACCAGACTGATAGATGCCTAAAAGATTGTTTAGAGACAGAAACCTGAGAAGTTGTTTATATGCGACCTTCTCAAGTATTTTGCCTAAAAATTGTAAGTTTGAGATTGGCCTATAGCTTTCACAGACAGAAGGATCAAGGTTAGTTTTTTTCAGTAGTGGGGTAACAATAGCATGCTTTAGACTGCTGGGGAAGATTCCAGTAGTGGGGTAACAATAGCATGCTTTAGACTGCTGGGGAAGTAGTGGGGTAACAATAGCTTTAGACTGCTGGGGAAGATTCCAGACAGTAGTGAGGTAACAATAGCATGCTTTAGACTGCTGGGGAAGATTCCAGCCTGTAGTGAGGTGTTAACAATACCTAGGATGTCAGCAGCCAGGCAGCTGAAGACCTTTTTAAAAAGCGTAGTTGGTACGGGGTCAAGAGCACAAGTAGCTGAACTAAGTTTTTGTACAGTTTCTTCCAGCTCACTCAGGTATATAGGAGTAAAACTGCACAGAGTGCCAGTGGGCCTTAATTCACTGGGAGATGTATTGCTAAAATCAACAGATGTTATATTATCCCTAATTGGGCTTATTCGCAAAACCTGGAAGTAGCGAACAGCGGGCATTTTGTTGATATACTGCTAGGCAACGCGTTGATCAGCTGAGTTTGCTCACAGCTGATCAGCTGAGCGTAGTTATGGCTTCCTCTCGTCGGTATCAAGACAAGATAAGCTTGATTGGCGTGGACCCATATCTGATAGACCCCATTCATCTCAGTAAAGATCCGTCACTATTGCCTGGAGTAACTTATCCGGATATATTTAACTATCTCGTTCATACAGTATCCGCATACACATCGCAGGAGCTTAAGGCATTCAAGTCGCTTGAGTCTTATAACTATTTCATCTCTGGAAAGGTCGGCGACCTTCTTACATTTGTTCAACCAACGACGACATCGTCAAACATTGTCGTGATCGCAGAGGTACGTATGTTAATGTTTTTTTGGTGCTTGTATGTATGATCTTATTACTTGTTTAGCATAACGTTACCCTGATTATCAGATAGGCTAGCTGCTAAGCTAAATTAACAGCTGAAGCTTTCGCGTTTGTTATCTTTCTGTTTTGCCTAGACCTAGACCATAGCATAATATCTGAAAACCTTTTGGAACTGTGCTTTGTGAAAATAATAGCCTAGAAGCATGTAAAGTATAACCTGACTCCGCCAGATGGATTTTCTCCGCATATCCATCTGGGAACTTTTCATTGAAAAACTTTTGGGAAGGGGCGGACATACTGGTTAGCTGATTGGATAAACCATCTGTCTATCACCACCTTTGTTGGTTATCGACGGGCCAAATCAACCAATTAGATGAACAAAGTATTCTTCTAATGCCGTTTAACATACAATTAAGTTAGGTAACGTGACAAACGTTAAGATGTTTTAACTTACCATTTATGAACCTAATCAACGACAATTCCCATCACGTTTTCACGGTAGGCCCTACACTTCTGAAGATAGTATATTCCTCCATTATGAACTGGAATCAGCCGTGGAGGATGTCTGTGTCGTTCATTCCTCCCAGCTGCATGGCTGAGACTCATAGCTTCACAGTTTACCCAGGAATACTTTCTAATTTGAATAAAACTTGCGCGATAGCTATGCTCATCTCTGTGGGTGCCGTCATGTTGTTCATTGCGTCACACCTCAACCCGCCTCAAAGCCAACGCTGATTGGACGTTCGTTTGGTGAACTGCTCCAAATTTTCTTTAATGGAAAGTATCCAGACTGATCTGCGAGTGAAACCCTGAAGCTCGCGAGATCAGGATGGTCTCACGAGGCTATGTAAAGTAGGCCTACTGAAACATTTACTCAGCTACACTACTAACATTACAGCTGTCACTGTAAGCTGTTATCCCATCAGTTGTAGTTACTAGTAGTCTGCGTGACGTTGCGTTACAGCAGGCCTCACTTTTAGACCGTTCTCATCTGCTGTTATAGTTGCTGTAACTATAAGTGAGCTGACGTTGCCTCGAGTAATTCACAATTTTCAACATCTTCTCTAATTTACGCCGTGCTATTTTCTTTCGTTATCTTACGATAACCTTCTACGTCGGATCTTCAGAAAACGATAGGTTCTACTGAGATTTGAACTCGGATCGCTGAGTTGCTGTTATAGTTGCCTGTCATCTGCTGTTATAGTTGCCTGTCAGCTTGTCTTTGAGTAAAACTAGTGTAGTGCTACATGTACTTTTCATTTGTCATAGAATTAGGTAGCCTACTGTTCATATTAGATCACTTGAGGGATGGCAGGTAGACTCTCAGGGCCAGATGTACTAACGTTTTTGCATCCACTTCAGGCGTATTTGTTTCGCGATGTGCGTGTAAAATCATTGCGAGGTATGTACAAACAGGCCGCAATGATGTAAAAGCGCAAACTGCCTGTCGCGGGAGCTGAGAGTGGCAGATTGCGTTTGTCATGTCATGCATATGCATTCTTGGGAGGATCCAGGGGAAAGTGGGAGTTTAGCGTAAAAAGATGGGAGGGGAAGAGTAAATAGCGCCTAGTTATGTATTCCGTGGTATGTACAAAGACTGCTCCTGAAAGCGCACGTCTATTCTGCATAGAGGGATGTGATCATGAACAACAGGCACTCCGGTAGGCTATTATTGTCAGCAGATGGATTCCCACTCCAACTTCAGATGTGAGACCAGTGGTTTTGTAATAAATCCGGAGCTGCCTCACATGGGTGCTACTCCTGATGGGACAGTGCATTGTGATTGTTGTGGTGATGGTGTAGTTGAGGTTAAATGTCCATTGTATGGACATGATAGCATAAGCCTCAAAGATTGTGTTAATAGCCAATTCTGTTTAGAGGAATCTCAGGGGAAATTACAGCTCAAACAATCGCATGCCTATTCTTTTCAGGTCCAAACACAGATGCTTGTATGCAACAAGGAGTTTGTTGATTTTGTTTTATGGTCAGAAAATGATGTTCACATAGAGAGGATAGAACCAGATATCGAATCGTGGGAAGTAATTAAGATCAAATCTAGGGCTCTGTTTTACAAAGCCATTCTTCCAGAACTTGTTGGTAAACTTTTTTTAAGGCCATGTCCATCAGCAATGCCGACTGACACAGCTGATGTGACTGAGATCCCTCTGAAAACAGAAGAAGGCCAATCCCATTAGACATCATCTGTGTGTGCATGAAACCATACAAAGCGCGTGACCGTGTGGTGCATTGTCATGGTGTGGCCTGCCTTCACAGATGGTTTCATCTCTCATGTATGAACATGAAACGTATGCCTAATAAGGGGAAGAAATGGTACTGTTTGGTGTGTAGATCAGAAATTTGATGGTACAGTATGACATGAAATGAGAATGTTGATGTAACTAGTTTTTCTTTATTGTATGTTGTATTAGTATTTCTACAGTATATTGTATTTTGTCATTCTATACAAAAAATATGAAATTCAATAACATTTCTAACAACCTTAACCATTTCCAACTGCCTTCAATTCTAAAATGTAAGATGACCATTAAAACAACTTTGTATAATTCAATACTGAACCTGTGATTAAGATGTTAAGGTAACACAGTACACTACACACACTATACCCTACAGTTAATCAAAAGGCACAACCGAAGGGCACATGTTGGTTAGGCAACAACAAACTAGTTATCTTATCGATAACTGCTATCTCAGATCCTGATGTCACCAGGTAGGAGATTGGTATCTTCTCTGACAGTATCGCATATTTATTACGCACCAATCCTATCACTCTCTCTACATGTATGCGGACATGTACAATTTTGCGGGTGGTCTCCACTTCAAGAGCAGACAGCTGTAACTTTCCTCGTGTATAACTGGGAGTTACAACTTTTGCACATTTTAAGCCTACACTCTCTTGTATATTAAAGCCTCTGTCTGCCAAGATAAAATCACCAGGGGTAAGTAGGTCGAGTAAGCCTGAGTTTTCTGTGATATATTTATCAGTGGTGCGCCCTCCCCATGCCTTAGAGAGGAAAGAAATTGATCCCTGAGGTGTGATGCCTATAAGGTATTTGATGGTGTTATGGTGTTTATATGAAGACCAAGTGAGACTGCGTGCTGTCAAACTACTCGAAAATTTCAAAACAGTCGATTATTACAGTCACTTTTGACCCAAAATGTTGATGAAAGGTTATTGGCATAGACTTCCAAAGCTCATCTCTCCTTGGCCAAAAGATGAACTTCTTAAGTCTCACATATAAAACATGTATGACACAAACAAAGGTTTTGGACACAGTAGACTGTGAAATGGCAAATCTGTAGGCAAGGTCTTGTTCAGCGAAGTTGTGACGCAGTCTCATCAGTACTAACACAAGTTTTTGAAACTTAGTGAGTGAGGTTTTTATGCAGTCAGTAAGGGAGTCTTCGATGAAATTGAAGAGCACCATTAATGTAGCAAAACTGGGTAATCCTGTATCAAATCTGACCTTCTTATCATCATCTCTGAGTGTGTCCATGCTTATTTTCTCACTGGCTAGCTGACATTTCACTGCAATATTGCTAGTAAGCAGTCTCTGGTGATCAGCTTGTATTTTAGAGCACATTTCAGATGTGCAAGTATCTTCCTCTACAGTCTCCAATACCTCATTAGCCTCAATAGTATTCATCCCTGGGCTGTCTTGCTCCTGTGCCATATTCTCTGAGCTTGATGCCATCTGTGTTCTTCGCTGCTGCACCCTGTTGTACCTGGCCATTACACCTGCTTTCCCTGACTTCTCAGCCTTTCCTGTCTGAACTGTCTCTCCTGTCAGCTTCAATGAGGGGGCCCAGTCAGGATGAGTGCTGTCATGTAGATATGACGGCTTACCTAAAAGCAATCCACACAGCAGGGACCATTTACCCTCAACCTAATAGGTCAGGGCTACAGACTAACCTTTTTTGCTAAGAGCACTGTAATGAAATAACACAATGGGTTATCATATGTTAAAACTTCCCTGAACAAGACCTTGCCTACAGATTTGGCATTTCACATGTCTACCATGTCCAAAACCTTTGTTTGTGTCATACATGTATCTAACTAGGGATGCACTATTATAAGTAGCCTTATAACGAATATCAAATAAATATAGCTATTTCAAACCAAACATAAATAAACAAACAATTAGCCTAGGTCTACTATGGAAGCATATGAGTAGCATAATTCAAATGAGAATGCAATCTGCAATATGCAATTCAAAATGACATTACATTATGCAATTGCCAATTCATTATGCAATTTAATATTGCAATTTGCAATAATATCCATCAAATTGTATTTTAATCTGCAAAGTGACAATGCAATCCTAAAAATCAATTTGAATAATTTTGGTTAAAAAATAGAATAAACATGGATTGAATTGCATTCCATTTTGCCATGGTACTTAAGTCTCAAAATTCAAATGGCAATTCATTTTGCATTTCAATTGTCAATATTCAGTTTCATCATTTAACTGTCAATTCGTTTTGCAATTTAATATTTAAAGTGCAATGTAGGATTGCATTTTGAAAACATATTTGGAAAAACTTTGGAAAAACTTTTTCAAAAAAATTTGGAAGAAATTTTGGATTATTTTGGCCAAAACGTGGAAAAACTTTTTCAAAACAATTTGGAAAACATTTTGGATTATTTTGGGCAAAACCTTTTGAAATTGTTTTGAGGCATTTTATTCAAATGGAAAAGAAATAGCGCCCCCTGTGATTGCATTGCACTTTGGCCACGCTCTTTGTGTTGCAAAATTCAAATGGCCATTCAATCTGCCAAACGCATTGCAATCTGTCAGTCTCCCCGTCACTCTTCAAGGCGGGAACAACGTCACTTCCGTGTTGAGCTAGTCATCGTTTCGCTTTGTTTGGCGCTGCCCTGTGCACTGTTATTTTGCCATCCCATCTGGGAAAAAGAGGGACAACTGAAGCTAACTTTTTTAGGTTAACTGTGACAAAATAAATGGAAAAAACGGTGGCCCAGCTCCTTAGGGAGGCCGCTGCTGCTCTTGAAGAGCAGCAGGCAGGGGTCCCGGTCCCGCCGGCCTCTAACTCCCTTCCACCGCCAGATCGCAGTGGAGAGAGGCGCGCCAACCGTGGTAAGTATGCTAACGTTAATGTTAACATTAAACTATGAAAGGTCAGTGTGTGGCTTTTGGATTAAGTGAATTGTCATTTTGTATTGTATTACAGAGCAATGCATATCAACAGAGCATGGTCAAAAGACATTATAGCATTATATGATTTTTTTGTTGGTAGCACACTAGTCTAGTTTGCCAGCAGCTTGTGGTGGAGGGGTTTGCGCCAAAACACTCGCGAACTTTGGTAGATTTTTTTTTTTTAATGAAGTGCTAATATAAGAGAAGACTGAACTGTCCATGACATGGAGGAATGTGGGACATTTGCATCTTAAGAGTTTCACATGGGCATTTACTGATGTCACAGGTAGTTTTTTTTTAGTTGCACAGGTGGTTTTCTGGTACAGGACATTGTGTGGTGGTGTCCTGGATGACCTGAGGCCACACTATGCATATACATACATATGTATGCTTTATTTTGTCTAGATTTGATTGACTTTAGGCTGGTTAATAGGGTACCAGGGGGCTATATACTGTATGTGCAAAGACTCTTCTGTCATCTATTTCAAGATGAGTAATAGACCTACTCAACTATTGATCTGTTGGTTTTTGTATTTTCTTGCAGAAGAGGTTGTACGAATGTTTAGGCCATATCAGCCTCCTCAGCAGCACCACCACAATAGACCACCACAACAAAGGCGGAAGAAGTCATTCACACACCGCTTTTTCTGCCTTGTGGGAAGGCGGCAGGAGATGGTCCCCAGTCCTGCCGAGCGATATGAGTTGGAGAGGGCAGGACTGGGGGAAAAGAGAATAACCTTTCCAGGTAACAGAACAAAGCAATGTCAGTGTCTTTATGAGATGGATGACTTCATTTGACATTAAATATTTTGGTACTGACCAATGCTGGCCATTCAAAGGAGATTAGGATATGAAAGCAATAGCTTTAGACACCTCCTTTATCTTCAGTTACTTCAGGTAAACACAAATTTAACTTTCTCTGTGGCCATTGATGAAATTCTGGCATCTGCTTTCAGGTATTCTCGCCCACTCGGAGATGTGTTATTATTATGGTCAGTGTGTCACTGAAATGCACTGCGTCTTTTGCAGACAAATTTTGTACGGCTGCAGAGTTTACAAATATTCTTCTCAGTAATTACCCTGCCTTGAGGGACTGTGGGGGGTATCAGCTCCTGAGGACAAGGGGATCTACAAGAACAAAATGGCTTGTGCCTATCCCTTGTCCAATGGATGGCTACACTCCACGCTACCTATGCACATCTGCCAACATTGGCCAGGCCACATTGTATGCCAGGCCCCTTCAAATGGACATACAAACAGCGGTAAATATTTTTTGTTAATAATTGCATTGCATCTCTCTGTCTGTGTGTCTTAATGGCAAAACCAGTCACTTGTCCCAAATTTTCAAAATTAAGTTATTATGTTTTCATGAAAGGGCATAAAACAACCTTTAAAACGATACCAATGTCGAATTGAATGGGCGGCATATGACCGAGATATGTTCAAAGTAGTCAGGTTGTTTCTGTCAGGCTAAGTAAGAAACAGAACTCTGCCTTTGAAGTTGACTAGTGATGTAGCACTCACATTAACATGCTACTGGAACTGAATTCCTCATCTCAAGAAAGTGACGATTTCAGGACAGAAAAGGTTTTCAGTGAAATTTATTAAACAGTACAAAAATGTATTATATTAAACAGTACAGTGTAGACCTTCTACTGTTGAAAAATACCACAAACGAACCCCTCCTTACAAATCACCTCCCACCATACATAAAATAAAAGACATAAAACACTACGTACCACTCCAACAAAAGATGTGCCACAGTTGCACAAATCCCACACTTTCTAGCAACGGCCACACGAGTTACAAACAATTCAACTCTTACTATAAGGGGAAGTTGCGTGTTAACAAAGTCCTTTTAGGCAAGTCCCTCCACTCGGCGGCCATATAGCAACGCTTTTTGGGCACTCATTGAGCATCCTATGCAGCGCCGAGTTCACAACACACGATTGGGAAGATGTCTTCACAACACACCATATGATTGGCTCAATGTATTCACATGTCCACGCTTTGCCGAGGAAGGGGTGTGATGTGTAGAAAACTGCCATATTCATGGGTTTCATCAGGTCCCTTTCCACAGGTGTATACAATCATGCACCTTGATTATGAATGCAGACTGCATGGTGTTTGATTAATAAACCTGTGTAAAGGGACCTGATGAAACCCATGAATAGGCGTTTATCACGGCAGCCGAAGTAGGAAGTGAACAGCCCTGTTCCTGTGTGAGCACGGGTGTTTCTAATTACAGTGCATGAAAATGCACTGTACTGTTCTTCCTAGGCAACTTCTTCTTATTACAGTGCATGAAAATGCACTGTACTGTTCTTCCTAGGCAACTTCTTCTTCTTATTACAGTGCATGAAAATGCACTGTACTGTTCTTCCTAGGCTTCTTCTTCTTATTACAGTGCATGAAAATGCACTGTACTGTTCTTCCTAGGCTTCTTCTTATTATTATTACAGTGCATGAAAATGCACTGTACTGTTCTTCCTAGGCAACTTCTTCTTCTTATTATTACAGTGCATGAAAATGCACTGTACTGTTCTTCCTAGGCAACTTCTTCTTCTTCTTCTTCTTCTTATTATTATTCCGCTTACCACTTTTTCTAGACGCAATTTCTCTTGAACAGTTTAACTTAGAAACTTCATTCAAACTTTGTAACGTAGGTCTTCAAACAGATCGGGTTGCTATCTCTTTTCAACTTTGAAACTTTTATACTTTTTAAACTATTAAAGAAAAACTTTTTAAAAATCCCCATAGACTTAACATTGCCGATTATGACATCATAATACGGCCATTAAGCAATTAGAATCCTATGGCAGGTGTTCAGGCCACCTGGATCTCAACTGCCAGTCTCAGGCTTTAAGCATACAAACTGGCCCTATTAAGAATACACATCCTGTTAAACTGCTTCCTCTGCCAAAAACTGTTTCATAATAAAAGTCCTCACTACAATATTTCACTGTTAAACAATTTAACCCTTTAAACTACTGAACTTTTTAACTGTTTAGCCATTGTAACTGTTACTTGTCATCAACTATGACTCCTACCCACTGTAGCTAGTTAGCATAGTTAGCATGTTAGCATGCTAGTTAGCATTTTTAGCAAAATTACTAAAAATGATTAGCTAAGTTAGCTAAGTCACATGGTTAGCATAGTTAGCATGCTAGCATGTTAGCATGCTAGTTAGCATTTTTAGCAAAACTGCTAAAAATGATTAGCTAAGTTAGCTAAGTAACATAGTTAGCGTAGTTAACATGCTAGTTAGCATTTTTAGCAAAACTGTTAAAATGATTAGCTAGGTTAGCTAAGTAACATGGTTAGCATAGTTAACATGCTAGTTAGCATAGTTAGCATAACTGCTAAAATTATTAGCTAAGTTAGCTAAGTAACATGGTTAACATAGTTAGCATGCTAACATTGTTAGCATAGTTAGCATGTTTAGTAAAACTGCTAGAAAATGTTAGTTAAGTTAGCTAAGTAACATGGTTAGCATGCTAGCACTGCTATAAAACATTAGCTAAGTAGCATGGTTAAAATAATTAAAAATCTTAGCATAACTGCTAGCAAACATTAGAGCCGTTCAAACTTTCAGTTATCGTCAAATATCTACCTATGAACAGCCATTAAACTATTTGAATATCAACATTCATTAAACTGCTAGAAAACGTTAGCTAAGTAGCATGGTTAGCAGGTTAGCATTGCTAGCACTGCTATAAAACATTAGCTAAGTAGCATGGTTAGCATAGTTAAAAATCTTAGCATAACTGCTAGCGAACATTAGAGCCATTCGAACTTTCAGTTATCGTCAAATATCTACCTATGCACAGCCATTAAACTATTTGAATATCAACATTCATTCAACTTCCAGTCTGTCAACAACTTTTAAACTATTTACCTTCAACTTTTAAACGGTTTACTTTTAAACTACCATTAAACTATCTATTAAACTAGCTGTCTATCAACAACTTTTAAACTATCTACTGTCTATCAACAGCTTTTAAACTATCTACATTCAACTTTTAAACAGTCTACTTTTAAACTATCAACTTTTATTAAGCTATGCAACCACCATGTCTATCCTAGCATCACCGTAGTAACCATCTCTGTATTATCCGTTTTAACTATACATGATATTTTACATCACAACTTTAGCATTTTCATGCACTGGTAATTCCTTGGAATTGCATTTCTAGTTACAGTGCATGAAAATGCACTGTACTGTTCTTACTAGGCAACTTCTTCTTCTTCTTCTTATTATTATTATTATTCCGCTTACCACTTTTTCTAGACGCAATTTCTCTTGAACAGTTTAACTTAGAAACTTCATTCAAACTTTGTAACGTAGGTCTTCAAACAGATCGGGTTGCTATCTCTTTTCAACTTTGAAACTTTTATACTTTTTAAACTATTAAAGAAAAACTTTTTAAAAATCCCCATAGACTTAACATTGCCGATTATGACATCATAATACGGCCATTAAGCAATTAGAATCCTATGGCAGGTGTTCAGGCCACCTGGATCTCAACTGCCAGTCTCAGGCTTTAACCCTTAAAGGTGTAGGTTTTTGAACATTCTAAGTTCCGCAACAATTGAAGGTTCTAAAATTCTATGTTGAATTCAATGAACCCAGATATTCTTTAGAACGTTCATTTCTCAACATTCCCGTCACACCGGTGTGACGCTACACCTTTAAGGGTTAAGCATACAAACTGGCCCTATTAAGACTACACATCCTGTTAAACTGCTTCCTCTGCCAAAAACTGTTTCATAATAAAAGTCCTCACTACAATATTTCACTGTTAAACAATTTAACCCTTTAAACTACTGAACTTTTTAACTGTTTAGCCATTGTAACTGTTACTTGTCATCAACTATGACTCCTACCCACTGTAGCTAGTTAGCATAGTTAGCATGTTAGCATGCTAGTTAGCATTTTTAGCAAAATTACTAAAAATGATTAGCTAAGTTAGCTAAGTCACATGGTTAGCATAGTTAGCATGTTAGCATGCTAGTTAGCATTTTTAGCAAAACTGCTAAAAATGATTAGCTAAGTTAGCTAAGTAACATAGTTAGCGTAGTTAACATGCTAGTTAGCATTTTTAGCAAAACTGTTAAAATGATTAGCTAGGTTAGCTAAGTAACATGGTTAGCATAGTTAACATGCTAGTTAGCATAGTTAGCATAACTGCTAAAATTATTAGCTAAGTTAGCTAAGTAACATGGTTAACATAGTTAGCATGCTAACATTGTTAGCATAGTTAGCATGTTTAGTAAAACTGCTAGAAAATGTTAGTTAAGTTAGCTAAGTAACATGGTTAGCATGCTAGCACTGCTATAAAACATTAGCTAAGTAGCATGGTTAAAATAATTAAAAATCTTAGCATAACTGCTAGCAAACATTAGAGCCGTTCAAACTTTCAGTTATCGTCAAATATCTACCTATGAACAGCCATTAAACTATTTGAATATCAACATTCATTAAACTGCTAGAAAACGTTAGCTAAGTAGCATGGTTAGCAGGTTAGCATTGCTAGCACTGCTATAAAACATTAGCTAAGTAGCATGGTTAGCATAGTTAAAAATCTTAGCATAACTGCTAGCGAACATTAGAGCCATTCCAACTTTCAGTTATCGTCAAATATCTACCTATGCACAGCCATTAAACTATTTGAATATCAACATTCATTCAACTTCCAGTCTGTCAACAACTTTTAAACTATTTACCTTCAACTTTTAAACGGTTTACTTTTAAACTACCATTAAACTATCTATTAAACTAGCTGTCTATCAACAACTTTTAAACTATCTACTGTCTATCAACAGCTTTTAAACTATCTACATTCAACTTTTAAACAGTCTACTTTTAAACTATCAACTTTTATTAAGCTATGCAACCACCATGTCTATCCTAGCATCACCGTAGTAACCATCTCTGTATTATCCGTTTTAACTATACATGATATTTTACATCACAACTTTAGCATTTTCATGCACTGGTAATTCCTTGGAATTGCATTTCTAGTTACAGTGCATGAAAATGCACTGTACTGTTCTTCCTAGGCAACTTCTTCTTCTTCTTCTTCTTATTATTATTATTCCGCTTACCACTTTTTCTAGACGCAATTTCTCTTGAACAGTTTAACTTAGAAACTTCATTCAAACTTTGTAACGTAGGTCTTCAAACAGATCGGGTTGCTATCTCTTTTCAACTTTGAAACTTTTATACTTTTTAAACTATTAAAGAAAAACTTTTTAAAAATCCCCATAGACTTAACATTGCCGATTATGACATCATAATACGGCCATTAAGCAATTAGAATCCTATGGCAGGTGTTCAGGCCACCTGGATCTCAACTGCCAGTCTCAGGCTTTAAGCATACAAACTGGCCCTATTAAGACTACACATCCTGTTAAACTGCTTCCTCTGCCAAAAACTGTTTCATAATAAAAGTCCTCACTACAATATTTCACTGTTAAACAATTTAACCCTTTAAACTACTGAACTTTTTAACTGTTTAGCCATTGTAACTGTTACTTGTCATCAACTATGACTCCTACCCACTGTAGCTAGTTAGCATGGTTAGCATAGTTAGCATGTTAGCATGCTAGTTAGCATTTTTAGCAAAATTACTAAAAATGATTAGCTAAGTTAGCTAAGTCACATGGTTATCATAGTTAGCATGCTAGCATGTTAGCATGCTAATTAGCATTTTTAGCAAAACTGCTAAAAATGATTAGCTAAGTCACATGGTTAACATAGTTAGCATGCTAGCAAGTTAGCATGTTAACATGCTAGTTAGCATTTTTAGCAAAATTACTTAAAAATTATTAGCTAAGTTAGCTAAGTCACATGGTTAGCATAGTTAGCATGCTAGCATGTTAGCATGCTAGTTAACATTTTTAGCAAAACTGCTAAAAATGATTAGCTAAGTTAGCTAAGTAACATGGTTAGCATAGTTAGCATGCTAAGGTGTTAGCATGCTAGTTAGCATTTTTAGCAAAACTACTAAAAATGATTAGCTAAGTTAGCTAAGTAACATGGTTAGCATAGTTAGCATGCTAACGTGTTAGCATGCTAGTTAGCATTTTTAGCAAAACTGCTAAAAATGATTAGCTAGGTTAACTAAGTAACATGGTTAGCATAGTTAGCATGCTAGTTAGCATAACTGCTAAAATTATTAGCTAAGTTAGCTAAGTAACATGGTTAATATAGTTAGCATGCTAACATTGTTAGCATAGTTAGCATGTTTAGTAAAACTGCTAGAAAATGTTAGTTAAGTTAACTAAGTAACATGGTTAGCATGCTAGCACTGCTATAAAACATTAGCTAAGTAGCATGGTTAACAGAATTAAAAATCTTAGCATAACTGCTAGCAAACATTAGAGCCATTCCAACTTTCAGTTATCGTCAAATATCTACCTATACACAGCCATTAAACTATTTGAATATCAACATTCATTCAACTTCCAGTCTGTCAACAACTTTTAAACTATTTACCTTCAACTTTTAAACGGTTTACTTTTAAACTACCATTAAACTATCTATTAAACTAGCTGTCTATCAACAACTTTTAAACTATCTACTGTCTATCAACAACTTTTAAACTATCTACATTCAACTTTTAAACAGTCTACTTTTAAACTATCAACTTTTATTAAGCTATGCAACCACCATGTCTATCCTAGCATCACCGTAGTAACCATCTCTGTATTATCCGTTTTAACTATACATGATATTTTACATCACAACTTTAGCATTTTCATGCACTGGTAATTCCTTGGAATTGCATTTCTAGTTACAGTGCATGAAAATGCACTGTACTGTTCTTCCTAGGCAACTTCTTCTTCTTCTTCTTCTTCTTATTATTATTCCGCTTACCACTTTTTCTAGACGCAATTTCTCTTGAACAGTTTAACTTAGAAACTTCATTCAAACTTTGTAACGTAGGTCTTCAAACAGATCGGGTTGCTATCTCTTTTCAACTTTGAAACTTTTATACTTTTTAAACTATTAAAGAAAAACTTTTTAAAAATCCCCATAGACTTAACATTGCCGATTATGACATCATAATACGGCCATTAAGCAATTAGAATCCTATGGCAGGTGTTCAGTAACCTGGCCCTAGCCAGATGAATGTCGTTCCGCTTAGCTCCGCCTAGCTTCACTCACATCCATCTGGAACCTCTTCCATTGAGAGTGATTTCTCCAACCAACTTTATGGTTTAGCGAATCAGGATGCAGGGCGGGAGTTTCATAGATGTGACATAGCGTAGAAGCGACTGTGAGACTGTTATCAGCGTCACGGGTTGGCTTCGATGAGAGTGGTTGAAGTAGCACGTCAATAGATGACGGACAAGTGGCTTATTCAATCATATGCAAGCATTTTTTGATTAGGTCCAGCCTTCTGAAGCAACATTTCAATGGATCGGTTCCAGATGGATGAGTGGAGCTAGGCGGAGCGAAATTCATCTGGCTAGGGTCAGGTTAGGTGTTCAGGCCACCTGGATCTCAACTGCCAGTCTCAGGCTTTAAGCATACAAACTGGCCCTATTAAGACTACACATCCTGTTAAACTGCTTCCTCTGCCAAAAACTGTTTCAAAATAAAAGTCCTCACTACAATATTTCACTGTTAAACAATTTAACCCTTTGTTTTTTTCTGTTTTTTACTTGTTGTTTTTTACTTTTTAACTGTTTAGCCATTGTAACTGTTACTTGTCATCAACTATGACTCCTACCCACTGTAGCTAGTTAGCATGGTTAACATAGTTAGCATGCTAGCAAGTTAGCATGCTAGCATGTTAGCTAGCATTTTTAACAAAATTACTAAACATGATTAGCTAAGTTAGCTAAGTCACATGGTTAGCATAGTTAGCATGCTAGCATGTTAGCATGCTAGTTAGCATTTTTAGCAAAACTGCTAAAAATGATTAGCTAAGTCACATGGTTAACATAGTTAGCATGCTAGCAAGTTAGCATGCTAGCATGTTAGCATGCTAGTTAGCATTTTTAGCAAAATTACTAAAAATGATTAGCTAGGTTAGCTAAGTCACATGGTTAGCATAGTTAGCATGCTAGCATGTTAACATGCTAGTTAGCATTTTTAGCAAAACTGCTAAAAATGATTAGCTAAGTTAGCTAAGTAACATGGTTAGCGTAGTTAGCATGCTAGCATAGCTAACATGCTAGTTAGCATTTTTAGCAAAACTGTTAAAATGATTAGCTAGGTTAGCTAAGTAACATGGTTAGCATAGTTAACATGCTAGTTAGCATAGTTAGCATAACTACTAAAATTATTAGCTAAGTTAGCTAAGTAACATGGTCAACATAGTTAGCATGCTAACATTGTTAGCATAGTTAGCATGTTTAATAAAACTGCTAGAAAATGTTAGTTAAGTTAGCGAAGTAACATGGTTAGCATGCTAGCACTGCTATAAAACATTAGCTAAGTAGCATGGTTAAAAGAATTAAAAATCTTAACATAACTGCTAGGAAACATTAGAGCCGTTCAAACTTTCAGTTATCGTCAAATATCTACCTATGCACAGCCATTAAACTATTTGAATATCAACATTCATTAAACTGTTAGAAAACGTTAGCTAAGTAACATGGTTAGCAGGTTAGCATTGCTAGCACTGCTATAAAACATTAGCTAAGTAGCATGGTTAGCATAGTTAAAAATCTTAGCATAACTGCTAGCGAACATTAGAGCCATTCCAACTTTCAGTTATCGTCAAATATCTACCTATGCACAGCCATTAAACTATTTGAATGTCAACATTCATTCAACTTCCAGTCTGTCAACAACTTTTAAACTATTTACCTTCAACTTTTAAACGGTCTACTTTTAAACTATCTTTAAACTATCTATTAAACTAGCTGTCTATCAACAACTTTTAAACTATCTACTGTCTATCAACAACTTTTAAACTATCTACATTCAACTTTTAAACAGTCTACTTTTAAACTATCAACTTTTATTAAGCTATGCAACCACCATGTCTATCCTAGCATCACCGTAGTAACCATCTC
This sequence comes from Alosa pseudoharengus, assembly GCF_046254945.1. Taxonomy (NCBI): domain Eukaryota; kingdom Metazoa; phylum Chordata; class Actinopteri; order Clupeiformes; family Clupeidae; genus Alosa; species Alosa pseudoharengus. The sequence continues at coordinate 1,340,980 of NW_027468859.1, forward strand.
TTTATTATCTGTTTTAACTATACATGATATTTTACATCACAACTTTAGCATTTTCATGCACTGGTAATTCCTTGGAATTGCATTTCTAGTTACAGTGCATGAAAATGCACTGTACTGTTCTTCCTAGGCAACTTCTTCTTCTTATTATTATTATTATTCCGCTTACCACTTTTTCTAGACGCAATTTCTCTTGAACAGTTTAACTTAGAAACTTCATTCAAACTTTGTAACGTAGGTCTTCAAACAGATCGGGTTGCTATCTCTTTTCAACTTTGAAACTTTTATACTTTTTAAACTATTAAAGAAAAACTTTTTAAAAATCCCCATAGACTTAACATTGCCGATTATGACATCATAATACGGCCATTAAGCAATTAGAATCCTATGGCAGGTGTTCAGGCCACCTGGATCTCAACTGCCAGTCTCAGGCTTTAAGCATACAAACTGGCCCTATTAAGACTACACATCCTGTTAAACTGCTTCCTCTGCCAAAAACTGTTTCAAAATAAAGGTCCTCACTACAATATTTCACTGTTAAACAATTTAACCCTTTAAACTACTGAACTTTTGAACTGTTTAGCCATTGTAACTGTTACTTGTCATCAACTATGACTCCTACCCACTGTAGCTAGTTAGCATGGTTAGCATAGTTAGCATGCTAGCAAGTTAGCATGCTAGCATATTAGCATGCTAGTTACCATTTTTAGCAAAATTACTAAAAATGATTAGCTAAGTTAGCTAAGTCACATGGTTAGCATAGTTAGCATGTTAGCATGCTAGCTACCATTTTTAGCAAAACTGCTAAAAATGATTAGCTAAGTTAGCTAAGTAACATGGTTAGCGTAGTTAGCATGCTAGTTAGCATTTTTAGCAAAACTGTTAAAATGATTAGCTAGGTTAGCTAAGTAACATGGTTAGCATAGTTAGCATGCTAGTTAGCATAGTTAGCATAACTGCTAAAATTATTAGCTAAGTTAGCTAAGTAACATGGTTAACATAGTTAGCATGCTAACATTGTTAACATAGTTAGCATGTTTAGTAAAACTGCTAGAAAATGTTAGTTAAGTTAGCTAAGTAATATGGTTAGCATGCTAGCACTGCTATAAAACATTAGCTAAGTAGCATGTTTAAAAGAATTAAAAAATCTTAGCATAACTGCTAGCAAACATTAGAGCCGTTCAAACTTTCAGTTATCGTCAAATATCTACCTATGCACAGCCATTAAACTATTTGAATATCAACATTCATTAAACTGCTAGAAAACGTTAGCTAAGTAGCATGGTTAGCAGGTTAGCATTGCTAGCACTGCTATAAAACATTAGCTAAGTAGCATGGTTAGCATAGTTAAAAATCTTAGCATAACTGCTAGCGAACATTAGAGCCATTCCAACTTTCAGTTATCGTCAAATATCTACCTATGCACAGCCATTAAACTATTTGAATATCAACATTCATTCAACTTCCAGTCTGTCAACAACTTTTAAACTATTTACCTTCAACTTTTAAACGGTCTACTTTTAAACTATCATTAAACTATCTATTAAACTAGCTGTCTATCAACAACTTTTAAACTATCTACTGTCTATCAACAACTTTTAAACTATCTACATTCAACTTTTAAACAGTCTACTTTTAAACTATCAACTTTTATTAAGCTATGCAACCACCATGTCTATCCTAGCATCACCGTAGTTACCATCTCTTTATTATCTGTTTTAACTATACATGATATTTTACATCACAACTTTAGCATTTTCATGCACTGGTAATTCCTTGGAATTGCATTTCTAGTTATTATTATTCCGCTTACCACTTTTTCTAGACGCAATTTCTCTTGAACAGTTTAACTTAGAAACTTCATTCAAACTTTGTAACGTAGGTCTTCAAACAGATCGGGTTGCTATCTCTTTTCAACTTTGAAACTTTTATACTTTTTAAACTATTAAAGAAAAACTTTTTAAAATTCCCCATAGACTTAACATTGCCGATTATGACATCATAATACGGCCATTAAGCAATTAGGATCCTATGGCAGGTGTTAAGGCCACCTGGATCTCAACTGCCAGTCTTAGACTTTAAGCATACAAACTGGCCCTATTAAGACTACACATCCTGTTCAACTGCTTCCTCTGCCAAAAACTGTACCAAAATAAAAGTCCTCACTACAATATTTCACTGTTAAACAATTTAACCCTTTAAACTACTGAACTTTTTAACTGTTTAGCCATTGTAACTGTTACTTGTCATCAACTATGACTCCTACCCACTGTAGCTAGTTAGCATGGTTAGCATGCTAGCAAGTTAGCATGCTAGCATGTTAGCATGCTAGTTAGCATTTTTAGCAAAATTACTAAAAATGATTAGCTAAGTTAGCTAAGTCACATGGTTAGCATAGTTAGCATGTTAGCATGCTAGTTAGCATTTTTAGCAAAACTGCTAAAAATGATTAGCTAAGTCACATGGTTAACATAGTTAGCATGCTAGCAAGTTAGCATGCTAGCATGTTAGCATGCTAGTTAGCATTTTTAGCAAAATTACTAAAAATGATTAGCTAAGTTAGCTAAGTCACATGGTTAGTATAGTTAGCATGCTAGCATATTAGCATGCTAGTTAGCATTTTTAGCAAAACTGCTAAAAATGATTAGCTAAGTTAGCTAAGTAACATGGTTAGCATAGTTAGCATGCTAACATGTTAGCATGCTAGTTAGCATTTTTAGCAAAACTGCTAAAAATGATTAGCTAGGTTAACTAAGTAACATGGTTAGCATAGTTAGCATGCTAGCATAGCTAACATGTTAGTTAGCATTTTTAGCAAAACTGTTAAAATGATTAGCTAGGTTAGCTAAGTAACATGGTTAACATAGTTAGCATGCTAGTTAGCATAGTTAGCATAACTGCTAAAATTATTAGCTAAGTTAGCTAAGTAACATGGTTAACATAGTTAGCATGCTAACATTGTTAGCATAGTTAGCATGTTTAGTAAAACTGCTAGAAAATGTTAGTTAAGTTAGCTAAGTAACATGGTTAGCATGCTAGCACTGCTATAAAACATTAGCTAAGTAGCATGGTTAACAGAATTAAAAATCTTAGCATAACTGCTAGCAAACATTAGAGCCGTTCAAACTTTCAGTTATCGTCAAATATCTACCTATGCACAGCCATTAAACTATTTGAATATCAACATTCATTAAACTGCTAGAAAACGTTAGCTAAGTAGCATGGTTAGCAGGTTAGCATTGCTAGCACTGCTAGAAAACATTAGCTTAGTAGCATGGTTAGCATAGTTAAAAATCTTAGCATAACTGCTAGCGAACATTAGAGCCATTCCAACTTTCAGTTATCGTCAAATATCTACCTATGCACAGCCATTAAACTATTTGAATATCAACATTCATTCAACTTCCAGTCTGTCAACAACTTTTAAACTATTTACCTTCAACTTCTAAACGGTCTACTTTTAAACTATCATTAAACTATCTATTAAACTAGCTGTCTATCAACAACTTTTAAACTATCTACTGTCTATCAACAACTTTTAAACTATCTACATTCAACTTTTAAACAGTCTACTTTTAAACTATCAACTTTTATTAAGCTATGCAACCACCATGTCTATCCTAGCATCACCGTAGTAACCATCTCTTTATTATCTGTTTTAACTATACATGATATTTTACATCACAACTTTAGCATTTTCATGCACTGGTAATTCCTTGGAATTGCATTTCTAGTTAAGTGTCAGATTCGGCCACAGTTACTTCAACCAGAGGCCTCGTTAATGTTTTTAGGAAAACCTGTGGTTTGCCTGCTAACAGGAAAGTGAACAGCCCTGCTTCAGCTGCCTGTGGGCTGCCGTGATAAAGGCCTATTGGCGTTACAAACTAACCCCATGCATTTCTAAGGAGGATTTTTTGAGTGCTGTGTCTCCTCATTAGAAAGTCTCTGGTGTTAATTAGTATAACGCCTATCGCAGGTGCAATCGTTTATGGCACAGTACACTGGCTCGACCACACAGAATTAACTCACACCCTGTCAGCCAATTAGAAAACTATTCCATTTCTCCAGGTGATAAATCTGTCTGTCTTTCTAACCCATTCCAGAACCTCACCCGGACAGAGGACCCTGATTCACACCATCACAGCATGGTGGAGTGTGTGTATTGTGGACAAAATTTTGAAATGGGCACTATTCAGGACCACATTGATGCTTGTGAAATGTAAGTAACCTTCTAAACAGCCAATTTCACTACACTACAGGCCAGAAACAAGGCCTTATGAACTTCATTTTGTGGTAGTCTTGCATATGGTGAATGAACAGGTAGATATAGATAGATAGTATAATAAGATACCAATCTCCCCCGTTTTCCTAGCCTGACGAGCCAGACACACATTAAAATGTAGGGTCTGGGCACTCACCGTTCGCAGTGCTCAGTCTGAAGGGCGGGATAATCGCTTGTCTTTCAAATTCCCTCTGTCACATGCGGTTTCCCACCAGCTGAGCTAGTTGGCTAGTTCAAACTAGTTCAAACTTTTGCCAACTTAAAACAAGCTTAACTCGTGTCACACTGTTTGCCAACAGCAACATCCATCTTCTTTGTTATCAAGTAGCAGGGGATTCAAGCCAAACCGTTGCAAATCAATCATTATGTTAAGCCCGCCTAACGACTATACACGATTTGATTGGCCTGATAGAACTTGAACGGAGAGCTAGACTAGCCCTGGAAGCAAATGTAATTTGCTGCCGCTAGAGTGCGTCTAGATTTCTAGGCTACTGTTTTCCCTTTTCATATAGCTATTTATAATCTTGTACCACCGATTTTCTGTTCTTACCACCACAGATACTTATTTATAAATATTTTTAATATATGTATTTGTTGCGGAACTGTTGATGCAGCAATTGCAATGTTTCCTACAGTATACATTGACTAGACTATGCCGACTCACCATAGTCTGTTTTCCCCCACCATAGTTTAATTATGGAATGTTTGATACACCACAGTTAACACTGAAAGTGCAGTTCTCTCAACATTGTATTGAATTCAAACCAGTATAAATGTACCAGCTCCCTGTGGGAAACAGAGTTTATGCTTCGAGCCAGAGCTGTGTTTATGCCAATGAACTTATAGGCAACATTTTATGGAATGTTCTTTGCTTTTATTTATGTGAATCACACTGAACTGCCACTGTACTTCAGATGTTCTATGTGTTCTATGTTCTACTTTAGGCTTATTCTAGCCCTCAACCCCCCAACAAGAATCTTTGCTACTTCTATGGCCACACCGTCTCCTGCCTCGGCATCAACTTCTTTTGCCACACCGTCTCCTGCCTCGGCATCAACTTCTTTTGCCACACCGTCTCCTGCCTCGGCATCAACTTCTGGTGCCACATTATCCTCAATCCTCATTAACCTCTATAAACTACACTTACAGTACTGCATAGGATTTAGTTTGTGTGTCTGTATATGTCTCATGTATTCCCTATGCCATGGAAGAGTTATGCTTCTGTTTTGTTTGAAAACTTAGAATGGAAGCTGGAACCAGATTTAAAAATGGCTGCTAAAATGTTCCGAAACAATCTAATGAAGGATGCAGACCAGAAGCCGACCCTGGTCTTCACCTTAGATATGAACACTACGGAAGAAGGGAGGGAGAGGGCCATGATCGGCTTCTACAAGCAGACAAGTGTTGACTGGACACGTCCGTTAGAAGTCCGATTGAAGGGTATGTATAAAACTGAAAGTATGCATCCCTACGTCTCTGTGTTGGTTATGTGTTGCTGGTTATGTACATAGTATAGTATATTGCCAATAAATCCTCACATTGGGTTTTATTCAACAGGAGACTGTGCAATAGGGGATGGAGTTAAGAAGTATTTCTTTTCCCTCTGCCTTAAAAAAATCCAGACTGGACTACATTTAGACCTCGGTAAGTCAATGTAAAGTTGCATTTAATGTTGAAAATGTACTGAATATACTGTATGTGAATGTAGGTGCTAATGGCAAAGTTCTTGGTTTATCAATAGACAACATTGGCGGCAAAACCCTCTTTATTGGACAAATGGACCACCTGGTCCCATCCTCTTCCCTGGTTCTGCTAAATGGTGATCTGTTCCGAGTGGCTGGCAGGATCATTGGTCACTCATTCCTAAATGAAGGTCCACTGTTGACCGGAATGGGCCAGTTTCTCTTCCCTCTGCTGGCAAATAAGGATCCAGGGGAAGATGCCATCCTGCAGATTCAAGACTGCCCAGACACGGATGTGACTGACACTGTCTGCCTTGTAAGTGTCATTATACGGCTCTTCACAATGCTAGTAGAACGCTCCATTGACTTGAATGGGATTTCCCAACGTATAATAAGCAGGATAATGACCGGCGTTCTGTACATTATCCCTTACATATTGAATTTGTGCTGACTTTATAAATCTGCGTCTCTGTATGAGAACTGTTGACTAATGTTGTATGATTGCTTTCTAATAGCTTGAAAGTCAGACTGTTTTGACAGTCGAACAGATCGAGCAGGTGAACAACTTGGCCCTCAGCTGGGACCTGCCAACTTTCACAGAGGATAACGGGAGATTGTTGTCTGCACAAATCCTCCATCATGGGGTACGATAATGACTAATCAAATAGTATGTTATTAGATGTTATTTCTATGTATGGTAAATGTGTTAAATCATTTACTGTAATATGCATAAATATTATTTTTGGTGCCATTTCCTTTCTGAAGGTAATTGTGCGACGTGACAGGCAAATGGCACAGTTTAGGAAAGGGCTTAAAGACACAGGGCTTCTAAAGATGTTAAAAGAACGCCCCGAGCTGGCAGCTGTCCTGTTCCCAAGGACTGCAGAGGCAGAGATGGAACCACAGGTAGTCTGTCATGCCAACAGTCATTGTTAAAGTAGACTAACCTCTAGGGTGGAAAATACCATTGGAATTTAAGTGGAGGAATACTTTGAAAATTGTTAGAAATGTTTCCATAAATTGTTTACCTCACTGATATTAATATTCATATTCGATATTAGTCTTAATGCTGACTGACCTGAGCTGACTTGCCAAATGTTTTAACCATTATCTAGTCAAGCCATAGTTCCTCTGATCTGGATCCTTAAAACATATAGAATACCTATTTTGTAAACGACATTGCTTTATAATTTTGATTTTTAGATGATCACTCAGAGAGTCATTTGGCCTGAACCAGATAGTGATGATGAAGGTGATATTGATGACTACTGCAGTGCCGCAGCTTACTTGCGACAATACATATCCTCAGGTAAGAAATGTATACCTGCAGCATATACATTCTATTAAGTTGTAAAGTCTAATCCAATGTTAATCTAAGCAAATAAATGTGTTTGAAGATTGATGTCTGGTGGAAAAATTACAGGTGGCAGTGGTCACAAGACGTGATATTGCTCATCAGCCGTTGTTGTTGTTGTTGTTTTTGTTTTTTTCTTAGCTTCTTCCTCTCAACTCCGAGACCTTGTGGAGTTCTGGACAGGGTGGACAGTGCTGCCAGATCAGTTGTATGTCTCAATAGACAAGGACCTGACGTTTCCTGTGGCATCCACATGTTTTACAACATTGAAAATTCCTGCAGGATGTAGGTCCTATGCTGAATTCTGCCAAAACTTATCAGCAGCTGTCAGCAGCACAGAATTTGGCTTTGGAAGGGTGTAGTTTGTTTTAAGTCTTTTTTTAAAGGTTTTGGACTATTCCTAGTTCCCAGTTTCAAGTGTTAAAGTAATACATTTTGAGGCACATTGCCTGAAACATTCGAACAGTGTGATTTCATGAAATAGTTTAATGTTTTATTAAACCTATGTGTTGGTAATCACCATATTTTCAATCATTCTTAGATTTCTCTCTGACACACACAGCCATTGTAGTCAATATGGATTCAGTGCTGAGAAATTCCAAATATAAAGTAATTTATTACTTTTTCTGTCTAGTCACCTATTAAAATATTTCTTGTAACTGTTCCACAACTGAGCTGTAAACAGCAATCGCCCCAGTGAGGGGAACATTTCGCTGAGGCAATCTACTGAGCTCCTCAGCAGTCAGATCACGCGGTAACTGGACTTCCGGGATGTCAACTCCTGCCAGGTCTTCAAGGTCCGGACCATCCATGCTTGCGCCATAGAGATCGTCAACCTTAGGAAATTACACCAGACAGTATGTGTCAGAGCAATAGCTACTGGATCTATACTGAAATGTACAGTGATGCTGGCACCATCACTTATTATCACATATTTTTATGGCTCTGGTAGAGGCTGTTGTACAATTCTGTGACCATCATTAAAGTTGTTCCTTCAGAGTTGGTCATTTAAAGTGATTCAAGACTGTTGAGTGTATTTTTTTTTTAATCATGAAGATACTGCAGTGCAGCACTTAAAAATCCATTCTGTGGTGTGTAGAAACCCTATTTCAGAGAGAGGTGGATAAAATCCAAGGTTTTGTAGCCTGAACTTACCTCTGGGGGATCGGCAACAGCATCTATGTACCTTAGCCACAGCTGGTAAGGTGACTGGCTGTTTTCAGTCCTCAGGCTGTGGAGATTCCATGCATCTTGGAAATGTCTGAGGTGACTGGATCAACGGCAGGAAAACCCAGTGGAGCGCAAAGAGGTGGATTTCACTGTCTGGAGCCAGAATCCATGATGCTTCCATTTCATGGAAAAGAGTGTGGAAAAGATTGAGCACTTGTGTGTACACGTCTCTCCAGAGTTGCTCAATTCTGAAAATAAATACATAAAACCAGTTATTCCTACCATCAGTAATCAGAAAATGGCCTATTCAAAGTAAATAGGAGGTGAACAAATCAATCACTGCTGGATTGGTGGGTATTACAATAAAGTGGCCTATTAAACTTACCGTTGGTTATGTACGCTCCTCCCAGTTATATGGGAATTGCGATTGGCCCCTCGGTTTTCCACCATGAAAGCTGCTACCTCCATGTTCTCTCTCCCCTTGTCCGATCTGACACGCGATGGCATACCGTACTGCCGGACAGCTCCAAGGAACACATGCAGGACTGTTGTGGCACGGTTATTGGTGGCTGCTGAGAGAAACACCACCAGGCGGCTAAAGCCATTTATCCCACCGTGGATAACAAATCGCCATCTAAAAGTTAAAGTCAAGTCACGTTTATTTATAAAGCACTTTAAAAGCAACAACAGCTGACTAAAGTGCTGGACAGGCAAGGTAAAACGACTTGATAGACAACAGAAAAGACAACAAAATATGAGCATAACAATGTACACATAGATAAATAAGACAATCATGCTGTATTTAACGCCAGGGCATAAAAAGGCTGAATGAGTTAACAGAACTCATTTTATAATTTTTTTTATGTACTCTTGTGAAAGACTCGACTGAATAATTTGATATTTATTCACCTACCGTATTAATTTGTGATTGCCATCTATGTGCCACATACAGTTGGGCCCAGGAACTGAATATTGCCGCCGACGTAAAGTGCGGTTGGCCAGTGCTCTCATCTCTGTACCCTCCAGGTCCACTCTCTTTAATGATGCTCGTACTCTGTGAACTTCACATAAAACAGAGGAAATCACAGTCAGTGGTTTTCAAAGTGGGGGCCGTGAGGGGGTGCCAGGGGGGCCTCAGCAAGTTGGAAGGAAAAATAAAAGCAACAAATAAATACAATTGAAAATGTTTAAATATACCTTTTACTATGAGGGTTGTCATACAATGCCATTATAATAATGTGTCGCATATCTGAACATTATATTTTCCATGATAATGACTGGGAATAATAGTAGCGTGATAGCTCTCATATAGCAGAGAGCTCCAAATACAATTTTTACACACTGTATGCTCCATCGCAAAGTGTTTGTGGATAAAATAATTATTAGCATTAGCTTAATGTATTTTTACAATACTACATTTTGTAGTATTCTCGATGGGTTTAATAACACATCACAGGGGTCCTTGACCAGAACCTAGTGGTATTTGGGGGGCCTTGTCGTGGAAAAGTTTGGGAACCCCTGACACACGTAACACTATGCTTAAACCAACAAGAACAATACACACACACACAAAATGCATACAACAGTGCAATAGTTAGGGTGGTAATACTGTCGACAAGAGGCAAGTGAACACACTTTGGACCAGATGACCTCTTCCCTGGAGATGAAAGCGCAACATGCGGTATCCACACCCATGGATCCTGTAGATCTCCAAAACCAGAGTATCCAGCTGTGTTTCTGTCATATTGGAGTACCTGGCTGACACATTTTAAAAAATAATGAATTCTTGATTAATGTTCCATTGTTGCACTACTTCTACAGTCCAAATAAAAACGTACAGTATGCCTCCACTGACATTTTCATTTTATGACTAGCTGACAAGTATTGCCAGACAGTGACCTGCCATGCTGCACACACACACACACACAGGCAAATGAAAGTAGGGCATTATATACTACACCGGTTGCATTAGGGTAGCAGCCAGATACTGAAATCCACCCTCTACACTCACACACATCCTAAAACATAAAAAACATGTGCACACACAGCTGACTTGCAGCTCTTTATATTCCTTGCAGTAGGTTTGACACCTACTTATGCACCCGCCAGCACATAGCCGACATTTAAATCTAAATTAATATAGCGAGACATTACGCAATTGTACTAAAAAATACTACAATCACAGTAATAACCATTTATACACATATACGGTGTCTCTATAACTCACCTGAGTCCATTTGCTTTCATTTTTCTATGGATTGTCGACCTGTGAACTCCAAAGAGCTCCGCGATCTCCCTCACCTTAAGCCCATAGGAGAGGTAACCCTCTATTTCCCTCCAGTGGTATATCCACAGAAGGTCTCCCTACCCTATGGCTAGTGCCCATTAGCTGTAAGGCCTCAGAAAACTTTGAACGGACCAGGTTGACATCAAATCGGACAAGTAGGGCTAGATCGCCCACTCTGTCGTCCATTGTCAGTAATCTGTCCGTTGTGTCAGACTCGTTGACACGGTGGTGTTCTACATCATCGGCCAGAGACCTTAGTGCCGCTGCAAACTCTTCCATTGCAAACGCTAACTGGGTAAGACGTAAACACGGAAGTGACGTTGTTCCCGCCTTGAAGAGTGACGGGGAGACTGACAGATTGCAATGCGTTTGGCAGATTGAATGGCCATTTGAATTTTGCAACACAAAAAGCGTGGCCAAAGTGCAATGCAATCACAGGGGGCGCTATTTCTTTTCCATTTGAATAAAATGCCTCAAAACAATTTCAAAAGGTTTTGCCCAAAATAATCCAAAATGTTTTCCAAATTGTTTTGAAAAAGTTTTTCCACATTTTGGCCAAAATAATCCAAAATGTTTTCCAAATTTTTTTGAAAAAGTTTTTCCAAAGTTTTTCCAAATATGTTTTCAAAATGCAATCCTACATTGCACTTTAAATATTAAATTGCAAAACGAATTGACAGTTAAATGATGAAACTGAATATTGACAATTGAAATGCAAAATGAATTGCCATTTGAATTTTGAGACTTAAGTACCATGGCAAAATGGAATGCAATTCAATCCATGTTTATTCTATTTTTTAACCAAAATTATTCAAATTGATTTTTAGGATTGCATTGTCACTTTGCAGATTAAAATACAATTTGATGGATATTATTGCAAATTGCAATATTAAATTGCATAATGAATTGCAGAAAATGCAAATTCATGTGGGAATGGTGGGAACAGACTTTGGTGTGAGGAGTTGGCTCAAAGTTTCGCCTGTTAATTCTGGCTAGCCACAAGTCTCTCCTGCGCTGGCTCAACTCCTCGGTCTCCTTTCCTTCCAATTTTCTATTTTTCGGTATGGAATAAAAATGAATTCCTGGGTGTTTATTACTGTTGCTGCAACAGCCATAAATTGCACAATATACCATTGTGAAAAAATGGTATATAGAAATACTGGATACCGACGCCAAAGATAGTTAAGGCGGAGCCTTTGCTGACGCTATTGTGGTTGTCAGTTGACAGCTGTCAATCTATTGTACCGGTATATCAACAAAATGGCGCCGCGAACATTGATGACGCGAATAGAATGAGCCCAATAGTTGTGATTATATTCATTAAAATAAGTTGCAAATTCTTTACACTTTTTATGCGAGCGGAGTTCTGAAGGAATCATTCGAGGGGGGTTGACAAGCCTATGAATGGTATTAAATAATATTTTTGAGTTGTTCGAATGTTCCGCAATGAGCTGAGAGAAGTACTGCTGTCGGGACATTTTCATTTCTTTATTATATTGACACAGCTGGTTCTTGAAATGAATGAAGTCAGCCTGCAATTTGGTTTTACGCCATTTGCGTTTGGCTTTGCGGCAAGTTCTTTTTAATGCTTTAACCCTCTCAGCATTCCTCCAGGGGGCTTTGCGTTTGCTAGAAGTAGAATTGATTCTCATTGGTGCAATATAGGGTTCGACCGATATGGATTTTTTAGTGCCGATGCCGATACCGATTTTTTTTCATCAGCCTTAGCCGATGACCGATATGGGCTGCCGATTTTCTTAAGCCGATATTTGGAGCCGATACTGCTTTTGCTCCCTCAATTTACATCATAAAAATGACACAATGATGATAACAAATGTTACAAGTCCAAATTTAAAAGGGAACATTTATTGAACTTTAAAAAACAATATTGACAAATAGTAAAAATAGGTAAGGTTGAACAAGTAGATAAACAATATTTAACAAATATAAAAAACATGTGAGGTAGAACAAGTAAAAAAAAGTTCAATGCTGAAAATACTGAAAATAAATATTCAAGCATAATTAAAATTCTGAAAAAAAATATTTAAGCATAAATAAAATAATTACACTATTGCACAGTAGAAACAAGTAAGCAGCATAATAAAGTGCAGGAAAATGTAAACAGCAACACTGAACAACAAACAACCAAAACAGAACTGTGCATAACATGCCCCTTACTGAAAGTTCTTAGTACTCCCAGTTTAGGAGCTGCAGGTTGTAATGGAGGAAACAGAGACGCTCTGCATTTTCTCCCGTCAGCCTATTCCTCTTTTTGTCATAGATCTGGCTGACCTCGCTGAATACCCTCTCACTGGGAACAGAGGAGGGGGGTGGACTGAGACATTTTCTGGCGAGTGGTGCCAGAAGGTGCAAACGGGATGCATTTTGTTTCCACCATGCAAGTGGTTGGCCCGTCTGTCTGTCAGTCAACGGCTCCCGTAGATATTGATCTAGCTGCTGATTGAAAAGCTGCTCCTCCTCATCTTCAGTCTCCACAGAGGTTGGTCCGTGTGCCCCCAGAAGGTTGGCATACATCTTTTCAACCATGTCAGATGGACTAGCATCTTCCTCCTCTTCTTCCTCCACCCTTATCCGTTTTGGATCCGGGCCTTGATCTTCTGAGGAAGCCCTTTTCTGTTTCTTTGCCTCAGACAGAGTGGCATGCTCATCCTTCACCCAGTCTTTTGCATTGCTCAGTGTGCCTGGTGCCAAGGCATGACCCCTGTAACGTGGATCTAGCAGTGTTACGAGGACCAAGCATTTGGTCTCATCTGCTTTTTCAAACCTTGCCTTTAAACTGTCCAGCATGGTGTCACGGAGTGTTTTGATGCCCCTTGCTTTTGCACCCTCAACTTCAAGAAGCATTTTTAGGACGTTAATGCTGGGAATTATGCACGATATGGAGGAGTCTGATCTGCTCATTTCCTGTGTAACCTGTTCAAGCGGGCTCAGTGTGTCAATCAAATTGCCCACAAGAGTCCACTGATCTGCTGTTAAGATTGACACCTTTCCATGTTCCCCTGCATATACTGTAAGTGCCCGTTTCTGTTCCAGCATGCTCTCCAACATGTGAAGAGTGGAGTTCCAGCGTGTTGGCACCGACTGGATTATTCTGTGCTGAGGGAGGTCAAGCTCTTGTTGAATGTCCTTTAAACGCTGTTTGGCCAGTATTGAATGGTTAAAATGGGTAGTAGAAGATTTTAATTTTGCAACAATGTCCATCACTGCTCGCTGGCTGTTGATCCCATCATTTATGACCAGCTGAAGTGTGTGACCACTGCAGCTGAGATCGGGTACTCATGCATGGCTTTGACATTGAGGACAATTTGTTTCCTTTCCCAGTCACTGTCAATGAAATGACAAGTCAGGCTCATTAAGGATTCTGTGTCACCAGACCAACAATCTGTTGTAAATGCCACATAGGGGCCTGCATTTTCTAACGTGACCAGCTGCTTGATTTTGCTTTCTACTTTTGTGTGAACATCTTCAAAGAGGTCAGTGCGATAGTTCTTTTCTGTTTTGAGGGTGTATCTGGGCTCCAGCAATGTCACCAACCTTTTAAAACCAACACCAGAGACAACTGTAAATGGCTGGTTGTCTGTGGCAATCATCTCAACTATGGCAAGATCAACTTTTTTGGACCTGGTGTCAGAATTACCCCATTTCCTTTGGGCATCAAACATCTGCACAAGATTAGGCTGTGTTGAATTTGCTGCAGAGGTAGAAGCTGCTGCCTCCGGCCTCGTGGCTACGGCCGAACAACACCCGTGGGAATATCCATGACCAACCCCACTCTCACTCGTGCTATATTGCTTAAATAGCGCCACCTAGTTAAAAATTAAAAAGCAAAAAATTAGGTGTTTTAATCACAATATCTCTGGCTGACATGGTCAAAACTGCACGAAATGTAAAGTGTAGGATCATTATGACACCCTCCGAAAGCATGCCAAATTTCATGGACTTTCATTCATGGGGGGCCATACAATAAATTAATTTATGTGTACATTTAGTGACCGTACACCAACAGAGTTTTCTGTGAATATCTTGAGAACCGTAGGGCCTAGGATGACCAATTTTTTGCGTATGTTTGCCTCCAGGAGTCATGTTAACCCATTCCATATGCACACATGTGCATAAACAGATACACACGCACACACATACACAGTAATCATACGTATGACACATACTCACACAGTAGACATATGTACGCATGCATGCACATGCACACACACAGGCACATACACAGGCACACACTTAAGCATGCACACACACACACACACACACACATAAACATAAACATAAACATGTACACGCACACATGCACACAATTCAAGAATTTCTCAGAATTATGAACAGGCAAGGTGGGGGTGGGGTTGTATAAAATGTATTTTACATGTGAAATCTATGAATTAATCATGTTTTGGTACTTGTTGTCTAGCAGATACCAGTTCCTTACTGCCTGTAGAATCCAGCCAGGTTTCAGTGAAGAACATACCATTTAGCTTATGAGTAGTAATGAGATTGTGGCCCCAGCTGTGGCGCAACAGGCTGGGGCACCTGCACTGTACGCCGGCGACCCTGCTCTCTCTCCCATTCGCTTCCTGTCACTCTCCACTTTCACTATCATTAAAGGCATAAAAAGGCCAAAAAATATATACTTTAAAAAAAGAGAAGTAATGAGATCATTAACTACAAATGTTTTATTTGAAAGAGATCTATCATTAAAGAGTGCCATCTGAAGGGGGGATGTGGAATTGGAGTTGTACAGTTCAGTAGGCCTAGAGCCAAAATGAAAAGAGGTAGGCTTTGTCATCTCATGGCCATGAGAGACAGAGCATACAGAAGCAGGACCCACAAAGCTTGACATGTGCATATGACTGAATGTATGTCAGAGTGTGCTAAAGGCTATGAACTGAATAAAGTTGATGGTTAACTGTTGAGTTCCTTTTTTGTTTGGATGTACACCATCTGCCCTGTACAAACTGGGATTAGTCCAGAAAATATCAAAGTTTGAGATAAAGTCATGTCCAGCAGCATGGCAAAAGTTCTTGAGCCAATTATGAAGACTGTAAAGTCTGCTAAAGCGTTCAGACTCTCTACAAATGAACGGAATAGGGCCAGACACGATACAACGTTTCCCCAAGCTTTCAATAGTGCAGCATAGATACTCGAGCTCTGCTTGGAGTCTGATGGAATTTCTGTCCATGACGTCATTCGTTCCCACGTGTGTGATGACAATGTTTACAGTCGGATGCCAGTCAAGGAGAGAGGGGATTAGTTTAATTATGTCATTAACTCTACCTCCAGATAGACAATAGGTGATTGCACCCGGTCTTATAATGGAATCACAAACAACGAGAATTTCAGGCTTGCAGCGCACTTTACTATCGTAGTAGGTGGCTGTATTTGGTGGAAGTTGCGTCGGCGCCTGAGGAGTTTGGCGGTGCAGACCCCGGGCCAGACAGACCAGTGTCGGGAGAGTGATGGACATATGGGGCTGTCGGTGCTGCCGAAATGTTACTGTCAGGAGATGAAGTGCAGATTTGGAGACCACCGACAGCAGCTGAGGGCGAACTGGCGCCGAGTGGTGGATGCAGTGTTTCAGCCCGAGGGCCAGACAGACCATTGCCAGGAAGGTGGCCTTCAGGTGAGGCAGCGGCTACTGGTGATTCAGGAGATGAAGGACAGAGTTGGGGCCGTTTGTCGAGAGATGAAGGGAAACCACTGGGATCATAGCTCGGAGACCTGATTCTTTTTGGAAGTACCTTTATGGCCTCCATTACAGGCTTTATTCACTCCTGGCGGAGGCGATGTTGGATGTACTGCTAGAGGAGCAAAAGAGTTGGACAAGTTCAACTCTGGGCCGTCGCCATCCTGACGGGCAGAGATAGGAAAAGGAGGAGAGGAGCGTCGATTTGTGCCTCGGACCACAGTAGACCATGTGGAACAGCCAGGGAGCAGGGCTGGGGTGTCCGTTGTTGAAGGACTGGAGAGTGGACCCTCTAAAGAGGTAAGCCGTGCGCCGAGATCAGATTGCCTCTGGAGTAGAACGGAGATAAGCTGTTCAATCGATCTAAGTTCACCTTTGATTTCAGCGATGATAGATGAGGTGACCATTTTCGCACAAATTGGCGTAAACTTTAGTCCTCATTTAGTCCTTAAGTCCTCATGTACTTTGTAACTTAGCTAGCTCGCTGTCAGGTCTGTGCGACTCTCTCTGTGCGACTCTCTCTCTTCCGTGTTCACACACGATGGATTTGGTTTGTCTGTCTCGGTTTGTCTGGTTTGTCTGTAAAGTGTGTAAAGTATCTATGATGTCTCATCTCTCTCCTGCGCTCTGGTCTCCCAGGTTGTGTGTGTGGTGTGTAAAGTGTATTGTGTGTGTGTGGTGTGTAAAGTACCTGATGTCTGCTCTCCCAGGTTGTGTGTAATGTGGTGTGTAAAGTGTGTAAATTATCCTGCTCTGCTCTCCCAGGTTGTGTGTGTGTTGTGTGTGTAAAGTGTATTGTGTGTGTAAAGTGTGTAAAGTATCTATGATGTCTGATCTCTCTCCTGCTCTCTGCTCTCCCAGGTAAGGACTCGTACGGCGTCCCCTCAGACCAGAGCCAGATCATGATGGAGATCTATAAGAACGGGCCGGTGGAGGCAGCCTTCAGTGTCTATGAGGACTTCCTGCTCTACAAGACAGGTACACGCACGCACGCACGCACGCACGCACGCACGCACATACATACACACACGCGCACATACATACACACACACACACACACGCACATTCATACACACACACACACACGCACACACACACGCACACACATACATACACACACACTGTGTGTGCAGTCAGTAGGTGTCTGCAGTGAAAATGTGACTGAGTGTCTGTGTGTGTGCTTGTCAAGTGTATGTGTGTGTGTGTACTGTCCACTGCCTGGTATGTGTGTGTGTGTGTACTGACCACTGCCTGGTGTGTGTGTGTGTGTGTGTGTGTGTGTGTGTGTGATCGGCAGGTGTGTACCAGCACGTCACTGGGAGCATGTTGGGGGGCCATGCCATCAAGATCCTGGGCTGGGGCCAGGAGAACAGCACCCCCTACTGGTTGGCTGCCAACTCCTGGAACTCTGACTGGGGAGACAAGGGTGAGTGCAGGACTCTGGGTAGGGCCCGAGTACCGGAGGGGGAGTGCAGGACTGGGTAGGGCCTGAGAGGGTGAGTGCAGGACTCTGGGTAAAGCCCGAGCACTGGAGGTTTCTGCCTGTGATGCACAAAGAGGCAAAGGCTGCATGTACAAGCACACAAAGATAGGCCAGGAACATGTATAATTCTAACACTTCATAAGGCAAGGTCAGGAACATGTATAATTCTAACACTTCATAAGGCAAGGTCAGGAACATGTATAATTATAACACCTCATAAGGCAAGGTCAGGAACATGTATAATTATAACACCTCATAAGGCAAGGCCAGGAACATGTATAAATATTTCACCTCATAAGGCAAGGCCAGGAACATGTATAATTCTAACACTTCATAAGGCAAGGCCAGGAACATGGAAAAGTACAAAACACTGTAATTGTCTCCTGAGCCTTTAATCTCTGTCTGGGCAGGGCAATAGACTTCCACGATATTCTAATTTTGTGAGACCTGTATAAATACGACTCATAAGGCAAGACTAGCAGGAACATGTATAATTATAACACCTCATAAGGCAAGACCAGGAACATGTATAAATATTCACCTCATAATGCAAGGCCAGGAACATGTATAAATATTCACCTCATAAGGCAAGACCAGGAACATGTATAATTATAACACCTCATAAGGCAAGACTAGGAACATGTATAAATATTTCACCTCATAATGCAAGGCCAGGAACATGTATAAATATTCACCTCATAAGTCAAGGCTAGGAACATGCAACATGATGTCACCTCCTAGGGCAAGGTTACTGTAAGTCATAGTGTCACTGTGCCCCCTAGTGGCTGAGTGCAGCACGTGTGTCATGTGTAGATGCTCAACTCATGATGTCTTCTGTGTGCTAAGCTTTGTGGATCTGTGCACATCGACAGTCTTGGTGTGTGTGTGTATTTAACTTTTGCTCATTCTTAGACACGTGCAGCTGAGTATGTATGAGTGTATTAGAATTCACACCCACACACACACACCTGTTGGCTATGATGCAGCTGATGGTGTGTGTGAGTGTTGTGTCACAGCTCTGCTCTCCTCCATAACACACACCTGCACACACACACACCTGTTGGCCATGATGCGGCTGATGGTGTGTGTGAGTGTTGTGTCACAGCTCTGCTCTCCTCCATAACACACACCCGTCCCTCCCCAGGCTACTTCAGAATCCTCAGAGAGAAGGACCACTGCGGCATCGAGTCGGAGATTGTGGCACGTAGTGGAAGGACCACTGCCAATGCTAAATCAGTCTCAGCCCCGAGAGGCCGTAGGTTACACTGATTGCCTCCGGTCTACCTCCACTCAACACCTTCTCCTCTCTGGAGGTTAATGAGGCCACAGACTCGCTCTGCTCCACACTGAGCTTGTGTCTAGACGAGCTGTGCCCTCTTACCACAAGGCCAGCTCGATCCAAAAACTCTCATCCATGGCTAAATGATACCCTCCGATCGCAGCGCACCAAACTCAGAGCCGCGGAGAGGAAATGGCACAAATCCAAACTAACTGACGACCTCAAAAACTACCAGACACTCCTGACCTCCTTCTCAGCCAGCATCACTGCTGCTAAGACGGCTTTCTACAATGACAAAATCAACAGCGCTACAGACACTCGAAAACTTTTCTCAACCTTCAAATCGCTACTCAACCCTCAGCTGCCTCCTCCTCCATCCAGCCTTACTGCAGATACCCTCGCCTCATTTTTTACAAACAAAGTGGCGGCAATCAGCAGTCAATTCTCAACATGCCCACTCAACACATCTGACTCAGATACCGCACTCCTACAACCTCTAGGGACTGCTGGATCATCTTTTTCAGCATTCACGCCTCTCTCCGAGAATGAAGTATCTAGACTCCTGACATGCAGCCGTCCTACCACATGCTCGCTGGACCCTATACCTACGAGCCTACTTCAGTCCATCAGCCCGACCATCGCACCAGCTATCACACACGTGATCAATGCCTCGCTAACCTCCGGCACATTTCCAACAGCGTTCAAAATGGCCCGGGTAACACCGTTACTTAAGAAAGCTTCTCTCAACCCTGCTCAAGTCGAGAACTACCGCCCTGTCTCACTCCTGCCTTTCCTATCCAAAGGCATTGAACGAGCAGTCTCCAAACAGGTCTCTGACTTCCTTTCACAGAACAACCTTCTGGATCCAAATCAGTCTGGGTTCAAAAGCGGCCACTCTACCGAAACGGCACTGCTGTCTGTAACAGAAGCCTTAAAAGAAGCCAGGGCGACCGCTCGGTCATCAGTACTCATTCTGCTTGACTTATCGGCTGCCTTTGACACGGTTAATCACCGCATCCTTCTCTCTATACTCGCTAACATGGGAATCTCCGGTTCTGCTCTCTCCTGGTTTGAATCCTACCTCACAGGACGCTCGTTTAACGTATCATGGCTTGGTCAGCTATCTGCACCTCACCATCTCACCACAGGGGTCCCCCAGGGCTCAGTGCTGGGCCCCCTTCTCTTTGCTATCTACACCAGTGTTTTTCAACCTTTTTTGTGCCACGGCACACTTTTGACACTTAAAATGTCCCACGCACACTAACATCCTGTGTGAAGAAAAAATAAAAATACCATAGCCTAAAATTTCAAATAATACACAGATATGGCCTTATTATGGCTTCTATGCCAGACCTGCTCAATAAAACAAGCGCCCTTTGTTTCATTTGTAGGTGACTATATCTAATTTAATTGTTGTTATGAACTGGATATGTGATGATTCTGTAAATACTGGATATGGGGCTCCCATTGTACAATGCCTGCATACAACAAATATTGCAATCATACAATCAATGACAGCATGTGGTTACAAATTCTTTGATGCAACAGTTGCTTTTCTGGACCAGTGAGTGACATTTGGGTAATTTTCTGCGGCACACCTGATGATCTCTCACGGCACACTAGTGTGCCCCGGCACAGTGGTTGAAAAACACTGATCTACACCACCTCCTTGGGACAGATTATCCGTTCGCATGGCTTCTCATACCACTGCTATGCAGACGACACACAGCTCTATCTGTCCTTTCCACCTGATGACCCCTTGGTTTCAGCACGGATCTCGGATTGCCTCTCAGACATAGCTACATGGATGAAGGCACACCACCTCCAGCTGAACCTCTCAAAGACTGAACTGCTGGTCCTCCCAGCTAAACCTACCATACACCACGACATCAACATCAAATTTGACTCTCTGTCTGTTTCACCTACCAGGACTGCAAGAAATCTAGGAGTTGTTCTCGACAACCAACTAAACTTCTCAGATCATGTTGCCTCAGTCGCCCGGTCATGCCGTTTCGCACTCTACAACATACGGAAAATCAGGACTTACTTGACTCAAGATGCTACCCAACTTCTGCTTCAGGCAATAGTCATCTCACGACTCGACTACTGCAACGCCCTCCTGACAGGTCTCCCAGCCTGCGCAGTGAAACCACTTCAGATGATCCAGAACGCGGCGGCGCGCCTGGTCTACAACCAACCCAAAAGGGCACATGTTACCCCGCTACTCATCCAGCTACATTGGCTACCTATGGCGGCCCGCATCAAATTCAAGGCTCTAATGCTTGCCTACAAAGTAGTCTCCGGTTCTGCTCCCACCTACTTGAATGCCCTCTTACAGACATACGCTACCTCCAGACCGCTGCGCTCCTCAGACAAACGACGTCTAGCTCTACCACCAGTACGCTCAGGCCAATCCAAACTTTTCTCATCTGTTGTTTCTCGCTGGTGGAACAAACTGCCAGTTCCTACAAGGGCAGGGACATCCCTCTCCATTTTCAAAAAACTCCTGAAGACCCAGCTCTTTAGAGAACATCTCCTCTCATAGCAACACTTACAACAAGTCTTGCTGATCCTAGCACTCACCAGCCGTCTTAAACTGACACGTAAATGTTAAAAAACAGCACTCACTGATGCACTTATTCTTATTGTACTCTAATGTTTTTTTAAATTGTCCTAAAAATGTTGAGAATTGCTCTAAAACTTAAACTGTTTACCATGTTGTTAGTCGCTTTGGCTAAAAATGCGTCAGCCAAATGTAATGTAATGTAATGTAATGTAGAACAGCAAGGGGCGTTGTTAGGCACGACGTGCTAGCGGAGTAAATTCAGTGTAACTCGAGTTGCTTATTGCTTTTCCAAAACTGTTTCTATAAATACCTGGCAAAGTTTCATAAAGTAAAGGCACAGTAATACAACGAGAAATGTAACGATTTATCCATTGATAATAATTCTTCCAGCAAGAAAGATATTTCCTCTGAATGGTTGCCAAGCAACGTTGAGACACAGCTACTTCAACTTTTGTATCAACTTATGGTAGCGCAGTAATATAGAACAAAATGCGGTCAAGGTGTATGTTTATGCTGCATTTTACAACGGCTTTGAACGCGATTCAGCCAGTCACAATCAATAAGGACCGGAACAATCAGTTTTAGAAAATGACTTCTACTCATAATGTTAGTCAAAAACCCTTCACCAAGTGCAACAGGTGAGTTGACAGGTTCAGGAAAGAGTTTCTGTAGCTGTCGCTCTCCTTCCAAACCCAGTGCGGACACTACTGTATAGAAGACTTCTCCACTGAATAGACGTAGCTGTCGCTCTCCTTCCAAACCCAGTGCAGACACTGTGAACACATCTCCAGTCAATAGAAGTTGTTCAGCTGAGAGGATGTCTTTCATGCCCCAGCCACACGGTTTGCAGAGAAAGGAAACTCGAGACCAGAGCTGAAACAGAAACAGTGCAGCCAACATGATTTCCTGGATTGTGGTGGTGAGGGTGCTTCTGAGTGTGTGTGTGGGGGGGTAGCCTGTCTGTGGGTATGGGCTTTGCACGATTGGGTGTCTCTAAAGTACTTTTGCCGTTGTAAATAGGCAGTTACATCACAGTTGTTGTATCATAGTACATCACTACTGCCAGGCTGTTAGTTAGTATAGGTCAACATAGTTTTCTCTGACCCTCTCTAAGTCTCTAGTTTGTATAGGTCAACATAGTTTTCTCTGACCTCCTCTAAGTCTCTAGTTAGTATAGGTCAACATAGTTTTCTCTGACCCCCTCTAAGTCTCTAGTTAGTATAGGTCAACATAGTTTTCTCTGACCCCCTCTAAGTCTCTAGTTAGTAGAGGTCAACATAGTTTTCTCTGACCCCCTCTAAGTCTCTAGTTAGTAGAGGTCAACATAGTTTTCTCTGACCTCCTCTAAGTCTCTCTAAAGAGCACCTGCTACCTACCAAGAGATACATGTAATGAGCTATAAATGTAATGAGCTATAAAAGTAATGGAGATATAAATGTAATGAGATATAAATGTAATGATATATAAATGTAATGAGATATAATAACTCCTCATGTTATCTTTTCATCTCTACAGGGAGCAAACACGCAAATACAACTTTCCATCTGCACTCCCAGTCTGCTAAAGAATGATAACTCTGCTTTACTCTTGACCATGCACGTGTGCAGTTATGGTGCGTTCATGCACGTGTGCAGTTATGGTGTGTTCATGCACGTGTGTAGCTATGGTGCGTTCATGCATGTGTGCAGTTATAGTTATGGAGCGTTCATGCACGTGTGCAGTTATGGTGTGTTCATGCATGTGTGCAGTTATGGTGCGTTCATGCACGTGTGCAGTTATGGTGTGTTCATGCACGTGTGCAGTTATGGTGCGTTCATGCATGTGTGCAGTTATAGTTATGGAGCGTTCATGCACATGTATAGTTATGGTGCGTTTATGCACGTGTGCAGTTATGGTGCGTTCATGCACGTGTGCAGTTATGGAGCGTTCATGCACGTGTGTAGTTATAGTTATGGAGCGTTCATGCACGTGTGTAGTTATAGTGCGTTCATGCACGTGTGCAGTTAGAGTATAACTCTGTGTGCGATTGATTGCTTGCTGCTGCTTACAGATTTCAATAAGATAAGGCAGGAATATACATGTGTTAACTGCACAGCATCTACCATAGGCCTATGACAGAAACCAATGCGTCACATATCAGAATGTTCTGCTTGAACTTTTTCAGTGAATGTGAATGATTTATCTAAGGCACACAATAAAGCCCTTCTAACCAACAGAAGAGAAGTGCATTGCCAGATTTCTAGATGCAAAACCATTGTATTCCTGCACACATGTGGATTGAGTAACACATGGAGTTCAGCAGTGTAGTATATTCTAGGTTCAATTATTTCCTCAGAAGTGTGATGCACATTCCTACTCCAACTAATTTAGCAGATTATAGTCTAGCCTAAATACACACTGTTACCATGGTGCTGCAGATTATAGAGTCTAGCCTAAATACACACTGTTACCATGGTGCTGCAGATTATAGAGTCTAGCCCAAATACACACTGTTACCATGGTGCTGCAGATTATAGAGTCTAGCCTAAATACACACTGTTACCATGGTGCTGCAGATTATAGAGTCTAGCCTAAATACACACTGTTACCATGGTGCTGCAGATTATAGAGTCTAGCCTAAATGCACACTGTTACCATGGTGCTGCAGATTATAGAGTCTAGCCTAAATACACACTGTTACCATAGTGCTGGTAGAGTCTAGCCTAAATGCACACTGTTACCATGGTGCTGCAGATTATAGAGTCTAGCCTAAATACACACTATTATGGTGCTGCAGATTATAGAGTCTAGCCTAAATACACACTGTTACCATGGTGCTGGTATAGTCTATCCTAAATGCACACTGTTACCATGGTGCTGGTATAGTCTAGCCTAAATACACACTGTTACCATGGTGCTGCAGATTATAGAGTCTAGCCTAAATACACACTGTTACCATGGTGCTGCAGATTATAGAGTCTAGCCTAAATACACACTGTTACCATGGTGCTGCAGATTATAGAGTCTAGCCTAAATACACAGTTACCATGGTGCTGCAGATTATAGATTCTAGCCTAAATACACACTGTTACCATGGTGCTGCCGATTATAGAGTCTAGCCTAAATACACACTGTTACCATGGTGCTGCCGATTATAGAGTCTAGCCTAAATACACACTGTTACCATGGTGCCGGTATAGGGTCCATGTGGCTGCATATGATGTAATTAACATAATGGGACTGATATCAACCATAGAACTCCTCCCCAATTACTCTGTCAGTGCATGTAACCTATTCTACTTGTCTATACAGATCTGAAAAAATTGAAAGACCACTGCACATTTTTCTAATGTCATCCTACGGTTGCTGTGTGATATTTGAATGAGTTGACGGGCATATTCCAAATTAAGAGACCACATATAAAATACACATTATATCATCAGAGCAAATTTGAATATGACGAAGAGTAATAGTAAACACAAAGCATAAAAGGGCAATAGTTTAGAGAGAACAGTTTAAACAGTTTAGAGAGAGAGCAAAGTTAAAACTGTGTAAATTACTTTTATTTAACTCAGTCAGACACAGGTCAGGCCTTTGTAAGCAAAAGTAAAACAATCCCTTCCACTATTAGTGTTGGTCTCTCTTGACCTATAAGTTGTCTTAACATACCATTTCAATTAAATAAATTACACAAATACAACATTTACACCAAATTAGTTTTTATTTATTTCAAAATATGAGATCTGAAGTCTTCAATTCTTCAAATCACTTAAATTTAATTGTGTTGCTGTATATCCACGTGTGGTGGCGCCCCCTCTGGCTAATCTGCTGAACTGCAGACTCAGACGCCCTGGTCATCCAGGGTGTCATCCACGGCCTGCAGGATGCTGTGCACTGCACTCAGCAGCAGGATGTCAGTGTTGCAGTTGGTGGACAGCTCTGAAGCGTAGTTCCTCACGGGGAGAACAAAGGACACGGGAATGCCAACAAACTCTGCTGCTTTCTGCATCTACAACAGAAAAGTACAGAACTGCATTCAAAATGGATCTACAAAAAACACGTCCTGTATTTCAAATAGTAACTTTTCTACTGGCTCCTAATGAACCATCCTGCATGAAAAAACCTGCTTGAGAACACTTTTGTACATCAAAGAAGTATTTTCCTCTTGGAACACAGACATACTCTATTCTGGTCATTCCTATGAACTTATTCAAAACACACTGACCCCAGAGTGACCGCAGTCATTCCTGTAATGATACCTTGCATCAAACACAGTCATTCCTGTAATGATACCTTGCATCAAACACAGTCATTCCTGTTAATCTAGTCATTCCTGTAATGATACCTTGCATCAAACACAGTCATTACTGTAATGATACCTTGCATCAAACACAGTAATTCCTGTTAAGGTAGTCATTCCTGTAATGATACCTTTGCATCAAACACAGTCATTCCTGTTAATCTAGTCATTCCTGTAATGATACCTTGCATCAAACACAGTCATTCCTGTTAAGATATCATTCCTGTAATGATACCTTGCATCAAACACAGTCATTCCTGTAATGATATCTTGCATCAAACACAGTCATTCCTGTTAATCTAGTCATTCCTGCAATGATACCTTGCATCAAACACAGTCTTTCCTGTTAAGATATCATTCCTGTAATGATACCTTGCATCAAACACAGTCATTCCTGTTAATCTAGTCATTCCTGTAATGATACCTTGCATCAAACACTGTCATTCCTGCAATGCTACCTTGCATCAAACACAGTCATTCCTGTAATGATACCTTGCATCAAACACAGTCATTCCTGTTAATCTAGTCATTCCTGTAATGATACCTTGCATCAAACACAGTCATTCCTGTTAATCTAGTCATTTCTGTAATGATACCTTGCATCAAACACAGTCTTTCATGTTATGCTACCTTGCATCACACTGTGGGATCAAATTTTAACCCATGGTTCAGCGGTCACTCCGTGCTAAAGCACACTCACACCGCCACCAAGAGGTCTCCGAATGGGGCGCTGCTGAGCATGGATAGACAGTAGACGCGTCCCAGACCTGCTCCTAAAACTTTGAATAGAGAGTAGACGCGTCCCAGATCTGCTCCTAAAACATTCGACAATAATTTAATGCAAACTTAATATTTTGCGACTGCAAATTTGTCTTGATAGGCTATTACATTGCATATTTCTTGTGAAATGCTAAAGTCGAAGAGAAACACCCCTGAACGTGAAACTCTGAGTAAAGGCAACGGTGGTAACGTGGAGAGCGCTAGCAGGGATGGCTATCCTGAACCTACTGTACATTAGCCAACGTGATTAGCCTAATTGAAAAGTTCAGGGAAGAGACACACAATTCTATCAACACTCTGCAAACGACTGTACTATCAATTGGTGGCCGCCTGGATGATGTTGAAACCTCGCTGAGAGCAGTTGATTTTGAGAACAACAACTTTGGAAAGCCTCTGTGCCAAACTGGCTAAGCAAAATGCTCTATGTGAGAGGATCTGGAGTCTCGGAGCCGCCGCCAAAACCTGCGAGTGATAGGCATCCCGGAGGATACTGAGGGACCACAGGTGACAGCATTTATGGACTTTTTCAGCGAGACCCTGGGAATGCCCATCCAGTCAAATCAACTGCCCATCTTTGATCGGGCTCATAGAAGCCTGGCGCCTAAACCAAATGACCCCAATCGACCCCCCCGGCTGATCATCGTACGGGTGCATCACGACCAGATCAGACACAAAATACTTCGACTATCACGGGAGAAGGGCAAGCTGTACTTTCAAAAGCTGACTTTGTTTATTGTCTTTTGATAGCCTGTTCTTTGATGTGGAATGGCTTGGGATAATGTGTTGCTGTGTGTTGCCATTACCTGCGAAAAGACTGTAAGTTTATCACACAGCAGTCTGTGTCGGTAGCAACTAGCCATGGCTACATCATTACGTTGCCTAAGCTGGTTCGCGAGATAACTGATATGCTGCGCTCAGCCCGCAGCTTCTATGTCTGCAGTTGAATTGTTCATATGTAGGAGCGCTGGTTCTAGTGCAAAATGCACAAACGTGTGCACTTCAACGTGAGGGAAGTGTCAAAGGGGTGGGCTGGGGTTTCTTTTATTGGGGTTTTGTTTATGTGTTCTTTGTTTTTTTTGATTGATCTGAAAACAGGTTCTTTTATTTCATGCAATAAAAATGGCTAGGGCTGTCAATCAATTAAAAAATGTAATCAAATTAACTACATACTCTAAATTAACCGCATGTATAATTTTTGCTGTGAAAGTATTTAAAATATTTAAATTCAAATGAATCATTGATTGAATCTGGTCTTGTTTGAGAGCAAGTTATTCATGGAAATGTGCAGAATTTGAGATGATGCTACGTGGCTAGCATCTGTGGCATTCCTTTAACAAGGTGAGATGTGAATACCTGCTGAGAGAGTGGGCCTTGAGAGGGAGCTGTCCCTCTCCTTTAATTTAAAACCATTAGGTCAGTTTAAAGAAATGCCACAGATGTCAGTTGTTAAGGGATACAGCCTTTTGATTGATGTTGATGAGTGGGGTGATGTGATCATTGAATAACTGTCACACCACAGATGGAGATGTAAGCTTTGACATGCTCTACTGTATAAGAACTTATACTGCTTTTCTCTGTATCTTGAGACTGTCTGTTAGCAACACGGCGTAGGTCTCCGGTACCGTGAATAAAGCTCTCTGAGATTTCTGACTGACTGCTAATTCTGCCTGAGACTTGAACAAATCCAGAATTTTAGTATGACAACACACCGTCATTCCTGTAACGCTACCGTGTCCTTAAGTATAAGTATATATACTCTTTTGATCCCGTGAGGGAAATTTGGTCTCTGCATTTATCCCAATCCGTGAATTAGTGAAACACACACAGCACACAGTGTACACACAGTGAGGTGAAGCACACACTAATCCCGGCGCAGTGAGCTGCCTGCATCAACAGCGGCGCTCGGGGAGCAGTGAGGGGTTAGGTGCCTTGCTAAAGGGCACTTCAGCCGTGCCTACTGGTCAGGGTTCAAACTGGCAACCCTCCGGTTACAGGTCCGAAGTGCTAACCAGTAGGCCACGGCTGCCCACGACGACCTTAAACACAGTCATTCCTGTAGCACTACCGTGTCCTTAAACACAGTCATTCCTGTAGCACTACCGTGTCCTTAAACACAGTCATTCCTGTAACGCTACCGTGTCCTTAAACAGTCATTTCTGTAACGCTACTGTAGAGGAATCCTGCATAGTAGCGTAGTCGAGCAGGCAACCATGATTAGGGGGAGGGATGAGCTGATTGCTTGTTAGATTGAGGCTATTTAAGTCAGCTCTGCTCCTCCACTTGCAGGATGTTTCCCTCTATGGCGCTCTAGTGCAAACTCATTCACGGGGGGGAATGGCGGCAGGTAATGCTCCCTCCAGTGTTCTGTTATGATGTATGGTAGATCCCTCTTTTTCAACCTGTAGGCTCTCTATACTGATCTGTCCTTTATCTCACTAGGATGACTCCTTTGCAGCCATTGCGTGTGTTGCGAGGTTCCCTAGTGGTGAGTAGCTGACACTTCACCCCTTTTTCTCACAGGCAGCGCTGCTTTCTCCTGGAGCCTTAGCTAAATCCCTGGCTGCTAATTGTGTTGTAGCTGTAGCTATATTATGTGTCGGTTGCACTAATCTGTTTTAATAATAAATTATTATATTCAACTATTTATTCCCACAGCTGCTTCCAGACTACTTTTATTCCAAATGAATAACAAATAATTTCCGCCTCTGGTCTGCTTGTTCCTTCTTTTTTTGTAAATGGTTTAAGAATTTACATAAACACCCGTGCCATTCCGTTACACTACCTTGTCCTTAAACACAGTCATTCCTGTTGCGTAACCTTGTCCTTAAACACGGTAATTTCTGTTGCTACCTTGTCCTTAAACACAGTCATTCCTGTTGCGTTACCTTGTCCTTAAACACAGTCATTCCTGATGCGTTACCTTGTCCTTAAACACAGTCATTCCTGATGCGTTACCTTGTCCTTAAACAGTCATTCCTGTTACGCTACATTGTCCTTAAACACAGTCATTCCTGTTGCGTTACCTTGTCCTTAAACACAGTCATTCCTGTTGCGTTACCTTGTCCTTAACCACAGTCATTCCTGTTGTGTTACCTTGTCCTTCACGGTGCGGCTGGTGTAGACGTACTTCACGTCCTCCTGGACAGCGTGGCACACCTGGTCAACATGCGTCAGCAGGACTATCTGTGGAACATCTGGGAAACAATCACAAAGGAACATCTGGGTAACCATCATAAAGAAGTAATACCTGGTAACCATCATATGATGTTGCTGTGCGATGACTCTCCATGATTTCAAATTTTCTGATTCAATCTGCTGCCAACCCACCAAGGTAATGGAGCTCAGCCTGGAGGATCCTCATCCTCTCCTGCAGATAATCGCTGTATGTGGTGACTTTGCGTGCGTCCAGGAAAAAGAGCCCACCGTGGATCTTATCCTTGATGCCCGGTTCAGCCCTGTAGCCAATGGACTGGCTGCTGAAAGGTGTACCTGGCTGGAACTGGAGAGAGGAGACAGACGTAGACACTACAGATAGCCAGTGGTGGAATGTAACGAAGTACAAATACTTCGTTACTGTACTTAAGTAAATATTCCACGTATTTGTACTTTACTTAAGTAGAATTTATAGTGCATACTTTTGACTTTTACTTCGTTACATTTTACAGCAATTATCTGTACTTTTACTCCGCTACATTTCTACAACAGCATCGTTCCTTTTTACGATACATTTTATGATCAGATTTTTTTTCTCTCTGACAAACACGTTTGTTTTACCAGGGGGCGGGGTTGCTACCACAGATTCTGGAGCGCTACGTGCCCAGCTTCTAAATCTTTGAAACATAAGCTTATAGTCTAGACCAGGCAAAGCGTGAGCTTGTAGCCATCTGCATTCGGTAGGCTATATTCACCAGACCCATGGCTACACTGGACATGCAACTGTGTTCTGTGCCTTTCTCTGTCTGTTATCTTCAGCACTAGGGCCTCCTCTCCGATGAGATTGCTATCCGCGGATCAGCGAAGTTACAGGCTATGCCCATGCTTCTGTCACACGTCTGATCATTTGCGCCACAAATGTATGGTAGACTATTATAGAACCGCTGGCAGAAAAAAACGTAGCATTTTCCAGATTAGGAAATATTTCTTAATTGTGTGTGATCAAATAAAGAGGCATAGCCTACAATTGGGGGGGTAGAAATGTGAGCGCTCATTCAATGTCTATGTGCGTCTGCGCAAGTGAAACTGAACCTAATCATAAAGACACCTTTCTCAGCAACTTTTCTGTTCAATCAGCAGAATTGGCATTACGATCCACCCGACGTTTCCCTGGTCTACCCCGTTAAACTTCAGGCTCTCGTGTTTTGCTGAATGATATACTCAGCAGATCACCCTAGTAGATAACCAGAATTACAGTCTCTAGAATTGTAGGTCAGAATGTAAACTGGGCCACAGATGGTAAGCACAATTGCATTAGCTTAAAACTATCTAGTCGAATATAGCCTAACCTAAAACTAGCTTAGGCCTAATTAAAATGCCACAGCCCATACTATTTTTTCTTTTAGAATATAGATATTAAGAGAATAAATCATTATCCAAATACTTTTACTTTTAATACTTAAAGTACATTTAAAAGCAGGTACTTTTTACTTTTACTTAAGTAGGGTTGTCATTGTGGTACTTTTACTTTTACTAAAGTAAATATTTCTCTGTGTATTTGTACTTTTACTTAAGTACTGAGATTCAGTACTTCCTCCACCACTGCAGTTAGCACGGGTCAAAACCCTAATGACAACACGCCAGACACTACACACACGTACTCCAGAGTGCAGGTGAGTTCTCATACCTTGTAGCCCTCGGGCACGTGTCCTTTAATGACCGCACGTGCATCAGAGACGCTCAGGCCAGTCGCCTCGTCCTCTCCTAGCGCCATGACATCACACAGTGTCAGAGATGTAGCAGGACCCCCTATCTCTGCTTGGATGCTGATGGACTTCAGCTGCAACAGGACACAAACAGGTCAATGTACAATTAACTTAAAATACAATAAAACATCATCACTGCGCCATGTGACCCCCACAATCTTTACTTTTTTCATACTTAATGGACTGCAATAACATCAGACTTGCGGCATACCTTCTTAAGGTGATCTGGTGCTCCTGCACCGCTTACAGACATGTGCGTTATGCGCTTCAGCATGACAGACCTGATGGAGTTGATGAAGCTGGACTTTCCCGTCCCTGCTGGTCCCAGCAAAAGGACCCGTGCACTGTTCAAAGAGTCGCTCATCACCTTGTGGGACACAAAGTTCTCCCTGAGGTCCTCTCTTGTACTGCACACATGGACAGATGCAGCACAAACAGGCAGGTAAAGATAACATTGGTGTGTGCTGTGTTCGTGCAAACTGGTTGGTGTGTTGGGTTCATGCAAACAGTTTGGTGTGTGTGTTGTGTTCATGCAAACAGTTTGGTGTGTGTGTTGTGTTCGTGCAAACTGGTTGGTGTGTGTTGGGTTCATGCAAACAGTTTGGTGTGTGTTGTGTTCATGCAAACTGTTTGGTGTGTGTTGTGTTCATGCAAACTGTTTGGTGTGTGTTGTGTTTAAACCTAATAAATGTCTGCAGCCAACCTTTCTTTCCAAACCATCTCTCTCCAGGGATAGAGAAGCACGTCTCCAACATCTAATCAGTTAGATGACAAACACAAACAAACTCAAATAAACAACCAGACTAGAATGATACAGTTAGATCTGTTCTGGCTTCAGTTCTCACCTTGAACACGGAACATCTCCACCTCTGTGAGTGATCCATCTCTGTTGTTTACAGACTCCTCTGCCCAGCCCGTGTTGTACATCTCATCAGAGGAGAAATCCACACAAAACGGCACATCAAAGAAGGTCCTGTTCATATGTTCCTCCCTCAGAATCATGGCATTTCCATATTCCCATGGGCCCTGATCAGCCTCAGCCTCAGATTCAGAAGGGATTGAAGTAGCTTGTTTTGATGTCAGATTGAAAAGAAACCATTTTTGAAACTTATTTCCATAAATCCAATTCCCTCTACCGAGGTAAGCTCCCCTTGCTTCACCCCTCTTCAGATACACGATGATGACAAACTGCCCAGTGTTATCAAATTTACCCTGCAGATTGTGTAAGCTAAACCCATGCGTACTAGCTTGGAAAAGCAGGTGCAGCCTGACAGGTCCGGGAAAGAGTTGAAGCAGCTGCCGCTCCATTTCCAGGTTCAGTTTGGACACAATCGATGAGGTTGTGGACGCCATGTCTGCTCTCTCCATAAAGGTGTAAGGGAGTAAATATCTCCATAAAGGTGTAAGGGAGTAAATACCTCTGCAGCAACTTCCCCCCAACGCCTGTGCTGTGAGAAAGGAAAGTGATGTAAGTGCTAAAGGAAACGAAACTGAATCTCAGCCAATGTTGCTGCGACTGGTTTCCGTCTTGGAGACATTTTCATTTAGTAGTACATGTAGTCATTTAGCAGACTGACTGCCGTGGTGATGTCTGGAAAAAGTGAACAGACAAAATATGAAGCTGAGAGGCTGCTTAACTGGCAGTTAATAAGACAACTACGCAGATATGTATCAGTCTATCAGGCTGCTTAACTGAGTAGATATTTATCAGTCTATCAGGCTGCATAACTGAGTAGATATTTATCAGTCTATCAGGCTGCATAACTGAGTAGATATTTATCTATCAGGCTGCTTAACTGGCAGTTAATCTACAGTAGCTTGTGTAAACTGAGTGACAGGAGGGGGAGGAGCCTAGAGCCAGTTGTGCAGGTCTCAGAAAATCATCTCTTCTGGAGCTACAGTTGTTCAGGACCTGTAATCACCTGCTGCTGCATGTCCCAGCCTATCCTGTGTATCCTGCATGTCCCTACCCCGGAAATCCAGAGTTCTCGCGAGAGCACAATGGAATTGTCTCTGCGAGACACTCTGGCAAAGAGCAATGATGGACGTTACTTTTACCCCAACATTCCGGGTGTTTCGTCAAAGAAGAGAATGACCTAATCACATATAAACAATAATATGACAACAATCACAATTCATGAGCACAGCCACAACTTTTCCAACTCCAGGCCTGAAGAGGGCAGAGAACCCAAATGCATACGATTTAGTCAGCACTGCTGGAGATAAGCATGGGCATAAAATGTTTGGAGTTAGTTTGGTCTCCCCTTTGCTCGGATTCCTGAACCTGGTAACTAGAAAGACCGCTCATTGTGCAACCCTAAAGACGCAACTGGTATGTAATGTTTGGAATGATTTATAACTGTATGTTGCATTGAGTGCTTAACACAAATTATATGTTTAATTCTATATGTATTTCTTTAGTGCAGATAATGTGGTAGTGGAAGTAATTGCATAAAGTGATATAGTAGATTACATTGAAATTGAGATGTGTAAGGAGTTGCTTTGTTCGGGCTGCTTTGTGCTTTGTTCATTGCTTTGTTGCTTTACCATGCATTGTTTATTGTGTAAAGTAATGCATGTTTATTTTCTGTTTTATCTTTAAGGTTATCAACCTATTCCTTATTCCATAGTCCATAGCCCCTAATCCTATGACATTCAATTCATACAACTCTATGCAACAATTCAACTGTTTCAACATATTACCAATGCCATCAGAACCATCTGGAAGAAAAATAAAAACACCAAAAAGGAATTGAGTTGTCCCTTTGCATCCTTAATGTGTTGAACAAGCCATTTTCAAGTTTGGGCAGAGCTGTACTGATTGCAACACCTAGACAACTTGACACCGGGAAACCAACTAAACTGATGAAGACATCGCTGCAACGTTGGAGGACAGTACACATTGGTCGTAGTGTTATCCGATTGCGTCGAAGTCCGAAATAATTCAGAGTAAACATGGTCTAGTGTTATCCAATTGCGTGCAGTGATATCTTCAAATGCATGCTTGCTGCCACCCCTCGAGTTGGGCCATTACATTGTTCTTAGCCAGACCCTTAATCTTTCTAGATTATCAGGGTCTGGATTTTCCAGGATAGCATGTCCCAGCCTATCCTGTGTGTCCTGCATGTCCTACAGTAGTCTATCTTGTGTGTCCTGCATGTCCTACAGTAGTCTATCTTGTGCGTCCTGCATGTCCTACAGTAGTCCATCATGTGTGTCCTGCATGTCCTACAGTAGTCTATCATGTGTGTCCTGCATGTCCTACAGTAGTCTATCTTGTGTGTCCTGCATGTCCTACAGTAGTCTATCATGTGTGTCCTGCATGTCCTACAGTAGTCTATCTTGTGTGTCCTGCATGTACTAGTCTATCCTGTGTGTCTCTCCATTTTGTGTGTCTTTTAGCATTTTTATTCATCTGAATGTCAAGTCATACTTTATAACTAAATGCTCCACTTGACATTTAATGACATTTATTCTTGCAGATGGGTTTCAGGTTTGTGTGGCATGTGGCATGTGTGTGTGTGTGTGTGTGTGAATGTTTAAGGTTTGTGTAGCTATGTGTGGTGAGTGTGTGTGTTTCGGATTTGTATGGCTGTGTGTGCTGTGTCTGACTGATTCATCTGTGTAACAGATTGGTGTTTCAGAGGGATTGTTGCTGAGTAATGTTTGATATAGTTTGTTTTAAATGTATGAAAGCACATCATTTGTTGCAATTATTGTCTGTTGTCTGAACTTGCAGGGTTTCTATTTTATTTAATGTGCAAAATAATAATAATAATAATAAATAAACGAAACAAAGTTGAACTCCGCTCCTGTATGTGGCGCTTAAGCATCCATAAGTGGATGCTTACCGGTTTGCCGGCTGTCAAACGGAAGAAGGAAGAAAGGATTAGGAGACGGAAGCCGTTTGCTGTAACGTTACCCCGGCATCAAGTTGTCCATTGACTGAAGACCCAGCAAATTAAGTTTGGTCTTCGGTGTCCCTCTAACGGAAAACAAAACTATGAGGTTACTCTTAGAGTGATTCGGAGTCATATGCCCATTGAGTTGGAGTCGAATTTGGACGAAGACAGAGGACCAATCGATTTCAAACGCAACTTTTGATGATTCTTTTCAAGGCAGGTGTGACCTTACCGCCAGCTGTTTTAACATAATGAGTCTCTTTTCTCACGGTTAGAGGGACTGACATGATACCGAGGTGAAGTTAGTTTGATATTTGATATTCGGATATTCGACAGATATTCAAACTTTTTTTTTATGCGGCTGGTTTCACCCCGTGTTTGCAGACAATGTACAAACAGCTGGTCCCAGCCGACCTTAGGGACCGTCTAAAAAGTACCTTCTGAATTACCTTCATAGTCTTTTTTTGTCAATAGCTTTGACATCATGTGACCTAATCTCTCCCTCTCCTCCTTTTGAAGAGATTCGCCGACGAAATTCCGGTTCCGGTCGGCGTGCTCCGTATGTAACTACCTAAACTTCCAAACTTATCTATCTTAAAATCTCCTTGTTACCATCTACTTTCTACGGATTTACTGGCTACTGATTATATCTCGTGAACAAACTGTTGCATAAACCGTTGTTGCTCGAGGCTTTGGTTTATCGGACTCTATAACCTTGATCGCCAAACGTTTTTGTCAAACGTTAACGTGAAACGTTAAGCCAGCATCAAGGGCTGCAAATAATACCGGGCCAAGGAAACGCTATCTGGAAGAAGAAAGCATCAAATTCCTTCTAACGTCTCTCAGAACTAGTGACTCAATATAAAAGTGAGATTTTCTCAGATTACTTACCCGCTACCTGTGTTCGAGTTATCAAGGAACTGCACGATATCGCTGTTGCTAGCCAACTAGCAAACAAACGTTTAAAAGAAAGTTGACACCGACGAGCCCTCGCCGCGACACAATGCCTCCCCTCAGCTGTGCACCAGGCTGCGACTCATGCGTCCTTCTCAGCGAAAAGATAGTGGAACTCGAAGCCAGAATAGCGACCCTCCATCAGATTGAGAAGGATGAACAGTTCCTCGACACCATTCTCTCCGTAAGTAACGTTACCTCTCTTACACACACTAATGCCAGATGCCCTGATTTCACTCTGTCCTCCAATACTTTAACCATGCCATGCACTAATGCAACTTCTGTCCCTGTTGCCTCTCCCCGGCCTCTGCTGAGAACCAAGCCTGCTCTGCTGGCCAGCTCCACTCCACATCAGTCTGAGCCATGGCGTAGAAGCAAGCATCACAAGCACGGCAGACGGTCCGGACGGCACTCAGGCCCAGCCCAACCTATACGACTGGAAAATCGCTACGCTATTCTGACCGAGGATGAGGAGCCCCTCCTGCCCCGAGACAACCATCCTGGTCCCTCCTCAAAGTCGGCGCCCCCCCCGACCCCCACCTCCCCGGACCTCATCAACCTCCACCCCGGCAGTTCCATGGTTAGAGACCTCTGCATTCCCCCATCATTTAGCGGTCCCTCCAAGGTCTACTGCTTCCCTGGTGCCAAGGTCCTTGACATCCAGCAGAAACTCCCAAGCATCCTGGCCTGCCACACCAAGGTCAACAACATCATCGTACACGTGGGCACAAACGACATCAGAGATAAGCAGTCAGTAGCACTGCAGGAAAACTACAAAACTCTCATCACCACCCTGATGGGCACAGAAAAACGCTTTGTCATCTCTGGGCCTCTCCCTACCTACAGAAAAGGTGCTGAGAGATGGTCCAGACTGTTCGATCTCCACACCTGGCTCAAACGCTACTGCGCTTCCCTAAGCATCCCCAATGTCAACAACTGGGGCTTGTTCTGGGAGAGGCCCAGTATGCTGAAGCGTGATGGTCTCCACCCAAACCAACATGGAGCCAGGCTACTCTCTGACAACATAGCGTCCACACTGAGGCATTGACATTCTGTAGAAAATATTACAGATTCACACCCCCCAGGTATTGATTCGAATGGCATTATACATGTGGATGGGTCTGAGAATTTTTTCTGCAGGGTAACATACAATACTACTACCATAGATCAAGCTGCTTCATGCAATAGCATGACTTATGCTTATAGTTCTATTCCAACGTATCCAAACGTATAGTAAAAAGAAAAGACAAATTTAAAACTAGAAACCTAACAAATATTCTTTCCATACCTCAGCATATTCCTCTATGGGCTGGCTTTCTCGACCAGTTTTCTGAACTTATGTCGCTCATCATCACTAGCTATGATCGGATAATTGTAAATGGCGACTTTAATATTCATGTCAATAAGAAAACTGATGCTAAAGCCAGTAAGTTCCTTAATGTGTTGGACAGTTTAGAGCTAAAGCAGCATGTTACAGGACCCATCCACAACCTTGGCAACACCCTCGATCTAGTAATTTCTAGAGGGATAGAAGTCAGACTTATCAGTAAATGATATAAATATGTCTGATCATTATTGTGTATCTTTTAATATAGTACTACATACTCCAAAAATTCATCCCGAAATTGCAATCAAATCGCGACTCTTGGACATTAGAGCAGAACAGCAGTTCATAGCTCTTATAGACTCCATAAATTTGGATATTTTACATCATCCCATTGATCAAATGGTAGAGGCTCTCAATCATGAATTAGGCGCTATGCTTGATAGAGTGGCACCCTTAAAGACTAAAAAAAGGCCCTGTAGCAAACTGACACCTTGGATGAACGAAAATATCCATGATCTAAAAAGATCATGTAGAAAAGCTGAGAGAACATGGAGAAAAACTAAGTTACAGGTTCACCGTGCAAATTATAATAGAGCTATTCGGAATGAGAGAAGGAACCACTTCTCTAAGGTAATTGCTGAAAACAGTGGAAACTCTAGGGTGTTCTCCACCATTGATAGGCTATTGCATCAAACACCTTTTGATACACTCAGTCAGGCATCCTCTCTAAGATGCGAAGAATTTGCAGACTTCTTCAAAAACAAAGTAATTTCTATAAGGGAGGCTATTGGTAACACAAGTAATATGTTTGATAGTACACCCAAAAACAGCCCCCCAAAATGAAGGTCCTTTAGCACTATTACTCAATCTGAGCTTGGTAAAATTGTAACTCAAACCGGCACCTCAACATGTGTTTTAGATCCAATCCCTACTAGATTCCTCAAAAAAGTATATGATAGCTTAGCTCCCTTTATTCTCAAGGTAATAAATACCTCATTAGAAACAGGTATATTTCCAACTTCTTGTCTTCAACTTCAAATCTTGACCATACCAATCTGAGCAACTACAGGCCTATATCAAATCTACCGTTCCTGAGCAAAGTACTTGAAAAAGTTGTTTGTAATCAGTTAAATACCTTCCTCAACGAAAACAGTATCCTTGAAAAATTCCAATCAGGTTTTAGATCAAATCACAGCACAGAAACGGCTCTAGTAAAAATAGTCAATGATCTCAGACTGGCTACTGACTCAAACAAAGTCTCAATCCTTATTCTTCTGGATTTGAGTGCGGCATTTGACACCATTGATCATAGCATCCTAATTCACCGCCTTGCGAAGTGGGTGGGTCTCTCTGATAATGCTCTAAACTGGTTTCAAACCTACATTACTGGCAGAGATTTTTATATCAGTCTAGGAGATCATGTATCTGAAAAACATGACTTGCCTTTTGGTGTGGCCCAGGGGAGCTGCCTTGGTCCCCTGCTATTTTCCCTATATATGCCTCCATTGGGAAACGTCATAAGTCAGCATAATGTAAACTTCCATAGCTACGCAGATGATACCCAATTGTATATTTCTGTGGAGCCAACTAACCCAGATGGCCTTTGCTCCCTCACTGCATGCCTAACCTCCATTAATCAGTGGATGAGCAAAAATTTTCTGAAACTAAATGATGACAAAACAGAGGTACTTTTGGTGGGACCAAAACTAAAGCGAGATATTGTTCTTAGTAATCTGGGGAACTTGGCACACCAGGTCAAACCAAAAGTAACAAGCCTCGGTGTCATCTTAGATGCAGAGTTAAGTTTTAAGCCCCATATCAGTAAAGTTACTCAAACAGCCTATTTCCACTTGAGAAACATTGCCAAAGTGCGGCCCTTTTTAACTCAACAAGATGCAGAAAAACTAATTCACGCCTTTATCACTAGCAGGTTAGACTACTGCAATGCACTTTTTACTGGTCTTCCCAAAAAACATCTAAAGAAATTGGCACTCATACAGAACTCTGCGGCTAGACTTTTAACTAAGACTAAGAAGAGAGAACACATCACCCCTGTGTTGGCTGAACTGCACTGGCTCCCTACTTCCTATAGAATTGATTTTAAGGTTATGTTATTTACTTACAAAGCTCTGAATGGCATAGCACCTTCATATATCTCTGAGCTTTTAATATCTTATCAACCACAAAGGAAACTTAGATCATCCAATTCTAATCTTTTAATCGTACCCAAAGTGCTCCACAAGCAAAGTGGAGAAGCTGCTTTTATCCATTATGCCCCCAAACTATGGAACACCCTGCCTCTGTACATCAAGCAGGCGAGTTCAGTGAATATTTTTAAAAAAGATCTGAAAACATACCTGTACAGGAAAGCTTTTAGTTAACTCGTCTTATCCTGTAGACTACTTTTTCAGATTATTCTACATCTGCTGCTATTGGAGGGCGCAGCCAGCCAGAAGCAGATGGGCTCCCCCTATTAAGTCAGGTTCTGCTCAAGGTTTCTTCCTGGAATATGGGAGTTTTTCCTTGCCACAGTTGCCATATGGCGTGCTTGTGGGGGGAAAGAGGGTTAAGGCTGCCAGTCTTATGACATGTCATTTTCTATATTTTTGATATGTTGCTGAGTGGATCATAAACGGCCCCAGCAATGAAGAAATGTGATTGATAATGACTGACTGACTATTATTTTGTTACATGCTTCAAATGTAAAGCACTTTGAGCTGCATTCTGTGTATGAAAGGTGCTATACAAATAAAACGTATTATTATTATTATTATTATTATTATTATTATATTACTAGTGACTCCAAACCAATTCAAAATAGTTATCCTATATGGGACTCATCAGACCCAACTCTTCTTATAGCCACTGTGTGCACACTGTATTTGACATTAATATTAAAAAAAAAAATACATTATTTCATATAAGAAAAGGTCTGCCTTTTTTCAATACCTCCCAAGCCATGTGATCTAGTGACTCCAAACCAATGCAGAATAGTTATCCTATATGGGACTCATCAGACACACCTCTTTTTATAGTCACTGTATGCACACTGTATTTTATATGAATATTTTGTAAAAAAATACATTATTTCCTATATGAATGGTCCTCTTTTTTCAATACCTCCCAAGTCATGTGACCTAGTGACTCCAAACCAATGCAGAATAGTTATACTATAACTATAACTGTTCTGTTTAACTGTATAACTGCTCTGTTTTTCACTGACCATTTCATTATGTTAACTTACCCAATGGAGTTTTGCAAATGATATTTTTGATTTAGACCTTCCTGTAATAAAACAAAACAAAACTTGACACTCAAGATGATCTTCAGACCAAGCCACACAAAAGTTATTTGTCAGATTGTTCAATACCAAGTTTATTTGCCCATGAGATGTTATAAAATATGGCAGTGAAGCCACTAAACAGGAACTGTGTTCACATCTCAGCAATGAATCGACATATCAAAACAAAACCTGGCACTTGGACAAGGCACAATGTTCCAAAATCAGCAAGTTATGTGCCCCTACATTGAATGCTTTAGCGCCACCACCAGTTCAAAATAAATTAAACCAGACCCAAACATAAACAAGCCAAAACCAAGACAATCCATGCCCAAAGCCAATGCCAAGCCAAACGAAAGGCCAAAGGCAAGCCCAAGCCTGTCAAACTACTTCACCCCCACATTGCTTGCTTATATTTGAAAAGAAAGAAAATATATTACTTCCCAACAGAAATAGTTTTTTCTTCAACCTTGTTATCGGCATAACACACACAGCCATTGCTTTTTCTTGACTTCCTCTAACGTCTTGTTGTCCATTTTCAAGCACATGGTATGGAACCACCAGTCACATTTATCACACTGGATCTGTTTAATTGAAAAAAAAAACATCAATGAGTTATTCATGTACATGATTTTGTCAGTTGGTACGACACTTAAGTTTAACTGGTATGTCACCAGCGTTGGGGAGGTTACTGAAAAAAGTAGTTTATTACATATTGCTCGTTACTTCTAAAAAATGTAATTCATTACTTTAATTAGTTACTCCCTGCGCACAGTAATACCTTATGTTACTCGTTACTTTTGTGTTACCTCACCCTCCAGGGGAATTTAATTGAAATGAAATGTCCCCACGGGGCAATTTGGTTCACAATGGTAAATAATAATAATAATTAAATTACATTTATATAGCAAACAAAAACAATGCAAAACAAAACAAAAGGCGCGTAGGAGGAAAGATAGAGCTATGTGTTGGGTGTGGAGGAGAAGTGATCATTAAACAGAAAGGTCTTGAGATGGACTCTGAAGAAAGGAAGAGAAAGACAGTCATGAAGATGTTGGGGAAGGGAGCTTCAGAGTTTAGGGGCCAAGGCACTTAACTACAGCTCACAACAACTCACCCAGTCTGTAACAGTAAGTGCAAGTCCAGGGGACTTGTCAGCTCCACACATTGAGCATGTTTCCTCATCAAAGACTGAAAGAAAGTGTATTTTCATGATACATTTAATCTGAAAAGTATGTGGAGTGCCTAGAGTTATTCAAATATGTTGTAGATACTGTATTGTATGCCTGATGCCTCAAGGACTTGGAGAGCCATATCTCTCCTTGCTTCTTTCCTTGAGGTTTCGAACTTCATTTCGGGGAACTGAGGGAAGGCTTCCATCACTGCTCTCGCCATCTAAATTAACAACACTGCAGTTATTGAAAATGTATTTCTCTTTTAATAGATAACTAAACCATTATTTCCACCCCCGCAAACATGAATTTTTCCTGAACATTTCCTGAATTTCCCCTTGGGGATCAATAAAGTATCTATCTATCTATCTATCTATCTGAAAGAAACATCATGTTTCCTCTATACTATCAACTTACTTTAACAACAATGACACCACAGCTGGAACCATCCCTTTGCACTGGGTGGGGCATTACTCCTCCTTTCCACTGAACATCCACCCAGTCAGTTTTGCCATGACGTGTTCGCCTCATCTTCAAGTATTCCCTGAAGAAATGTGATACTTTTATTTAGGTGCTACCAAAATGTTGTCCATTCACAGATACATTTTAGCAGAAAAAAGGTTTTACTCAATTATAAGGCATATGGACAGATCTTCAAAAATACCACTGTCTGACTTCCTACAAACAGCTGCCATTGTTGAATAAAAGTAAACATGATTGACTTAAAATGTTTAGATTCCTAGCTTGAATATTTACTGTAGTCTCTGAGCAGCATGTGTTGAGTCCTCAAGCTCAGAGGATGCTGGTGACGGATCCAGTTGAGAGACTGTGGCAGACTTTGCATGAATGTACTGTGAAAGAAGAGAGAGTACACTGTAATTAATACTTTACATGTAGTTTACTATGTGAAAACATACATCTGAATGAATGAAAATTAAGAAAGCAACAAACCAGCATGGTCCAATGGTTATTATTCACATGGACAAATGATATAATTCCGTCATAGTTTTCAAAGTTTACCTACAGCATGAAAAAAACAATGTTTGATGATGAACAGGTTAGTTAGTTGTTTACCTATGACAAGTATATCATGATGTATGTATTGTGTATCTTTTTTGATAGAAATGTTGGCATGGACAAGTAAGCTTTCAGGCAGTGAAAATGCATAGTGCTTCCTTATGAAAAGGACTTGAATATATCATCACAGCTATTTCATGCACTATAGTAAATCCCCATCACACAATATACCATCAAATGCACAAACAGAAACTGAACATATTACCTTAGGTAAACTGTGTCGGCGTATTGTAGCTCTGTCACCAAACAAAATTACACCTGCAGTGTAATGGTCCATCAAGTAGATGGTGTCCACCACATTATATGTATAGGCACTGAGATGCATCAATCCATGAATTATCTGATAAACACAACATAATGTTTTATTAACATTAGCACACAGCATCGCCATATGAATGCAAACTACTTTTTTGGCCACTGAAATGAATAACGTAAATCTGGCCTATATTATTGGCCTATCATGACATCACCACTCATTCAGAGTAGCAGCTGTAAACCAACCAACCCCTTTTCAATAACACTTTACTTGAAGTCAT
Organism: Alosa pseudoharengus; assembly: GCF_046254945.1. Lineage (NCBI taxonomy): Eukaryota > Metazoa > Chordata > Actinopteri > Clupeiformes > Clupeidae > Alosa > Alosa pseudoharengus. The sequence continues at coordinate 1,385,016 of NW_027468859.1, forward strand.
AACTATGACATGGCACTTGTCATAGCATTGTCATAAATATTATAAACATGTCATAAACGTTTATGAATTCTGCTATTAAGTGCCACTTGGTTTTATTCATTACAAGGTGACATTGTTTGGGTTGTCTTGATTAACAAGGACAACAAGGACATCACAAACAAATTTAATGTCAACTTGTCATGAAAAAGACAACTTTTCGTAATGTCACTTTGATTAATGTCAGGTTGTCATAAACAGAAGTCATAAACGTTTATGACATGTTTATAATGTCATGACAAGTGCCATGTCATAGTTATGACAGTACCAAGGTACCTTCAAGTAAAGTGTTACCCAACTTACTTGTATAACCAGTGTTTCCCATACATTGACTTATTTCCGGCGGCCCATCACAACATTGACCACCACACAATGATTTTCCTGGTTGTACTAAATTGTGCTTAAATCTGTTTAGAATCATAACCGCGCTGCACTAATTTGTTAAAAACGGTTACATTCGAGTTAATTCTGCAAACCTACCACCACAAATAGAATTCAATTCTGTGGGAAACACTGATAACTTATAACAACTATAAAGGCATTAGGACAATAAATAGGGGACATTACAATGTACTCCCCCCCCCCCCCCATTTCCTCTGTATATAATGCATTTATACTGTATTAAAATGCATTGGTTTGAAATAGGAAATCTGTCCCATAATTGTCTTCAGTAACATTAATTTTCAGCTTTAGTTGGGAGGTAAGTGTGTATGTGTGTGTGTGTGTGTGTGGTGGGTGGGTCTGTGGGTGTGTGTTGTTTGTGCCTACATGAAAGTGGCTCCATCTGTAGATAGCCATTTGATGAGGCATGTCTACCACTCTCTCGGATTATTCTCTGAGTGAGCATTAGCTCGAACAATTGATCATTGTGAAACCTGGCTACAGATCTGATCTCGGAAGATTTTTTTTTTAAAACATCCTTTGTAAGGCTTCTGGTTAAATTGCCTGCCATGATTTCTTCCACAGGTGTGTTTTTTGATTGGTATGAAAGAATATATTTATTATTAATTTACCTGAGGTGGCGGAACTGCGTTCCTCCCCGTCCCCCCCACTTTAACCCCTGCCTATAGTTATAGATATGGACAACTTAGGCTATATGGAAGCATTGATTTTTATTATGATGTGTCACCCCCTTATTTTAGGAGATCAGTTCTTCATTGGTCTGGGGTATTTGGGTCCCATATCATGGAAGCTATTGAGCCAAAAGCCATTTTCCATGGGAAATGAATGTGTTTCTTAATATATATATATATATTAAGATATATTAATATATAGTTCTGCATTGATCTGTGATGTCTAGGACCCATTATATGGAAGATATTGAGCAACAAGCTGTTTTCCATAGGAAATGAATGGGATTCTTAAAAAAAATATATAATAGTAAATGCAAAATATTTTTCCATATTGAGGTGTGTCTGATTAGTACCCCATAGCAGAACAGTTCTGTATTGATATGTGTTGTCTAGGACCCATTATATGGCAGCTATTGAGCAAAAAACTGTTTTCCATAGAAAATGAATGTGATTCTTTAAAAAAATTAAATACTTACTTAAAGCTTTTATTGTCCCCTAAGGGCAATTTGGTTTGCAGCAAGACATCCATAGACAACATACGACAAAAAGTACAACATGACAACATGAACCACCAATGGGTGAAGAAAAGCATACAGTACATGCAGATAAGCAGTGCAGTGTGTATACAGGCAAAAAATAAATAAATAAATAAAATACTATAAGAACAGGAAACACTTTCTGCTCTCCATGGAGTACCTTCATACAGCAGGAAATCATACCTCACCCCAAAAACACCATGATGTCAGCCCAGAGCTCCAAAATCTGAATTCAATAGAGAAATGGCACTGGGAACAAATGAATGTCTATATCTATTGGTTTTAACTGCAGGGAATTTTAAGCGTGACTTAGAAGGTAGCAACTGAAACTCAGGGTAAAGAGGATGACCATTTGCTGATAAAATAGATTGACCCTGTAGAGGACAGTATCTCTTCTGAAAGGACCCCATTCACCCTTACTCTCTGAGTTCTGTCCGTTAAAAAATCCAACCCACTAAACTGAAATCTAAATCAAAGTTATTTAACAGCTTATCAACTAAAAGAGTTTTGCTACCTTCAAGGTGCTTAAGTATCAGATTAAGCAGAGTGGCTGTAGCATCCTCAACCCCCCGCCTGGCCCTATAGGCAAATTGTAGTGGGTCCAATAAATTCTCTGTTTTGATAAGGAGCACCCTTTTCATTAGTTTTTCAAAACATTTCATCACCAATGAGGTCAAGGCAATTGGTCTAAAATCATTTAAAACCTTAGGGTGACTGATTTTGGCCACAGGAAAAATAGTCGATTTTTTCCAAATTTTGGGGACTCTCTGTTGGCTCAGGGAGAGCTTAAATATATAATAAAATATTGGACCAAGTTGTTCAGCACACGAGGTGAGTAGGCAACCCCCTATGTTATCAGGCCCGGGGCTCTTCTTAACCTTTGAGTGTCTGAAGGTATCTACTACGGCATGCAAATCAAAGGGTACTGGGGCACTGTTTTTTTGCTCTAAAGTGGCATCCTTAGATATGGGTGTGTCGAACCTCAGATAAAACTCATTCAACGTCTGTGCCAGCTTTCTATCACATGTGAACCCATCCAGCACCAATTTAGAATTTCTTATTTCCTTTGTTCCGATTATGGTTTTCATGCTATCCCATGCAGAGCCTAAATTATTGTTCCCCATTTGGGGAATAGTACATGCAAAATATTATTTCACAATGATGTGTGTCTGATTAGTATCACATAGCAGAATAGACCATTTCTTATGGTAAATGTATTTTTTTACAAAATATTCATATAAAATACAGTGTGCATACAGTGACCATAAAAAGAGGTGTGCCTGATGATGCCCATATAGGATAACTATTCTGCATTGGTTTGGAGTCACTAGGTCACATGACTGAAAAAAGAGGACCATTCATATAGGAAATAATGTATTTAAAAAAAAAAAATATTCATATAAAATACAGTGTGCATACAGTGACTATAAAAAGAGGTGTGTCTGATGAGTCCCATATAGGATAGCTATTCTGAATTGGTTTGGAGTCACTAGGTCACATGACTTGGGAGGTATTGAAAAAAGAGGACCATTCATATAGGAAATAATGTATTTTTGTACAAAATATTCATATAAAATACAGTGTGCATACAGTGACTATAAAAAGAGGTGTGTCTGATGAGTCCCATATAGGATAACTATTCTGAATTGGTTTGGAGTCACTAGGTCACATGACTTGGGAGGTATTGAAAAAAAGGAGACCATTCCTTTTAGGAAAGAATGTATTTTCTTTAAAATATTCATATAAAATACAGTGTGCACACAGTGGCTATAAGAAGAGGTGTGTCTGATGAGTCCCATATAGGATAACTATTTTGAATTGGTTTGGATTCACTAGGTCACATGATGTAAAAGCTATTGACAAAAAAGACTATGAAGGTAATTCAGAAGGTACTTTTTAGACGGTCCCTAAGGTCGGCTGGGAGCAAGTAGACAGGTCATCTGTTTGTACATTGTCTGCAAACACGGGGTGAAACCGGCCGCATAAAAAAAAATTGAATATCTGTCGAATATCAAATATCAAACTAACTTCACCTCGGTTGACAAGATCACCGTCTGTCTGATAATAACACTTGACTGTTCTGAAAATTATTGTAGTGTTTCTGTCTAGATGTAGATCTTATCTCTCTGTTTTTAAGCTACTGTCTTATTTAACTGCAACGTAAAATGATAAGTCAGTAGCCTATTGTCACAGCCAGGCCAGGTTCCAAACGAGCAATCAGTCCAACTTAACCACACCTGCCCGTTCACTCTCCCCTGCTTATTACCCCCCTCCCCCACATTGGACTTTCAGACCATATCACTGTTATGCTAATGCCCGCATACAGACAAAGGGTAAAAGTGAACAAACCGGTTCGTAAGCAGGTAAAAGTGTGGCCTGAGGGAGCCTCCGATGCTCTTCAAGACTGCTTTGACACAACAGACTGGGAAATGTTTAAGCAGGCAGCCACTTACAACAACCAGACAGACATAGAGGAGTATACAGACACTGTAACCTCTTACATCACCAAGTGCATTGATGATGTGACCCACACAAAAGACATCATCACTCGGGCTAACTGGAAGCCATGGCTGACAGGGGATGTCCTCAGGCTGCTGAGGGCCAGAGACAAAGCCTACAGAGCTGGGGATGAAGCTGGCATGAGAACAGCGAGAGCCAACCTGTCCCGTGGCATCAAGGAAGCAAAAAAGGAATACACTCACAAGATAACCACCCACTTCAAAGACAGCAGGAACGCACAAAGCCTATGGCAGGGCATTCAGGCCCTCACGGACTACAAGCCCGCGCCACAGAGCTGCGAGAGCAACATCCCTCTGCTCAACAACCTGAACCGCTTCTTTGCTCGCTTTGAAGCACAAAACAGCACCTGCCCACAGAAGACCCATCCCCCTCTACATGAGCAGCCCCTGTGCCTCTCTGCCGACAGCGTGAAGAGGACACTTGCTGCTATCAACACCCGTAAGGCAACAGGTCCAGACAACATCCCTGGTCGTGCGCTGAAGGACTGCGCAGGGGAGCTTAAGGATGTCTTCACAGACATCTTTAACACTTCCCTGAAGCAAGCCATCGTCCCATCTTGTTTCAAAGCTGCCACCATCATACCTGTGCCGAAGAAAACTGCTCCATCCTGCTTCAATGACTACCGCCCTGTGGCACTGACACCCATCATCATGAAGTGCTTTGAGCGGCTTGTCATGTCACATATCAAATCCATTCTCCCCCCCACCCTGGACCCCTTCCAGTTTGCATACCGAGCCAAACGGTCTACAGAGGATGCAATCTGCTCTGCCCTCCACCCAGCCCTCACCCACCTGGAAAAAAGAGACTCATATGTGAGATTGCTGTTTATAGACTTCAGTTCTGCATTCAACACCATAATACCACAACAACTCATCTGCAAACTTGACAAACTGGGACTCAGTACCTACCTCTGCAACTGGCTACTGGACTTCCTCTGTCAGAGGCCTCAAGTAGTACGTGTTGGCAACAATACCTCAAGCAGCATCACACTGAGCACAGGGGCCCCCCAAGGCTGCGTGCTCAGTCCGCTGCTCTTCACCCTGCTGACGCATGACTGCACTGCAACCTACAGCAACAATCACATAGTGAAATTTGCTGACGACACAACTCTGGTGGGTCTCATCACCAAGGGCGACGAGACTCAATACAGGTTGGAGGTCGACCATCTGACCACGTGGTGCAGGGACAACAACCTCCTGCTGAACGTCAGCAAGACCAAAGAGATTGTTGTTGACTTCCGGAGAGGTCACACCCAACACCTGCCACTGACCATCGACGGTGCTGTGGTGGAGAGAGCGAGCAGCACCAAATTCCTGGGGGTGCACATCAGTGAAGACCTCTCCTGGACCACCAACACAGCATCACTGGTGAAGAGAGCTCAGCGCCGCCTGTACTTCCTGCGGAAACTCAGGCGAGCAAGTGCTCCACCAGCCATCATGACCACATTCTACCGAGGCACCATTGAGAGCATCCTCTCCAGCTGTATCGCTGTGTGGGGCGGAAGCTGCACTGAATACAACAGGAAAGCCCTGCAGCGCATAGTGAACACAGCTGGAAGGATTATTGGTGCTTCACTCCCCTCCCTGAAGGACATTTACACCACCCACCTCACCCGCAAGGCGACCAAAATTGTGAGTGATGCAAGTCACCCCGCTCACAATCTGTTTGATCTACTGCCCTCTGGGAAGAGGTACAGAAGCCTGCGCTCCCGCACTACCAGACTCACCAACAGCTTCATACACCAAGCTGTTAGGATGCTGAACTCTCTCCCTCCTCTCCCCCCTCCACCCTCAGCTACATAACATCCTGGACATTGGACCCACAATGGCCGCCTGCACCACTCCACTTGCACACTTGTACACTTTGCAACTTGTTGCTGTTGTCCTGAAAACACAACACTTCTGCTGCTCTTACATAACTTGCACCACTATGCCACTTTATTTCTTACTTAGGTCAAACAGAACTACCTCAGCCTCTTATTGGCCTGACTTTGCACTAGTATTTTATTTTATTGACTGTCTATGCACAATTTCAACCAAATTTTGCTGCTCTTATTTTTTCATTATATGTGCCCTCTTATTTACTTATTTACTTACTTTTTTGTTTACTTGAATGTTATGTTTGTCTGTGGACTTAAAATTGGTAAAATATGTCTTGTCTCCACCGTGGGATAGTGAGAAACGTAATTTCGATCTCTTTGTATGTCTGGAACATGTGAAGAAATTGACAATAAAGCTGACTTTGACTTTGACTTTGACTTTGATTAGTTACTCACCCCAACCAATCAGTCTCCACTGCTCATTCTCTTCCCTCCTGATTGGTGATCACTTTCACCTGCACTTCATTGAACCACAGACTACTTAATCTCCATTCACCCAGCACTCTGTCTCTGGCCTCATCATCGGATGCTACAGAACTCCAGGTCACGCTGTTCCTTGAAATCTGTTCTGAACTGCTATTGAAGCTGAATCTCCTAAGTTTGCCTTTTGGATCTCCTGTGTTCTCAGCGTGTGGTATGACACTTCTGAACTTTTGCCAGTAGGCCATGTTTTCGTGAAAACCCTGGATTCTGCCTGTGATGTTCTGATGCCTATGATGCCTGTAAATAAATCTCACTCTGCTTGACTTCTTGTCTTGTCTGTCTCTGTGGGTCCTGACTCCTATTGTGGCTTTAGACTGGTCTGAGCTCTTTTTCTCGAGGTTAACGTTAAGTTGTACCGTTTTTTTTGTTTTTTTTAATAGCAAAATTGATTCGTCTTAAGTTTGTGGTTCTGATCAGCCTAAGCAGCTAGCCCAACTTTAACTAAAATATCAACAGGGAAAGTTTGCGCCGGAACACGCCCCTTTTCGCTGAACCGTCCCCGTGGGCGCAATTGAATTTCCTAATTTACGGACATGTACTACCTGTGGAGGGAAAATTCCAATATGCGCTGACTGCAAAATAGGAAAGACAAAAGCGCGAGTATACAAAGTCAATTGCACTGGAGTGAAGGGTAGAGCCCTAACAATCTTGTAATGAGTGAGAATGCACTCACTCCACTGGCAGCTTATTTTGCCCCTTTTAAGATGTTTCAACCTAAAACAACTTCAAAAGAGCTTAAAACCAGCAAGCGTTTTAAATAGCCTACTGTTCGATGTAATTCCACTTTTTATCAAATGACTTGATGTATGGACTTAATGTTATTATTTCTTGGCTTCATACCAACATCTAGTAATGACATGTGAATAGCTTCATTGGAGTTACAGTTAAGCCAAAAAATATTCATACCCTTGGTAAATATTGTTTTATATAATTAATATTTTCTCTTGACCAATATGTTTGTAAGACTGAAGAGTAATCCAATAACGGGCAAACAGGTCAAAACGAGAGTTCAGAATCCAACAGTATACAGGCTTAGTAGAGTCACAAAACAATACCTCACGTTGAGGTGAGGTGCTCAAAGTGAATATAAACGGTGAGGTTAATTAGTGATTAGTCCCAGGTGTAGCTAAAACTCCGGGGAAGCTGTGCAGGGCCCAGTTCCCTGAAAGCATCTTAAGCCTAAGAGAGTCGTAAAGTCCCTCTTACGAACGTCTTAAGATTTGCCGACTGTTTCCCGAAACCATCGTAGCTTAAGAGCGTTAATCTACGAGTGCGTAGATCTACAAGTGCTCCAGAGTTCTCGTTACTGGCTAAGAGCGTCTTAACAGTACTTTTCACTGAGGTCACCAACAGGACAGAGGAATTACAACTTAGAATATATTATCTAACTTACGTTCCCATTCTTTATTGTGTTCACCCGCGATGAACCAGATTTTAGTCTACATTTAATGGTCATAATAATGTGATGAAAAGCGGACAAAAATGCAATCAAGTTATGAAACGAGACATTGCCAGAATAGTTTGCGATTATCTTTGCTAAGTGAAGGCTATATTTTATTAGGCCTATGAGGTAAAAGCAGAGAAAGGAACATGCACTCAAAAAAATAATCAAGCCTAAAACGTTGACTTTATGTAATTTAATTACATGACAATTTTCCACGTAATTATATTACATAAGTTGAATGTAAAGAGTAAAGTTTAATGGTATGTTTTTTATCAGGTTGAGTAAATGTGAATGGATCAAATTAATTATAATTAAATGGACACTTGGTATTAAGGTGAACTTTTACATAAACCTTAGGTGTTTATATGTAATTATTGAGTAAAGTTAAAGTGACCTTTTACATAAACCTTAGGTGTTTATATGTAATTATTGTGTAAAGTTAAGGTGACCTTTTACATAAACCTTAGGTGTTTATTATGTAATTATTGGGTACATTTAAGCTGAACTTTCACATAAACCATATGGTTTCCATCTCTTGTAATAACACACAGTTCATTTAGTTCAGGAACTTTATTGCCAGATCCATTAATAACAGATAAACATGGCCAATACAAACACACTGGAACTGACTTACTAGGACCATTTGGGCACAGACAGACACAGGCTTAGAAACACAATACATACACACAGAGACTTAGATACACAGTACATACACACAGGCTTAGATACACAGTACATGCACATGCTTAGATACACAGTACATGCCCATGCTTAGATACACAGTACATGCACACACGGTACACACACTCAGGCGTAGATACACAGTACACACACACACAGTACACGCACACAGGGTTAGATACACAGTACATACACACAGTACAGCCCAATCACAGCACACTGGGAAAAATTAGAACCCTAATTTATGACAGCAAGTAATGAAAAGAAAGGGTGACCCACTCGAAACGAAGATATGGCCTTCAAAATGTTACCACTGAACTTAACTGTAAATTTCCTCTGGTGGTCCCCTTTCTTATTTCTTGAGTTGTAATGAATAAAGAAATTTACACAAATTTCGTTTCAATAGAGGGATGCCTGAATGTCCAAATGTTAGAAAAGGCGACAAATTCAGGCTGCTCTCTTGTAGGGGAAAGAATGGCGCTCGCAGTGGGAAATTAGGGAGAATATCATTAGTGGCCATGCATCACCCCTGGTCTTACACACACACACACTCCTACACAGATGAACAGGCCCAATCACAGCAAGCTGGGAGAAACTACAACCCTAATTTCTGAGGGCATGTAAAGAAAAGAAAGGCCGAGTTTGAAAACGTCAAAAAGTAACCACTTAACTTACCAGAACATTAGTGCCCATCACCCCTGGTCTGGTCTCATCACACATACGCAGTACCGTTCAAGGTCCCATTCAGATGTTGGAGTGGTGATTGAGGGTGTGGAGCTGCTCACTGAGCTGAGAAGTGTTGCGTTTGGGTGGGGCATGTGTTTTGGACTCATTTATGCTCTTAATTTGACCTATCCCCAAGGTGACGAAGTATACATTTGAGTTCTTCCAGAAGGTGTTGATGAACTTGGAGGTCCAAACCCTTAAGATCAAGATGCTCCAGTAAGTGATGCGGTCTTGTAGGACAATGCTTTGATTTCTCTTCTATTTTGTTTTTTTATACAGTCTTTTTAAAAAAAAAAAAAAAACCTTTTTCTAAGTTTGTAGAGATCAGGTTGTATTGTGTTTGGGCCGGTCCATCTGAATGGGACCTTAAACGGTACTGCGTGGACCAGAGCTAAAATGCAACAATTCTTGAACTTGCAGCTCAAAAAGAACAATACTCTCAAGGCTCATCCTCTTAATCAGAGCCTTCTTTGCTGCGAATCATGTAAATCCCCATGGTGGTCTGCCCGATCTCCCTCTTCGCCTCCTCACTGTTGACATCCTGATAGTGAGGGGGAAAGGATTATTAAGGGGGGGGGGGGGGACACAGAAAAGCAAAGCATTGTACGACAAAGTTTTTAAAAATGCTACTACTGACCTTCCTTGATGAAATATTCCTTGATGAATGTACTGCTGTCTTCATTGAGGTAGACACAAAAACTTCTAATCACACAGTCCCTCTTGATTTCAGTGTCATTACCCTGCAAAAGGAGGCATATTAAATATTATAACACATTTTAACACATCTTTCGGGGCAACCATCTTCCTCACCCCAGCTATTACTGTTTGAAAGATCAAAATAAGACAGCATATTGATTTGAGTATTGTTCTTTTTGAGCTGTGAGATCAGGAATTGTTTCCCCTTCATTCCATTCATCCTCGTTTTGCAGGACCTAATAAGGGTGTTCCAACGTTTGCAAAGAGGAGAAGATTTTAATTTGATTCACAATGAAACGTTACATTTAATTTACATGTTAACAATGAGTAGTTTTGGTTGTTGGTGGCGTTATTGCATCCCTTTTATGAATGCAAAATTGTTCCCTCGCGATTGGAAGCTCCTTTTGCCGCATACGCATTTCAAAACATCGCAACGTGAAATAGGTCTTAGTGAGTTAGGAGTCCTCTCGACTTCTTTTAAGCTGTCCCAGACTTAGGTGCTACTTTTAGGTCTAAAATGCTTCGTGAATTACTTTTAGTGAGAAAAATTAGGAGTCCTAAAGTTAGGAGTGACACGCCCATTATTTTTAGGAGTTGCTCCTAAATTCGCCACTTAGGAGCTACTTTTAGCCTTAAAACTCTTTGTGAATACGGCCCCTGAAAGGCTTTGTGAATAACTTTTAAGAGAAAACTCCTAGCTAAAATCTTTTAGTGTGATTTAGGAGTACTCCTAGTGGTAAAATAAAACGCTTTGTGAATACGGCCCCTGGTCCATTTGTGTTCAAACTCCTGTTGCATGGAAATAGATTCATTTGGATAAGTAACATTTTAACACGCTTGCCTTAGCTGTCGGTGCCATGAGGAATCGTATCCTCTTTCCAGCAGCTCCTCCTCGGTTCTTGAAAATGTTCAGTAAGTTGTCTGTGTATCGGTCAAGTTGACAGAAACTTGGCTTGAAGTGCTTAAGTTGTGATTCGCATGAATTCTGCATTTATCTATCAGAAACAAAGAAAATAAAGAAAATAAAGAAAACAAAGAAAATAAATACATGAGATCTACACAACTGTCATTCTTCAATGAATAATTATGATCTGAAAAAAGGACGGGACACTAGATTATAGTAGGAAACTCAACTCATGGGCAGCATTTTTAATACAGTGACAACCTCACTTTTAAAATCACATAAAGTATGAGGATTTTCCTTTCTGTTTTTGTGAGACTGAAATGTATTGTAGATATTGGTTTTAAATGCACAACCTTTAAACATGCATGTTACAGTTTCTTGTCTCCGCAAATGCTCATTTACATAAGTGAAATACTCACAATCACTTGAAAGCTCGGGACAAGCACACAACTGACATGAAACCTCAGATAGTTCTTAAGTCTTTGAAGATGCTTGAATTGTGTGACTACGGTATATATGGGTTAAAAGATTACTCCATAATTTAAATGTGCAAGGACAATCAGAATATGGACAATGATGCCTGAACCTGTTCCCATAGTGGCCATGTTTCAGTTTACAATGTTTAAGTAATTCATATCTACTCACTACTCATATTACACAAACCTTACATCCCCACACACTCATTCATATATTTCATCTAGAAAACAAAAACAGAAGGGCACAGTGCAAGTTAACTAACATTATTTTGTAACAACAAATTGAGTAAATAATTAGCTGTAATAGATTTGATCAACGTCTTCACATGTACTCAACTAAATTTGAGAGGTTGCCCTCAAGACAGGAATGTTTTTTGCCCATACTATATTGTACCTAAAAGTAAAGAAGAATTGTTTTCCAACATATGTTGTTTACATTATTTACCATTTAAAAATAATGAATGCTCACATTAGCCTATTTTGGTCTTTATTCTCAAACTAGCACCCCCCCCCCCCCCCCCCAACTGAAGTGCTGTGCCCGCCTGAGCTTCATCCCGCCATCCCACATGAGCTGCATGTGGAGACTTGTTAATGACTAAATAAACCTAAAGTTAACCAATATGATAATACCAGTACAACTACTTATGTCGGAAAAACCTTCATTGCATTTACGTTTAACATTACAATGGGCCTCCATTTCATTCTGCAGGTACAGACAACACTCATCATTCTCTCACATGGATAATTAATAAAAATGCTTATCACCTCGGTGGACATCCCTTACATAACATGACTCTTGAATTCCTCAAGTAGGCTATACAATACGCCTGTGGCACCAAATAATCGATGCCTTGCTCGAATTCGATGAGGGGCACAGCGCTGTAACATTAAACTTTTCTTGGTTAAGCAAGTCTTAGACTTAATTTTGAAGTGAACTGCTAACGTTAGCTAATGCTAAGTCAGCACGACACCATAGGATAGCAATAGCATTAAGCAGCCTAAGCGCCAGTAAAGCAATGCAGTCCACCTGCCTTGTAACCGAACAAGCACTTTTCAGAACCACCAGACAAGGCTAAGTTAAGATTATTTTAGCTGGAGCTGCAAACTTCTTCTAAAAAACATAATGTATGGTTAACTACTAGGCAGGTGGTAAGATGATTCCGTGCAGACACGTGCTGTCCTTGGACTAAACTTTTCTTAACCGCTTTTGTAAAAATATGAAAAAATATATATATTCTCAAAAAATATCAAATGGCATATATATTGTTGCCACAAAAGAATGGAAACTATAGAAAAACTTACCAAATCTGTTTTTTCATTTGTGGTCAGCCACTCAGCCAGTTCAATTATTTGCCTGTGGTATGAAAACAGGTGGCATCCAAAAGGAAGATCTAAGGGGTCTACTCATTAATCCATGCTCATCAGGGGCTTGTTCTGGTCAATTTCTTCAACACCGAAAGGAAGTCAGTGCATACCGTCACCTACTTTACTGGAGTGTCACGCACATAACTGCCCTAAAGGATCTAGTCAAATAAGGTTTACCTGATTTGTTTACATTCAGTTTACATTGAACACATTCACCTTGTGTTTATGTTTTTTGCTCGAATAAACTTTTGACTTCATGCATTTCAGTTACACTTTACTTAAAACAATTTGTTTATGTTTATTAGGACCAAGAATCATTTTTTTGAGTGTGTGGTTTAGTCTGTGCTGCGTCAAAATCAATGCCTAGACTTACAGTATGTTTTTTAAGCCTACACATTTCCTCACTATCTTACAGTAGGCATACCTCTTTCTTATCTTCAAACGTCTTCTTAAGTGACACAAACATAAATGGTGGAACAATCTAATCTTAAATAATGACACGCATTTATGTCTGTGTGTGGTATACAGCCTACTTGGGATGCTTGTCGAAGTTTTTCTATTTTTGTATTGATTTGTGAATGATTTGTGAATGAATGTGTAGATCCAAAGTTGAAACGGTAGACCCAGCTGTGACGTGCAGTCACCTGACATCACCATCAAATAAGAGGATATTTCAGAACACGTGACGTGGACAGCTCCCCTTAAGAGCAGTGCACGCGCATTCACGCTAAGAGCATGTTCGGGAAACAGGTAGAAAAACCAAACGAATGATTGTAAGATGAATCGTAGAAAACCCTCATAAGTGCGACGTAAGTCTCCGTCGTTATCGGGAAACTGGGCCCAGGGCTGAAGTGGGCGTGTCTGTTCAGAACGTGCAGCCTGCACTGTCGCAGGTCTTATACACTACCACATGCCAAAGGGTTGTAAGATAATGTGGTAAAAACATGGAATCCAAAAAAATCTGTTTTAATCTTTTTTTTAATGAAAAATGGCATGTCCAAAATAATCAATGGAAACATTCGTATTTGCCATCACAGCTTATAAAAAGGTTATTATAATACCTACCAAGCCTCTTAGCTCTCATTGGAGTTTTTTATGATTCCATGATTCTACCACCATGTCTTTCAATCTTTTGGCATGTGACAGTGCCATTTTCAGTCAGAGCAAACATAATTCAGGCCAAGAGAAACATAAATTATCACATTTATCTAATCTTTCCTCATGATAGATAGATAGATTGTAGCGGACCGCTCCATATTCTTTATAATAAAAATGTATATATATTACTTTAGGCTTATCCAACCGGGTTGCTTAAACGCAATTGGGCTTGTTAACGTCACGCAGTCAGCTGACGATAAAAGGCTGCTTGGCCTAACCTGCGGGAGAGAGCGCTAATTACAGGAAGCTCTATCGGAGAGTGTAGTTACCGAGGGCATGTGAGACATGGCGGGAGCATTTTAAAGAGATATTTCACACTGGAAGTAGTACCATTGGATTCCTTGGATCGTACCCTTGTGGATTAATCCCTTTGAGGAATCACTACGAAGCAGCGCGGATCCTGAGCAAAATAGGACCGACTCAAACTACTTTGTGTTGCGCACGACGGAATGGATCGGCAGCATGGCAAGAGGTTTTCCTTTCTCTTGTCGAGGTGTTGCGAAGATCCCTGGTTCAAGTCGTAGGCCTACTCTGCAGTTCCCCTGGCTAGTCTCCCGCTGGTAACTTAACACTCATCTCCGGGTTCACTTTTCCCTTCCGCCAGTAGCCTATACAACTAATTCAACATATTCCACAACTCACTTTCCTTCAGTGACTCGGACTCTTTCATACTTTCCGTTTTTGTTTAAATGTCATTTTATTTTCGATTGTATGGAGGGTTATTGATTATTTAAGTTGTGTATGAATATTTTTGGTTTAATTTAAACTATCACAATATATGATTTGAAACTTATAAAACGTGCTTGTGTTGTTTGATTTGTGTGATAGTTTCGCTCTAACTGTGACTACATTTGAATTGGCAGCAAATACTGCCTGGCACCCCAGAGAGAATTGAATCTCTAAATTTAAAAATAAAAGATTCAGATTAGTCACGTTACAAGATAGATACTTTATTGATCCCCAGGGGAAATGCAAGGTCTCAGTAGCATACAGACAACACACACACATTCACTAACAGCAGAAAAAGTACTTAAAAGTATATAATATAAAAACACAACTAAGCAATGAGGACAGTAGAAGATAAAGAATATACTAAATATACTAAAATACAAATTATACTAACTAACACTTAATCTGAATCAATTCTAAAACAGTATCCACATAGTGGTGATTAATCAATCTAGAGGCGCTTGCAATGACTGAGGTAGGGACTGAGCCTGTGATTCTCTGTGCATAGTAAGGTAAGGTAAGGTGCTCTGTGTGAGTGAGTGTCATGGTGATAGTGCAATGGTGATAGTGGTCATGGTGATAGTGCAAATGAGTAAGTCCAACAGTGCAACAGTGCAAGAATAAAGTCTATATATCTATATATATAACTATTTTAAGAAAGGTATAAGTGTGGCCACAGTTCGGCTGTGGCATGGAGGGAGGGGTTATGCATATGTGCTAATGTGCTAATATAGCACGCAAACAGTGAGGCAGAAAGACAGTGGTAAAAAGTGGCTAGTGGACAGACAGTATCCAAACATGGAGGGGGTGAAGAGGCAGACAGACTATGCAGAGAAGTCTATCTCTCCTCTTCCCTTAAGTGAAGCATTGAACAGTTCAATGGCCCTGGGGACAAATGACCTCCTCAGTCTGTCTGTTGTGCAAGGCAGTAAGCGAAGTCTCCAGCTGATCAGGCTCTTCTGCTTAACAATAGTGCTGTGGAGTGGGTGACACTCATTGTCCAAGATGTTGATCAGTTTGTTCAGGGTCCTTTTGTCAGATATTGAAGCGATGCACTCCAGTTCAGCTCCCACTACAGAGCCAGCTTTCCTTACCAGCCTGTCAATTCGCCCCGCGTCCTTCTTCTTTGTGCTTCCTCCCCAGCATACCACTGCATAGAAGAGGACGCTGGCAACAACAGACTGGTAGAACAGAAGGAAGTACAGCCTGCTCTGCCCTTTCTTGTAGAGTGCATCAGTGTTGGCTGACCAGTCCAGTTTATTGTCCAGGTGGAGACCCAGATACTTGTAGGTGCTTACCACCTCCACATTGACCCCATCAATGGGGACTGGTAGCAGAGTGGGCTTAGACCTGCGGAAATCCACCACCATCTCCTTGGTCTTTGAAGTGTTGAGTTGAAGATGATTGAGTTTGCACCATTGCACAAAGTCCTCCACCAGGCTCCTGTACTCCTCCTCCTGCCCGTTCCTGATACACCCCACAATTGCAGTATCATCAGAAAACTTCTGCATGTGGCATGACTCGGTGTTGTAGCAGAAGTCAGATGTGTACAGGGTGAACAGGACTGGAGAGAGCACAGTTCTGTGCTGCTGATTACAGTGTCAGAGAGACAGTTCTTCAGTCTGACGAACTGTGGTCGCTCGGTCAGGTAATCTGTAATCCAGGTTACCAGGTGAGCGTCCACACCCATCTGCAAGAGCTTGTCTCCCAGTCTGAGGGGTTGGATGGTGTTAAAAGCACTTGAGAAATCAAAGAACATGATTGTCACAGCACTTTTCCCCTTGTCTAGGTGAGAATGTGTCCTGTGTAGAAGATAAGTGATGGCATCGTCCACGCCCACTTTCTCCTGGTATGCAAACTGTAACGGGTCTAGTGCATGGCGTACCTGGGGTCTGAGCATACCTAAGACCAGTCGCTCCATTGTCTTCATCACATGTGATGTAAGAGCGACAGGTCTGTAGTCAATAAGCTCACTAGGGTGTGGCTTCTTAGGGACAGGGGTGAGACATGATGTCTTCCACAGTGTTGGAACTTGTCCAAGGCGTAGACTCAAATTGAAGATGTGCTTCAGTGGCTCCCCCAGTTCAGCAGCACAGGCCTTGAGTAGCCTTGGACACAGTCTGTCGGGCCCCGCTGCTTTATTGCTGCGCAGTTTCTTTAGTTGAGCTCGCACTTGACCTGTTGTGATGATGGGGGGTGTAAGGGGAGGGGAGGGGGAGGGGTGCATCTGGGATCTGTGTGTCGGATGGCTGTTGACTGAGGTCGTTGTCACCTCATTGTTTGTGATCGCCATGTGGGGGAGGGGTGCAATATCCAGTGATGGTGGGGGTATGATAGCCTGTGATGATGGAGGTGAGTGTTGCACTAGTATTGAGGGGGTGTGGGGGCGGGGGATGACCACCTCCTTGATGTCCCTGTCAAGGCTGCCAGAGTCGTGGACACCTCAACAGGCACAGGCAAGGAGGCGTCAGGTGGGGGCAGGGCGTGAGGTGATGGTGGTTTAGGTCGTTGGGCGTGAGGTGATGGTGGTTTAGGTCGTTGGGCGTGAGGTGATGGTGGTTTAGGTTGTTGGGTATCACCGGGATGCAGAGCTGGAGAGACTGGGAAGTGTGGGGGTGGGGCAGGCACGCAAACAAGAGCCGTGTCTGAGTCAGCCGGGGGTGGTGGACAGACCACCGCCATTGGAGCTGGAGCAGGGCAGTCAAACCTGTTGTAGAAGTGGTTCAGCTGGTTCGCCCTGTCCAGGTCCCCCTCCACAGAGCTGCTGCTCTTCTTCAGGCCAGTGATAACCTTCATGCCGTCCCATGTCTCCTTCAAGTTGTTTTCCTGCAACTTCTGTTCAACCTTCCTTCTGTAATCCTCCTTAGCTTCCTTCAGCTTGACTTTGAGTTCCCCTTGCACGCGCCTCAGCTCTGCCATGTCCCCCTCTCTGAACGCCATCTTTTTCCTGTTAAGAAGGGTCTTGACATTGCTGGTTATCAAAGGCTTGTTGTTGGGAAAGCAGCGTACAGTTCTGGTGGGAACAACAATGTCCATACAGAAGTTCAGGTTCATGATCCGCTAGCTGCCCGCCCCATAAGCAGGCTGTCAAAAAACGTGTCTTTGTAGGCAGCCTACACTGTTAAATGTGGCTGTAGGTTTTGCAGTACAGTACAGCTAAATTCTACAGTATGATACAATATCATGTCTTTACAGCACAGTGTTGTAGTTAATGTTGCATTCTGGGTAATATTATTGACGCGGGAATATATTACAGTACATTTTCCCGCATACTGTAACTTTGCTGCCACCTTGCTGTAATATCGAGAACTAAGTTCTGCCAACCCGACGACTTTACTCTTCTGAAGACATGACCCATAGTGGAATGAGCGCAGGTCATTGAAATTTGGTGAGTTTGGTTTTCGCATTCATTAAGTAGTTTTACCCCGGCATTGTGTAGATTTTTGTTTAGTAAAAAGACGAGCATAGCTTGTTTGCTGGTATCAAAGCTGGTGTCGATAGCAAAGTATTGTCTCTGGCTTAAGCATAGCTAGCTTTAACAACAAGGTAGGCATAGCCTCATCTAGTCCTCATCGAGATCATTTATAATCATCTAGTCCTCTTTATGCCTTCCTTTTAACTTGTGTAAGTTTACAGTTAAAAATATCGACTTGTCGTTGAAAAGTATTGTCTGTTGTTATTACCAGCTAACTTCAAGGACTAGCCTAAGTAAATTGAAAATGATGTCGACGACTCTCGTCCCCACTTAGAGCAGACATTGACGATTCTCGTCAGATATTTTAGCACTTCAAAACTAATAGTAAATGTATTTGCCCCTTTTTAATAGTTGTCTTATATAATTAATTTTTCCATTTTACTATCCTGGCGACATACGTCTGTATATTGTGAAGTCTGTCATATAGCCCGTTGGCTCTCGTCTAAGCACAGCTAGCAGCTAACCCTAGTTTGAATTAACAGCAAGGTAGGCCTAGCTGCTATTTGTTTAAACTAAGATCATCTAGCCTTCTTTATGCAGTCATTTTAATCTGTACAAATTTAGTATCGCGTATTGTCTGCTATTTCATGGACTAAACGAAAACGATGATAATCTTGTCCACAAAGCCAGCATACACTGACTTTCGAAAATTATTTTAGCACTTCAAAACAGACAGTACATGTATTTGGCCCTGTTTAACAGTTGTCTGATATAGTTTATTTTTCCATGCTACTATCCTGAAAGGGGGGAAAAGCAAGGGAGAGAGGTGTCTTTGAGTGATGTTTGTATTAGTGAGTGGGTGGGGGTGGGGACTGATTTACTTGTTTCAGACTTTTGAGTTAAAATATTTCTGCTTTAAACATTACACTAGATTGTGTGTGACGTCACAGTGCCAGATGAAAAACAAAATGAAAAAAAGATAAGAAGAGAAGGAAGGTGTGTGTGTGTGTGTGTGTGTGTACGTGGAGGAGAACCTGTTTCAAACTTTTGTTTGTTTAAATACTTGAAGTAATACTAGTTCTGTTTGAAACTTGACAGTCTGCTCTGTACTTTTTAAAATGTAAAATGATTGAAGCAACAACTGGTCAAAATGTTGCCTTTGCATGAGTAAGAAGAGTGACTCTCGTTAATGGTTTTAATGCAATATGTGTGTGTGTGTGTGTGTGTGTGTGTGTGGCTATAGGTAGAGGAGGACCTGTGTTTCAAACTAATGTAATTTGTTGTTTAAATACTTGATTAAATACTAGCTCTGCTCTAAACTACAATAATTGAAGCAACACCTTAATGTTGAAATCGTTGCGAGAGTCTCGGTCGGTCTCTCTGTGTAGCAAAAGTTAATGATATTGTAATGTGTTTCAGTGTTTTTAATGTGTTTCAGTGTTTGTAATGTGTTTCAGTGTTTTTAATGTGTTTCAGTGTTTTTAATGTGTTTCAGTGTTTGTAATGTGTTTCAGTGTTTTTAATGTGTTTCAGCTTTAACAACAAGGTAGGCATAGCCTCATCTAGTCCTCATCGAGATCATTTATAATCATCTAGTCCTCTTTATGCCTTCCTTTTAACTTGTGTAAGTTTACAGTTAAAAATATCGACTTGTCGTTGAAAAGTATTGTCTGTTGTTATTACCAGCTAACTTCAAGGACTAGCCTAAGTAAATTGAAAATGATGTCGACGACTCTCGTCCCCACTTAGAGCAGACATTGACGATTCTCGTCAGATATTTTAGCACTTCAAAACTAATAGTAAATGTATTTGCCCCTTTTTAATAGTTGTCTTATATAATTAATTTTTCCATTTTACTATCCTGGCGACATACGTCTGTATATTGTGAAGTCTGTCATATAGCCCGTTGGCTCTCGTCTAAGCACAGCTAGCAGCTAACCCTAGTTTGAATTAACAGCAAGGTAGGCCTAGCTGCTATTTGTTTAAACTAAGATCATCTAGCCTTCTTTATGCAGTCATTTTAATCTGTACAAATTTAGTATCGCGTATTGTCTGCTATTTCATGGACTAAACGAAAACGATGATAATCTTGTCCACAAAGCCAGCATACACTGACTTTCGAAAATTATTTTAGCACTTCAAAACAGACAGTACATGTATTTGGCCCTGTTTAACAGTTGTCTGATATAGTTTATTTTTCCATGCTACTATCCTGGTGACATTACTAACGTATATTGTGAAGTTCGTCATGTATTTGTATATTTTTTTTCTGGGTTAGAAATGGTCTAACCCCTGCAAGGTAGCATCTACTAGGCTAGAAAATGTAGGCTATTAGGATTGTGACATTTCCCTCTAAAAAATAAAAAATATATACATTTTCTTTTTTAAAACCTATCTTTTTGTTTTGTTTTGTTTTATGAAGGTCACTGAAACCGTGGCAGACATAGAGGGGCACGAGAGATTGCCTGACACACCCAGACTCATTATGCTTGGTAAGTATGTTTTTCCTCTTCATTTGTATGTAAACTTTATTATTTAGCAATGGAATGGTTTTATAAAAGCCATATAACACTTGTGGTTGTGAGGTTGTTCTTGGATCTCCTTATGTGTGTGGTTACCTTTGTCTGAACTACACCCGAGAGGATATCCACGAACAACCTCACTCATTGCATAAATATTATTAATCTTCATTAATCTGAATTTGATAAAATATGGGTATGGGTATTCCACTGCTTTTTTTAAGGATCCCTGGTTAGCAGAATCTTGGTCCTATCTTTTTGCAGTCTCTTCCACAGTTTAGCAGCTATAGTTGGGTTCTGAAACTATCTCTGTACCTCTGTTCTTTGAGTTTGTGTCTTTGTCTGGTGAGTGCTGCTGGTAGGTAAAAGAACCACAGCATTTGGGACAACAGTGACCAAATTTGCTAATGCTAACAGATGAAAATGAAACTTCTTTGCCCTTATCAGTTAGTGCTGGCTGATGTTTCACCATTTGGTCTATGTTGTACCAAGTCTTGTAGTTTTCATACCTTCTGACAGCACTTAGTAATGTGAAACAACAGGGTTATGGGTTGGTTGACTCCAGATAATACCTTAAACCACTGCTTTGTCATCAAGGATTTTCAGATATTCTCTATAGGGTGTACATCTGAACTCGGTCTGTTATTGCATTGTTTCAGTTTTCAGTATTTTTGAAGTTCGTATTCAAAATAAAGTACATTGTTTTGTTTTAGGACCCTCGCTCATGACAGCAAAAAGATGGATGGTGTCCATTGAAGGAAGAGTTGCTATTACATTCACTGGATCAGACAGTTTTCCTGCTGCTTTCGACACTCTTTTTGCATCGTATTACATCTTAAACATGGAATACCAAGAGTCAGCTGCATGCACTTTGGACCTTGTTCAGAGGTAAGTTATATTCTGTATGTTTTATTTTTATCAATTATAAAATTATAGACTGGAAGTTAAAATGTAATCTCACATTATAGATTTCTGGTGAGAATTAATCCAGAAGATGGAAAGAAATGCACAGCCCGACAGGGAGTGAGCAAGAAGACCGGACGAATTGTCCAGAAAAAAGCACCACCCATCAACTCCCACGTTAATAACTTAATTCGCTCCTTGCTGGACTTTGAATGGCACACCTCTAACTAAGCAGTTACATCTAACAGGTTTTGTGCGTGTGTGTGTGTGTGAGAGAGAGAGAGGGAGAGAGAGAGAGGGAGGGGGGGGTTAAATGTTTGTGTGTGCATGTATGTATGTGATACCACTTGTGTGAGCAGCTCAGAGAAGAAAGGGGGAAAAAAGCAGGGGAGAGAGGTGTCTTTGAGTGATGTTTGTATTAGTGAGTGGGTGGGGGTGGGGACTGATTTACTTGTTTCAGACTTTTGAGTTAAAATATTTCTGCTTTAAACATTACACTAGATTGTGTGTGACGTCACAGTGCCAGATGAAAAACAAAATGAAAAAAAGATAAGAAGAGAAGGAAGGTGTGTGTGTGTGTGTGTGTGTGTACGTGGAGGAGAACCTGTTTCAAACTTTTGTTTGTTTAAATACTTGAAGTAATACTAGTTCTGTTTGAAACTTGACAGTCTGCTCTGTACTTTTTAAAATGTAAAATGATTGAAGCAACAACTGGTCAAAATGTTGCCTTTGCATGAGTAAGAAGAGTGACTCTCGTTAATGGTTTTAATGCAATATGTGTGTGTGTGTGTGTGTGTGTGTGTGTGTGGCTAGGTAGAGGAGGACCTGTGTTTCAAACTAATGTAATTTGTTGTTTAAATACTTGATTAAATACTAGCTCTGCTCTAAACTACAATAATTGAAGCAACACCTTAATGTTGAAATCGTTGCGAGAGTCTCGGTCGGTCTCTCTGTGTAGCAAAAGTTAATGATATTGTAATGTGTTTCAGTGTTTTTAATGTGTTTCAGTGTTTGTAATGTGTTTCAGTGTTTTTAATGTGTTTCAGTGTTTTTAATGTGTTTCAGTGTTTTTAATGTGTTTCAGTGTTTGTAATGTGTTTCAGTGTTTTTAATGTGTTTCAGTGTTTCAGCTTGTGTAAAATGAATTAAATATCTTCAAGAATGATAAATAAAAGTGTTTCATGTAAGATTGTTCTGTGTGACTTAACATTTCACTTGTTTAAATACTTAAACTGAATATTGTTATCATAATATGTAAGTGTTGGTTGATAGATAAATACATTGATTAATAAATAAATGCAATTGAGGAATACTAAATTAAATAAAAATAAAAAAACAGTAACAGTAACAAAAAACAGTACTGTACTGTATAGTACAGTACAACCTTGTAGTAAAACAGCAATCACATGATTACTGTAAACTGTATTACAGTACTGTATCGCACCTTAATTCTAAAAAAAAAGTTCTGGCAACCGTGCTGCCTGTACTGTACTGTAATTTTACAGGGAATTTTCTAAGAGTGTAGGCTCCGAGATCTGTACACAAAAACAATTGGTGCTACCAACCACTCAAAACAAATGGTGTCCCAAACAGTCACCAACGAGATGCGCGTTTAGAGTTTCAATTGAACGGGAGGGAGGAGGAGGGAGTAGCTAGCTAGCTCTGATTTGTTTGAACGTCAACAGAAGTGACATTACCCACAATCGCTACAACCTTAAACCGTATTTACTGAAAAGAAAAAGAAATCGACAAATTCAATACTTATTTTTCACACAGTAACTTAAATGTTACTTCTCTGTAAGTCACTTTGGATAAAAGTATCTACTTAATGAGTAAATGTGGATATAAATGTAGAGATTTGTTGTAAAATCACCAGACTTATTATTCATGTTGTTCATGCACAATATATTCTTTCCAGAATGCTTCCAATGGTGGCTGCGCAACCAGGGCGTGGTGGAGGAGGAGGAACTGGGGAAGAGGACCAGGGCCATGGGGCATTATGTTTCACAAAAAATAATGGACATTAGAAAAAAAGAAGGAAAAGACAAACATAAATTACCTTAAACACAAACCTTCCCAACCACACACTCACACACACACCTGCCCATATACCTACTGTATTCTCCTTTTGATTATTTAGATTATTGTTATTATTGTTTTATTGGATTATTGTTATTGGTTATAACACTATTGGTTATATAATTGATGTATATCATTAAATGTTTAAACGACACAGCTCATTTTAAGACTTTGAACAGTGAGAACCAGCAAAACCAGCTAGAACTGTCATCATTTCAAACTTAAAATAGGTATAACCAGCAAAGCCAGCATGGCCATCATAAGCTGGTATGACTAGTTAGACCAGCTAGATGTAACCGGCAAAACCAGCTAGACTAACCAACATAAGCTGGCATGGTTAAACCAGCAACACCAGCTTGAGGTGGTACAACAAGCAAACCCAGCTGTATTACCATTGTAAGCTGGGTAAACCAGCTAGACCAGAAATACTCTTGCAAAAACATACCTTCAACTGGTCAACCATTAATAGGGGGTCAACCAAGCTGGTCAACTAGCAAACCACCTTCAGCTGGTCAGGCTGTTTTTTTCAGCAGGGACGTTAAACTGACTGACTCACTGTGGTCATTAAAGATCCCATGGCACTTATCGCAAAGAGTAGGGGATTCCCCGATGTCCTGGCTAAATTCCCAACCTGGCTCATTCAATCTGGCCCCCTAATCATCCCCCACTGTAATTGGCTCATTCAATCTAGCCCCCTAATCATCTCCCAGTGTGATTGGCTCCTTCTCTCCCTCACTCTCCACCTCAAGCTGGTGTGTGGTGAGCGTTCTGGCGCATAATAGCTGCCGTACATCACCCACGTGGGTGCTACACATTGGTGGTGGTAAATGAGGTTCTCCCTTCACTGTGAAGAGCTTTGAGGGTCAAGAAAAGCGCTATATAAATGTAACATGTTGTTGTTGAGTGTTGTGAAAAGCGCTACATAAATGTAATGTGTTGTTGTTGAGTGTTGACAAAAGCCCTATATAAATGTAACATGTTGTTGTTGAGTGTTGTGAAAAGCGCTACATAAATGTAACGTGTTGTTGTTGAGTGTTGACAAAAGCGCTACATAAATGTAACATGTTGTTGTTGAGTGTTGTTGAAAAGCGCTACATAAATGTAATGTGTTGTTGTTAAGTGTTGACAAAAGCTCTACATAAATGTAACATGTTGTTGAGTGTTGAGAAAAGCTCTATGTAAGGGATAATGGACGACATGGTGGTCTGTTGAAACAGAAATTAATGCACGGTCGAGATTGTAAAACGGCCCCGAAGCGGAGTGCATTCATTTCTGTTAACAGACCACCGTGGAGTCCATTATCCCGCTTATTCCGCTGTTGCCACTTGCCTTCATTTCCTGTTACAATTTAAACGATTTAATCGCTAAAACTGTCTTGTTTGTAGAACTACTTTCTTCCTCGTAAAAATGGGATCTACTTCATAGGTGTTCAAATAACATAGTGTTAATGGTCGTTCTAAATGACGTAGGACAATAGGAAATTCAAGCAAGCAGTGCAATAAATAAATGTAGGCTGGCCCCGCGGTCCGTGTAACGCTTTGCAGTGCTGTGTTCTATTTGCAGAATTCACATGAAAAAATATAAAAAAAGGCTTAAAAATCCGTTATCCATTCTTTAGGACGGCACAGTAAATGGGTTATTGTTGCATATTTTGATTTTCAATTGAGCACAGTTACGGTTTTCTGTTCAGAAGTTAAAAATTGAAATGATGTGTCAATTTTCTAATTTTCCTTTTTTGCGTTTGTGGTTGGACTGAACCACGAGCACCGGGGGGAGAACACCATTTAACTGGGCCAGGCTAGATGGTGGACGAGAGCGCCGCCTGAAGTTGTTCGTGATTTTGACTCATTACTTTAGAGATTAATAAATAAAATGTCTCCGATTTTTGGGAGATGGGACGTTAAACATAACTTTCAGCCTATGTTGAACGTATCTACAGTATATATTGCTCTCCTATTTGTCCAACTAAAGGACTACTGTTGGACTACTTTTTGCACCTTCACCATGACACTCACTCTCTTGAGCACCTTACCATACACACAGAACTACAGGACTACTGTTGAACTACTTTTGCACCTTCACCATGACACTCACTCTCTTGAGCACCTTACCATACACACAGAACTACAGGACTACTGTTGAACTACTTTTGCACCTTCACCATGACACTCACTCTCTTGAGCACCTCACTATGCACACAGAACTACAGGCCCTGTCATTACAAGCGTCTCATGCTTGATCACCCTCAAGCACACTGGATGTTTTACATTTAATTTATATAGTATATTTAGTATTTTGTTTTGTTAGTTTTTCTTATCTCCTACTGTCTCTATTGTACAGTGGAGTTTGGTTATATGTTTATACACTGCAAAAACTGCTTATCTAACAAAATCTAACCAAGTGTTATTAATCTTATATCAAGATAAAAACATCTAGTTGGTATTGTTTTCAGTATAAAGAGACTTACCTAGCACTTTCTTGTGAAAACATTTGACTTAATTTAAAAAAAGTTTGACTTATTTTAAGACATCTCATCCTGAAAACAAGCAAATTTGTCTGCCAGTGCGTTAAGCAAATTTGTCCTAAAAACAAGCAAATTTGTCTGCCAGTGCGTTGAGCAAATTTGTCTTGATAAGAGTCCTTATCCAAGATGGCGGCGCGTACACACGCAGCGACCTCTCTCTGTCCCAACCATACGGTGTTTTGTTCGTTTAAAAAGTGTTTGTCCGAAAGTTTTACGTGTTCGTCTCGTCTTACTACGTCGTACTACAAGTACAGCAGACAGTTTTTAATTGACATCTGCAAAAGCAAGTTTTGCAGCGTTCTGGACTTTGCAACAGAGACGCTAAAGGAACTCGGACTACTCCGGCCTGCAACAACACCGGACTCGCCTGCTACTCCTCCCCCGGAAAGAAAGCGTCGGAAGCGGTGTGCGAGGAAGCAGAAGAGGGGCAAGCGCGGAGGCGTCCGGGCCAGGCTAGCGGCCAGCCCAACTCGCCCAGCCATACCATCCATTCTCCTGGCAAATGTACGATCACTGGACAACAAAATGGATCACATACGACTGCTGAGATCAACGAACCGGACAGTAAGTAACTGCTGTGTGCTCGTCTTCACTGAGACTTGGTTAAATGACAACATTCCGGACTCTGCTGTACAACTGGAGCAGCTAGCATGCTATCGAGCAGACCGGGCCATTGTAAAGGGAGGTAAATCACGAGGAGGAGGAATCTGTGTTTACATCCGTGAGGAATGGTGCCGGGACACTGTAGTAGTATGCAAACACTGCTCACCACTGGCGGAGTTTATGATCATAAAGTGCCGTCCTTTTTACCTGCCAAGGGAAATTACTGCGATTCTGCTAGTCGCTGTATACATCCCGCCTACCAACAACAACAACGATAAGAACGCGGCTCTTAGTGAACTGTACCAGGCTGTCAGTGAACAACAGACGGCACACCCAGACGGTTTCACCATCTTCACTGGAGATTTTAACCATGCTAACCTTAAAACTGTACTTCCAAAGCTACACCAGCATGTTGATTTTCCAACAAGAGGAGATAACATCCTGGACCTGGTCTACACTACACACAAAGGAGCATACAAAGCCACCCCCCTCCCCCACATTGGACTTTCAGACCATATCACTGTTATGCTAATGCCCGCATACAGACAAAGGGTAAAAGTGAACAAACCGGTTCGTAAGCAGGTAAAAGTGTGGCCTGAGGGAGCCTCCGATGCTCTTCAAGACTGCTTTGACACAACAGACTGGGAAATGTTTAAGCAGGCAGCCACTTACAACAACCAGACAGACATAGAGGAGTATACAGACACTGTAACCTCTTACATCACCAAGTGCATTGATGATGTGACCCACACAAAAGACATCATCACTCGGGCTAACTGGAAGCCATGGCTGACAGGGGATGTCCTCAGGCTGCTGAGGGCCAGATACAAAGCCTACAGAGCTGGGGATGAAGCTGGCATGAGAACAGCGAGAGCCAACCTGTCCCGTGGCATCAAGGAAGCAAAAAAGGAATACACTCACAAGATAACCACCCACTTCAAAGACAGCAGGAACGCACAAAGTCTATGGCAGGGCATTCAGGCCCTCACGGACTACAAGCCCGCGCCACAGAGCTGCGAGAGCAACATCCCTCTGCTCAACAACCTGAACCGCTTCTTTGCTCGCTTTGAAGCACAAAACAGCACCTGCCCACAGAAGACCCATCCCCCTCTACATGAGCAGCCCCTGTGCCTCTCTGCCGACAGCGTGAAGAGGACACTTGCTGCTATCAACACCCGTAAGGCAACAGGTCCAGACAACATCCCTGGTCGTGCGCTGAAGGACTGCGCAGGGGAGCTTAAGGATGTCTTCACAGACATCTTTAACACTTCCCTGAAGCAAGCCATCGTCCCATCTTGTTTCAAAGCTGCCACCATCATACCTGTGCCGAAGAAAACTGCTCCATCCTGCTTCAATGACTACCGCCCTGTGGCACTGACACCCATCATCATGAAGTGCTTTGAGCGGCTTGTCATGTCACATATCAAATCCATTCTCCCCCCCACCCTGAACCCCTTCCAGTTTGCATACCGAGCCAAACGGTCTACAGAGGATGCAATCTGCTCTGCCCTCCACCCAGCCCTCACCCACCTGGAAAAAAGAGACTCATATGTGAGATTGCTGTTTATAGACTTCAGTTCTGCATTCAACACCATAATACCACAACAACTCATCTGCAAACTTGACAAACTGGGACTCAGTACCTACCTCTGCAACTGGCTACTGGACTTCCTCTGTCAGAGGCCTCAAGTAGTACGTGTTGGCAACAATACCTCAAGCAGCATCACACTGAGCACAGGGGCCCCCCAAGGCTGCGTGCTCAGTCCGCTGCTCTTCACCCTGCTGACGCATGACTGCACTGCAACCTACAGCAACAATCACATAGTGAAATTTGCTGCCAACTCTGGTGGGTCTCATCACCAAGGGCGACGAGACTCAATACAGGTTGGAGGTCGACCATCTGACCACGTGGTGCAGGGACAACAACCTCCTGCTGAACGTCAGCAAGACCAAAGAGATTGTTGTTGACTTCCGGAGAGGTCACACCCAACACCTGCCACTGACCATCGACGGTGCTGTGGTGGAGAGAGCGAGCAGCACCAAATTCCTGGGGGTGCACATCAGTGAAGACCTCTCCTGGACCACCAACACAGCATCACTGGCGAAGAGAGCTCAGCGCCGCCTGTACTTCCTGCGGAAACTCAGGCGAGCAAGTGCTCCACCAGCCATCATGACCACATTCTACCGAGGCACCATTGAGAGCATCCTCTCCAGCTGTATCGCTGTGTGGGGCGGAAGCTGCACTGAATACAACAGGAAAGCCCTGCAGCGCATAGTGAACACAGCTGGAAGGATTATTGGTGCTTCACTCCCCTCCCTGAAGGACATTTACACCACCCACCTCACCCGCAAGGCGACCAAAATTGTGAGTGATGCAAGTCACCCCGCTCACAATCTGTTTGATCTACTGCCCTCTGGGAAGAGGTACAGAAGCCTGCGCTCCCGCACTACCAGACTCACCAACAGCTTCATACACCAAGCTGTTAGGATGCTGAACTCTCTCCCTCCTCTCCCCCCTCCACCCTCAGCTACATAACATCCTGGACATTGGACCCACAATGGCCGCCTGCACCACTCCACTTGCACACTTGTACACTTTGCAACTTGTTGCTGTTGTCCTGAAAACACAACACTTCTGCTGCTCTTACATAACTTGCACCACTATGCCACTTTATTTCTTACTTAGGTCAAACAGAACTACCTCAGCCTCTTATTGGCCTGACTTTGCACTAGTATTTTATTTTATTGACTGTCTATGCACAATTTCAACCAAATTTTGCTGCTCTTATTTTTTCATTATATGTGCCCTCTTATTTACTTATTTACTTACTTTTTTGTTTACTTGAATGTTATGTTTGTCTGTGGACTTAAAATTGGTAAAATATGTCTTGTCTCCACCGTGGGATAGTGAGAAACGTAATTTCGATCTCTTTGTATGTCTGGAACATGTGAAGAAATTGACAATAAAGCTGACTTTGACTTTGACTTTGACTTTGACTTAAAATAAGTCAAAGTCTTCTTAAATTAAGTCAAAATTTTCTTTTGAGAGGGCGCTAGGTAAGTCTTTTAATACTAAAAACAATACCAAATAGATTTTGTAATCTTAATATAAGATTAATAACACTTGGTTAGAATTCATTTTTTGCAGTGTACTTATACTTATTTTCACCATTTCTGCTGCAAGTGCATGTTGTGTGTGATGTCTGTATGCTACTGAGACCCCCTGAATTTCCCCTTGGGGATCAATAAAGTATCTATCTATCTATTTGAACACCATGGCCATGATAATTCCCCCAAAGCATAATGCTTTGACATCGACGTCAGTCTAGGCTATACAGGCCTATAGGCTGCTACCTCAAGCACTGTTTGACATGGGACGTTTGGGATACGCAATTTCATACAGGCTTGGAATGCACACTCGATCTAAAGGCATACCCGATTCCCTGTTCGGCGCTAACTTGAGAACCACTCGAATCCCACCCCAGTTCCTCCAATCTGGTGTCGGCGTTGCAACTTGCCAATGACTACATCAGGAACGGTGGAACCCTGACACCCTCGCCACCCAGAACTTCAGATGCAGAGGGAGACATTGCTGCGTCCTGACACTTATGAGTACGTGTTCTACTCATGTCTCACAGAGAAGAAGTTTTATTTATTAATCTCTAAAAAAATCACAAACAACTTCAGGCGGCGCTCTCGTCAACCACTTTGTCTAGCCTGGCCCAGCTAGATGGTGTTCTCCCCCCGGTGCTCGTGGTTCAGTCCAACGAAAAGCTCAAAAAAGGAAAATTAGAAATCATTTCAATTTTTAACTTCTGAACAGAAAACCGTGACTGTGCTCAATTGAAAATCAAAATATGCAACAATAACCCATTTACTGTGCCGGCCTAAAGAATGGATAACGGATTTTTAAGCCTATTTTTATATTTTTTCATGTGAATTCTGCAAATAGAACACAGCACTGCAAAGCGTTACACGGACCCCCCGCTCACCAGTCACTCTTATTTCATCCTGCTTGTTACGTGACCATAAATTATAAAGAATGGTTCAACTGGCTCATTTGGATATGGTTATGGTTCAGTCCACATCAACGGTACGGACCAACCTAGCCAACCTTGACCATGCCTGGGCTGGTTAAGAGTATTTTGGGTATTGGATATTTCAATGTGGTAATATGGTGGCAGCATGGAGGGGAGTGTCTCCAGGACGCTGGTTTCACTGTTAAGCCTTCATGAGGTGTCGTGGGCCTAACTTAACGAAACATCGGTGAATGAGGGTGCCCACTTGATAACCCCAATGACATGCCGCATACTATATAGGCTACTGCTGTTGGATAGGCCATTTGTATTGTGCTTGTGACCATTTGTTGGCGGATTTGTGGGTAGTGTGCTTTTTAAAGTTAAACTTGAGCAGGGGCTTCTGAATGTGTTTTACCTTGGATTTTGGCACAAGGGATTTTAACATCTAATCCTGTGTATTAATGTAATTCAACATAACATAAGAAAAGCCATAAAGTCGACGTAGTGTAAAGTTAACAAGTTTAATAAAGTAAAGCTCCCAGACAGACGGAATAACGTGGCGGTGAAAATAATACAAAAATGTAAAAGAAAACCCTTGGATTTATTGACTTATATGGTGTTAACTTTCTGCTCGCGTTTGAAAACAAAAAACAGAAAAGTTTGTGAGTCTTCCGGGTCACTTCCTTCCTCAACTAAACCTATAATACAAAAGTGTCAACCCGTCACCAAGCCACCGCCAACGCAAGTACCATAAAGTATAATATGAATTAAATAAATTAAGCCATGTGATTAACTCTACGAATAAGTGTTAACACAAATAACAAAGTGCCGATGAAAGCACATCTCTTGACAAAGCGCCCAGTAACGAGGAAGTGCGGCGAGGGGATGGGAGAGGCCGACAGGATGGATAGGAGGCGGCTTAAATAGCAGGAGGTTCAGCCCCCTGAATCAGCGCACGCACAGCTACCTGCAGAGACAGAGCACAACAGCACAAGCACCGTTCTACTCCCCCTACAGGTGGAACAACGTAACACTGCTGCTTATACAGATTTCAACAAGATAAGATAAGACAAGAATACCCATGTGTTAACTGCACAGAAAGCTGCATGCATCTAACCTAAGCCTATGCCAGAAACCAATCAATGCATCACTCAGAATTTCCTGCCTAACTGTTTTCAGTGTATGTGAATGATTTATCTGAAGCACTCAATAAAGCCATTCTAACCAACAGAATAGAAGTGCCAAATTTCCAGATGAAAAACAATTATATTCCTGCACACAGACAGTTTGAGTAACATGAAGTTCAGCAGTGTAGTATAGGGGCTACGTAGTTCAGCAGTGTAGTATAGGGGCACAACTAATTTAGCAGATTACAGAATCTAGCCTAAATACACACTATTACCCTGATGGTTCGAACCCCGATCAGTAGGCACGGCTGAAGTTCCCTTGAGCAAGGCACTTAACCCCTCACTGTCCCCGAGCGCCGCTGTTGTTGTTGCAGGCAGCTCACTGCACCGGGATTAGTGTGTGCTTCACCTCACTGTGTGTTCACTGTGTGCCGAGTGTGTTTCACTAATTTACGGATTGGGATAAAAACAGAGACCAAATTTCCCTCACGGGATCAAAAGAGTATATACAGTATACTTAAACTATACTATAGAGTCTAGCCTAAATACACACTGTTGCCATGGTGCTGCAGATGATACACACTATTACCCTGGTGCTGCAGATTATAGAGTCTAGCCTAAATGCACACTGTTACCATGGTGCTGCAGATGATACACACTATTACCCTGGTGCTGCAGATTATAGAGTCTAGCCTAAATGCACACTGTTACCATGGTGCTGCAGATGATAGTGTCTAGCCTAAATACACAATGTTACCATGGTGCTGCAGATGATAGAGTCTAGCCTAAATACACAATGTTACCATGGTGCTGCAGATGATATAGTCTAGCCTAAATACACAATGTTACCATGGTGCTACAGATTATAGAGTACAGTATTATCAACCATAGAGCTCCCCCAATCACATAGTTGGTGCAGATGGCCTATTCTGTCTGCATATAATGTAAATATCAGTAATATAAACCATAGAGCTCCTCATCGTTGGTGCAGATGGCCTATTCTGTCTGCATATAATGTAAATATCAGTAATATAAACCATAGAGCTCCACATAGTTGGTGCAGATGGCCTATTCTGTCTGCATATAATGTAAATATCAGTAATATAAACCATAGAGCTCCACATAGTTGGTGCAGATGGCCTATTCTGTCTGCATATAATGTAAATATCAGTAATATAAACCATAGAGCTCCACATAGTTGGTGCAGATGGCCTATTCTGTCTGCATATAATGTAAATATCAGTAATATAAACCATAGAGCTCCCCCCAAATCACACAGTCAGTGCAGGTGGTCCAGCTGGACTGGGGAGAGGCGCAGAGGAAGGGCATCCAGCTGCAGAGGCGTCCCCCAGGTCCTCCAGAGTGTCGTCCACAGCTTCCTGCATGCGCTGAACCGCTGTCAGCAGCAGGATGTCAGTGTTGCAGCTAACCGCTAGCTCAGAGCTGTAGTTCTTCAAGGGGAACACGTAGGACAGAGGCATCCCCAGCAGCTCCGCAGCCTTCTGCATCTGGACACATTACACATGCTCATGGTCAATCTCAACTAGACTACAGCTACTCATCGTTAAAATCAACCAGATTATAGCTGCTCATTGTTAATCTAAACCAGATTCCATGCGCTCATTGTTAATCTAAACCAGATTATACACACACACACAAATATTCAGATATCACCCACACATTCTGTACATCCCAGGTGAATTCTGTAGGTAAAACTGTAGGCGGGGTTAGCAGTTAGCAGGGTTAATGTAGAGCTATTTTTCCAACCTGATGAATTTTCTACAATGTTTAGTATTCATGGACTCCGAGTTTGCCTTTGTGTGTCCAGCCTCTACATGTATATTTTGAGCTGATAGCAGAAACAGTGACCCGTACCCTCTCCTGTACTGTGCGGCTGGTGTAGCATTAGCATATGTGGCTAGTGTAGCATTAGCAGTGACCCATACTCTCTCCTGTTTTATGTGGCTAGTGTAGCATTAGCATGCGGCTGATAACATTAGCAGTGACCCGTACCCTCTCCTGTACTATGCGGCTGATAGCATTAGCGGTGACCCTTACCCTGTACTGTACTATGCAGCTGGCATAGCATTATTATATGCGGCTGATTGCATTAGCAGTGACCCTTACCCTCTCCTATACTATGCGGCTAGTGTAGCATTAGCAGTGACCCTTACCCTCTCCTGTAGTATGTGACTAGTGTAGCATTAGTAGTGACCCTTACCCTCTCCTGTAGTATGCGGCTAGTGTAGCATTAGCATATGCGGCTGATAGCATTAGCAGTGACCCTTGCCCTCTCCTGTATAATGCGGCTAGTGTAGCATTAGCAGTGACCCTTACCCTCTCCTGTAGTATGCGGCTAGTGTAGCATTAGCATATGCGGCTGATAGCATTAGCAGTGACCCGTACCCTCTCCTATACTATGCGGCTAGTGTAGCATTAGCAGTGACCCTTACCCTCTCCTGTAGTATGTGACTAGTGTAGCATTAGCAGTGACCCGTACCAAAGTCCTTTTAGGCAAGTCCCTCCACTCTGGTGCCATATTGCAACGCATTTTGGGAACTTATCGGGCATCTATTTTGGGCAGAACTATGCGTGCGCAAGGTTTACGACACCAACCTCGCTCCAGTGCCAAGATCACAACACATGATTGGTACGATGTATTTACAACATACCACATGATTGGCACAATGCATTCACATGTCATCTTTTGGCGCCAGAAGGGGCGGAATATGTGTAGACGACTGCCATGTTTGCGTTACAAACTAACCCCATACATTTCTATGGGAGATTCTTTGAGTGCTGTGTCTCCTCATTAGAAAGTCTCTGCCCATACCCTCTCCTGATTTATACGGCTAGTGTAGCATTTGCAGTGACCCGTACCCTCTCCTGTAGTATGCGGCTAGTGTAGACGTTGCGGACATCCTCCCTGACAGCATGGCACACCTGGTCTGCATGTGTGAGTAGTATCACCTGGGGAATATCTGCAAGGTGACACAACAATGTACTACAGATCACCTAGATTACAGCACATCTAGATCGCACCAAAATTATTATTATTGTTATTATAATAATTTTCCAACTATTAGCCGAAGTTTATACATTGATTTTGCAAGATTTCTTCAGCTATGAGGTTAATACATGGTGGCAGCTAATATGGTGTGGTTTCCTTTTTTAACTTGCATAAAACATTGTTCTGCTGCTTATACACAAAGCGGCTAATACACAGGAAATTACTGTACGGCTCTGTGGGACTAATGGGGCTCTCAAACCCAAACTGGGAACAGAACAGAACGGGACAGTCTGTATTTAAATGCATAGACACTGTTTGTTCTCTCGTATATCTAGATATATCTCATATATTTAGATGCATAGACACTGTTTGTTCTCTCGTATATCTAGATATATTTAGATGCATAGACACTGTTTGTTCTCTCGTATATCTAGATATATCTCATATATTTAGATGCATAGACACTGTTTGTTCTCTTGTATATCTAGATATATCTCATATATTTAGATGCATGGACAGTGGACACTGTTTGTTCTCTCGTATATCTAGATATATCTCATAGATTTAGATGCATAGACACTGTTTGTTCTCTTGTATATTTAAGGTGCTTTTCGGGGGTTTGTGGTTTTGTATATTTAAATGTTTAGACCAGGGGTGTCAAACATAAGGCCCGGGGGCCAAATCAGGCCCGCCAGCAGGTTTCATGCGGCCCCCCAGATGTTTTAGGTAGGAAGGGAAAATTAGAAAAAAATACCAGTTGTCTTCAACAATGTGTAATAAGCAATATCTCTATGATATGATAAATTGATAACCTAGCACTACAAACCATCCTCAGGATGGAAGAAGCGGAAAACTTGGAAATAGGGCATTTCAAGAGAGAAAGAGTATATGACAGCAGTACATTATTTGTACTTGTTTGCTCATAAGTGATATCATCAAATAACACTCTGATACCCATGCAGAAAATGATAATGACCATGACGGCCCCCACGAGCTCTCATTCCAACAAATCCGGCCCACTACCTAATATGAGTTTGACACCCCTGGTTTAGACACTGTTTATTTTCATATCTTTAATGCCCTTTTGGGGGTCATGCAGAGCACCTTGTATCCATCGGAGACGTGGCCGTTGAGGATGGCCAGGGTGTCTGAGTAGGACAGGCCCTCTGAGTCGGAGTCGCCCAATGGGGGCGCGTCGCACAGCGTCAGTGAGGTGGGCGTTCCGCTCCGCTCCGCTCGGACAGGGTAGGACTTCAGCTGAGCAGGAGGAACAGTCAAAAGGGTCACGGGTCATTATGGAACACAGGAGAAACAGTCAAAAGGGTCACGGGTCATTATGGAACACAGGAGAAACAGTCAAAAGGGTCACGGGTCATTATGGAACGCAGGTAGGACTTCAGCTGAGTGATCCATCTCTGTTGTTTACAGACTCCTCTGCCCAGCCCGTGTTGTACATCTCATCAGAGGAGAAATCCACAGACCACTTGTAACCCACCCTCTCGTATTCCTCGCTCATCCTGAGGGCATTTCCATATTTCCATGGGCCCTGATCAGCCTCAGCCTCAGATTTAGTAGGGATTGAAGTAGCTTGTTTTGATGTCAGATTGAAAAGAAACCATTTTTGAAACTTATTTCCATCGTTCTCATTTCTACCGAGGTAAGCTCCCCTTGCTTCACCCCTCTTCAGATACACGGATGACAAATTGCCCAGTCTTATCGATTCTACCCTGCAATGTAGTCTGTTTGAACCCATGCGTACTAGCTTGGAAAAGCAGATGCAGCCTGACAGGTCCGGGAAAGAGTTGAAGCAGCTGCCACTCCATTTCCAGGTTCAGTTTGGACACAATCGATGAGGTTGTGGACGCCATGTCTGCTCTCTCCATAAAGGTGTAAGGGAGTAAATATCTCCATAAAGGTGTAAGGGAGTAAATACCTCTGCAGCAACTTCCCCCCAACGCCTGTGCTGTGAGAAAGGAAAGTGATGTAAGTGCTAAAGGAAACGAAACTGAATCTCAGCCAATGTTGCTGCGACTGGTTTCCGTCTTGGAGACATTTTCATTTAGTAGTACATGTAGTCATTTAGCAGACTGCCGAGGGGGAGGAGCCTAGAGCCAGTTGTGCAGGTCTCAGATAATAATCTCTTCTGGCGCTACAGGACCTGTAATCACCTGCTGCTGCATGTCCCAGTCTATCATGTGTGTCCTGCATGTCCTACAGTAGTCTATCTTGTGTGTCCTGCATGTAGTACTAGTCTATCCTGTGTGTCTCTCCATTTTGTGTTTCTTTTAGCATTTTTATTCATCTTAATGTCAAGCCATACCTTATAACTAAATGCTCCAATTGTTAATGAGCTACCAAGGAGCTACACTCACTATTGTTTATATAAGCTACGTGCTTGTTCGATTATTTTAATCACTTTTCTGTCTTGTGGGCAATTTGCCTTTAATGACTAATGTGAGTGTAGCTCCTTGGTAGCTTTGGGTGTATCTTCAGGTAGCCAATGCCCCCTTTATGCTCAATCACACCTGTTGGTAATCCTTATTAGGGCCTTGCCCCCCATTCCTTCCAAGGACTCTGATGAAGATGTGACTACACCGAAACGTTAGTCTACGTGTAATAATGTTCTGCACCTTTTACTAAAAGAATAAAGAAACTTAAGAAGACATCTGAGGTGCACCGGCATCTCTCAAGTCAGAGCCGGGCAGGGGGCGGGGCACATGACCGGGCCCTTTATTAAACTCATCATAACATCATTTTACAACATATATACACATGCCCGCAACAGCGGGTCTTACAAGCGCCAGCGCCACGGAGAGCAACTATGTAATTTTGAAGTCCATCGAACGTACATGAAGTGTAACCAAGAGAACAACAACAAAAACATTAGGCTACATGACCCCTAATAATAAAACAACAATAATACGCAGCACTATTTGAAGGGCATACGACGAGCCTTGCGCTCCGCGAACTCGTCCACGATGCTCTGTGTATGTCCATTTTCTCTGCTCTCTCATTCTCTATGGACAACATGGCAAGTCCACTCAGTCTCTCCTGTCCCACTGTGCTCCTCAAGTGGTTTTTAATGATCTTTAACTTGGAGAATGAGCGCTCAGAGGTTGCAACGGTGACGGGAAGAGTCAAAAATAAAATGAGGGCGGTGCAAATCTCACTGAATGCAGAAGTTACTGCTGGGTGGTTGGCATTGGCGGAGCGAGGGGGTTTTTCAAAAGCCCCGAATCTTTTTTTGTATGTGTTTTCAATTTCCAACGATTCTAATTTCTAATTTAACTTCCCCTCGGTTTCTCTATAAATGTTACAAAATGTAGCCTATTACTGAGCAAATATCCCTTACTTTCAAAGCCCAATATTGACAGATAATCTGATTTCCCACACGATGAGTTTAGGCAATGCCAGAGCCGAGATGTAGCGGTTTACGTCATAAACCTGGCAGGAAAGTTCAGAGCGGCGCAGTCAGTTTAAACAGCAAGCCGGTAAGAAAAACTATTGTCAAGACATTAGGCAATTAGGCTACTGTACCCCGGAAAGTTTGTTGTACTGTCAGGGGCGCAACTACCCATTTTTGAGGGGTATGCAACAACAATATTGGCGCCCCCCCCCCCCCCCCCCCCAAAAAAAAAAAAAAACACAAACAACTAAAGCAAAACAAAAGGCCAATTCATTTACACAATTACTGTGCATTAGTGTCTATTGAATATGTTTTTAAAGAAATGCTGCCAATTTGATGTTTAACTTGATGTTACACTTGATAAGTATTGATAAATGGTGCATTGCCACTTTAAGAGAGTCTAAACGGTTCTCATAACGTCCTTTTGCCAGCTATTGCTCACAATGGATAAGGCTGATCCTCTAGCCTTGTTTGTTTGCACCACATTGACAACACAATATTAAGTTATTACAAGGAGCCTTCATTGTTAGGATATAGAAACATGTAATGAGTTGCTGCTAGCATGACATTTCTGTTTGCAGTTGGCCATTAAAAGTGCAGTATGAGCATGGTAGCCACCTAGCTATCTGAATGGAATAGACTATGTTTCAATCGGCATTATGCTTAACAAACGCTAGTTAGTCTGTTAACATTCATATTTGCAAGCCTCCAAGTACAGACGTCATCACTTTAAATCCTACCTGTTGCCTTTCACCGTCCACTTATTTAACTGCTGTTGCATCCCTTGACATGCCATCTCCTTTTCCCTCTTTCTTTTTCTATTTTTAGTCGTCAACAGCTTTTTTTGCTGTATCCATCTTTTTCCATAGACGGCAACTCACTACTCGTAGGCCTATCTGCTCGCCCAGCGCTCACGGCGCCCCCACTCCCTCTTCTATGTCAAAATTCTATGATGGAATCTTATGAGATAGGGCGCCTACTCTAGCCTGTTAGTCCTCTAAAATGTTATAGAATATTGAGAAAATGTTGAAATGATTTAGACGGACAGCAGTAGCTACATATAGAAAATACCAAATATATTATTTTATTTTTTTACCATCGCTTTGGCGCCCACATGGAGCTGCGCCCCTATGCGTCGCATATAGCGCATACCCACTTTTTCTCCCCTATGCGCCGCATATAGCGCATACCCACTTTTTCTCCCCTATGCGCCGCATATAGCGCATACCCACTTTTTGCGCCACTGTGTACTGTATTCTGTAGTCTGTATTCTGTAGTCACAATGACCGAATCAATAGGTACCTGTTGTCAGTTGAGTTCGTTCAATTCATTTATTGTAGGCTAGTAGCCTAGGCAA
Organism: Alosa pseudoharengus; assembly: GCF_046254945.1. Classification (NCBI taxonomy): domain Eukaryota; kingdom Metazoa; phylum Chordata; class Actinopteri; order Clupeiformes; family Clupeidae; genus Alosa; species Alosa pseudoharengus. Next base: position 1,424,684 of record NW_027468859.1, read on the forward strand.
ATATGAAACAGAGATGTAACGTGGCTACTGGCGGGATTTTGAACTTGCATGTTTCATGCATTTTAGGGCAAAAAATACCATGGGATTGATGTGTTCTCCATTTGAGGAACGTAAATTGCGGACGTGCACAGACAGCTCAGACACAGAGCGCATATACTGTAGGCCTAGGTTAGGCTACTTTCACTTTCTAGAGCGCATTCATTAGGCTACGTAAATATGCTTCATACCAAAACAACGATCAAACATTATCAAATGTATCATGACGTGTTGTCACAAAGACTTACTCCAATTAGAAAATCGAAACCAAAATCATGTAAGTGTAAGTGTTCTCTCATTGACGCCTGTAGGAGACAATATCGTTGATCCAATTTTGTAAATTTGCACGTCGTAAAGTTCAATATGAGAGTTAAAATAAAGCCAGTCATACAGCAGAACATTTTATTCAATATTTTACACCTACTAAATCATCAAAGTAAATTTCAAAACTTTTCAGCAACCGTGAGTCATAACTCGTCCTGACTGGGGCAACCTATAAGCCTAATACGTCCCACTCTGATGAAAATGATTGAAAAGAAACCGTTTGCATGATCTTAGCTCCTCCGGCCTTGTGCCGTGGGAGAGGCCCGTCCCACCTTACCCGGAGGTGGGGGAGGGGCGCCCTCGCACCGGGGGCGTGCCGCACCCCCCGCACACCCCCTCAAGCTCCGCCCCTGCCTGGGGCCTGTACTACGAAGCGGGGTTACTGGCTTATCTGGGTAACTTCGAGAGTAACTTGATCACGTGAACTTGAACTTCCCGATTAACCCGTACTACGAAAGGTGGATAGGTTTTAACCGAGGTATGCTGACATGGCAATTTACGCTGCATCTCAAACCTGCTCCGACCAGGCTATGTTCTTGGTTAACCCGAGGTTTCAGTTAACCACACCCTTTATAAGTAGCCTACCACCCCTCCACTAACAATTTCTCCCGAGACATGTCGGCGTACCTGGATGATCCATACGACATTGGAGCGCAAATCGTGAGGGACTCTATTCGCAGGGCGAGGGGTTTTAGAGACTGCCAGAAAATATATATAGCCTACCCGGACGATATTCTCTATGAAGATATAGATTGTCAGCCGAGGGAATTCGTTATCTTTGTCAGATGATCTAGGAAGACGTCTCATAGCAATGCCTCTCCGTGGACATTCATGTATTAAATCGGTGATGCAAGAATACTGTATGTCCGAAAATAAATCGGACATAGGCCTACAGTATGCTGAACATCTGAGCAAGAATAGCCTAAAATAAATCGGACATAATAAATAAAAATCACCATTTTAACAAACTTGTTGAATTGAATGTCATATTACTGTACCCTGCACATAAAGGCTACACATTTCCACAGCACCAGAATCCGACCGAATGCCTCTCTCAACCCCCTCCATAATCGGCCTTCCACTATTATTTGCGATGGCCAACTCCTCTGCTACTGTAAAACACTCTGGTGCCTTTCCTCCTACAGTAGTGTTCAAAGGCCGCCGCCCAGCACATTTTTTCCACAAAAAGAAATCACGCTGAAAGGGCTATATGATTCTAACTGTCTCACTAAATTGCATTATCCACACTCAATTCTCACTGGTATCTGCTAGACAACAAGTACCAAAACATTATTAGTTCATAGATTTCACATGTAAAATTCATTTTATACAACCCCACCTCCATCTTGCCTGTTCATAATTCTGAGAAATTCTTGATTGTTTGTGTTATGTTTATGTTATGTGTGTGTGTGTGTGCCTGCGTATGTGCCTGTGCATGCAAGCGTACATATGTCTACTGTGTGAGTATGTGTCATACGTATGATTACTGTGAATGTATGTGTGTGTGTATCTGTTTGTGCACATGAAATGGGTTAACATGACCCCTGGAGGCAAACATACGGAAAAAATGGTCATCCTAGGCTCTATAGTTCTCAAGATATTCACAGAGAACTGTGTCTGCCCTACCCTCCTTTTGGGGGGTCCAGTCCAGCGGGGGGGCTACAGATCAAAACGAAAAATGACGGTTCCATGCTATCCATGTGGGGGTACATGCCCACCAAGTTTTGTGTACCCCGGTCTTTCAGTGTCCCGGGAATCCTTGTTGGTGTACGTCACTAAATGTACACATAAATTATTTTATTGTAAGGCCCCCCATGAACGAAAGTACACAAAACTTGGCATGCATTCGGAGGGTGTCATAATGATCCTTCACTTTTAATTTCGTGCAGTTTTGACCTTGTCAGCCAGAGATATTGTGATGAAAACACCAAATTTTTTGCTTTTTAATTTTTAACTAGGTGGCGCTATACATGAAATAAGTGGTAATGGGATGGGTTGACATGCCCTCTTAAGACCAACATACATAAAAAAGGTGGACCTCCTAGGCCCTACGGTTCTCGAGATATTCACAGAAAACTGTCTCCGGCCACCTACAGGCCAGTTGGTGTATAGTAACATAAATTAATTTATTGTGTGGCCCCCAATGAACGGAATTCCACGAAACTTGGCGTGCATTCAGAGGGTGTCATAATGATCCTACACTTCCAATTTCGTGCAGTTTTGACTATGTTAGGTCACAGATACCTGCGATTACAACACCTCATTTTTACTTTTTTGTGTTTAACTAGGTGGCGCTATACATGAAATGAGTGGTTATGGAATGGGTTGACATGGCCTCTTGAGATCAACATACAAAAAAAAATGGTCCTCCTAAACCCTACGGTTTTCGAGATATTCACAGAAAACTGTGTCTGCCCTACCCTCCTTTCGGGGGGGTCCAGTCCAGCGGGGGGGCTACAGATCAAAACGAAAAACGATGGTTCCATGCAGGGGCGCAACTACCCATTTTTGAGGGGTATGCAACAACAATATTGGCGCCCCCCCCCCCCCCCCCAAAAAAAAAAAAAAAAAAACACAAACTAAAGCAAAACAAAAGACCAATATTTTACACTATTACTGTGTATTAGTGTCTATTGAATATGTTTTTAAAGAAATGCTGCCAATTTCATGTTTAACTTGATGTTATACTTGATAAGTAATTTAAATGGTGCATTGCCACTTTAAGAGAGTCTAAACGGTTCTCATAACGTCCTTTTGCCAGCTAATGCTCACAATGGATAAGGCTGATAGGCACTCTAGCCTTGTTTGTTTGCACCACATTGACAACACAATATTAAGTTATTACAAGGAGCCTTCATTGTTAGGATATGGAAAAATGTAATGAGTTACTGCTAGCATGACATTTCTGTTTGCAGTTGGCCATTAAAAGTGCAGTATGAGCATGGTAGCCACTTAGCTATCTGAATGGAATCCCAGACAGCAAAATATATTTGGGCCAGATTTGGTCCAGATCTTCATTAGCATTTGGCGCAGATCCTCTAAACGGACCTGCCCCAGGGTCATTTCTTCCAACGGGCAAATACCGGAACAGGTTGGAATTACGGATCAGAGACAGATCTGGGCCAGAACTGGCCCAGTACAGTTAGTATTGCCATGGCATCTGGTGCGGATCTGGCCCAGACTCATATTCTACATCTGGGGCTCATCTGGCCCTGGTCTGTGATTCATATTTAAGCTATCAGACAATTAAGACCCACACAATTTGTAATTTTCAAAATAGTTTTTTATTTTAAAGCTTAGGCCTAGGCCTACAACATAACAGAAACCAATATGTGAAATATAAGGCTTATGTTGATAAACAAACTCCGCTAAACGCACTGAAAGAAAATGTCATGTTAACATAGTCCGTTGCATCTAACCGGCTGATGTCCCGATGATGATGACGGCGCTCAGCTGTGTCGGAGGAAGATTACTGGCAGTCTGGGGAGCACTGAAAGCACAGAACAGTTGGGCGATCCTGCAGATCAGCAGGTCGGTGGACTTTGACAGCGACAGTTTGTTGTTTCGTGAGAGTTCTTCGACGTTAGCTAGGCTACTCAATCCAGACTGCAGGGCAGGCTGCTATCATGGCAGCTCGCAGGTCAGCAGCAGTTCGGTCGCGGCAGCGGCAGATCTCTCGCAGAGGCTAGTAGCTGTCCTGAGAAATATTTTCGAGCAGACGGTGAATAGCAGCGCCGTTCACGGATGGATGTCAGAGGACCAGGGCAAAAACTAGCCCAATGGACTAACGTTAAAGTTAGGCATCAACCTGCGATTCTTCCTCACTGCTCCTGTGAGACGTACAAAAAGCACACAAAGCAAAGAAACAAAGAGTAAATATTAGATTCAACATCCAAAGATTATTTATTTTATAACAGTAACGTTATAGTATGCCAACAACGCATTGCATCCCAAACCGGATAAACTGGAGGACAGCGACAATTCTTGTGGACCTTCGATAAAAGGCTTTACATCCAAGTTTTTCCACTCTAAATCCATTTTAAACAGGCTTAAAAAACGCTGGCCGTCTAAAGCTACCTGTAGTGCTACTAGCAGCCAGGCTAGCTAGGCTACAGACAAATGGCTACGAATTTGCAGCTAACACACAATGGACACGATATTAAGCGATTTTGGTGAATAAGCAAAGCTCACCAATTTAGCCTTAAAGCTCATGTTTACATAGTTGTGGATGCATGTTTAAAAGAACCTAGACTACAAGCTAACCGTAGCTACTACCCAGCTTGTCTGGCACGTTTCAGGTTGTCAGAATTTCAGAGTAAACTAAGTTTGTAAACTTTCATGTTTAATACAGAACAGGCCTAAATATTTAGCAGACTAAAATGACATCAACACCAGTTTACATTTAAAATGATACTTGTATAATGTACTTACCAATAATCACAAAGACGGTGCAGCCTGTCTTCCACTCTGCATAATCACATAACGTAGTTGCAGTAGCAGGTTTATGTGGGGGAAAAGTGTTCCGTTAGTTGTGGCGCGTCAGGTCTGCGCAGCTCCTGAGGATCTGGCCCACACCCGCCGGGCGGACTCAATTCAGTTGTGGCGCGTCTGGTCTGCGAAGCTGCCCCGGATAGGCGCCGCACCCGCTGGATGGACTGTCACAGTCAGAAGCTACAGACAAGTCTGGCGCAAAGTTGGTGCAGATCTGCATAGTGAGTGCGACTGCGGCGCGAATCTGCCGATTCAAAAACGGATCTGGCACAGATGTAAATGCTGTCTGGGATAGGCTATGTTTCAATCGGCATTATGCTTAACAAACGCTAGTTAGTCTTTTAACATTCATATTTGCAAGCCTCCAAGTACAGACGTCATCACTTTAAATCCTACCTGTTGCCTTTCACCGTCCACTTATTTAACTGCTGTTGCATGACATGCCATCTCCTTTTCCCTCTTTCTTTTTTTATTTTTAGTCGTCAACAGCTTTTTTTTGCTGTATCCATCTTTTTCCATAGACGGCAACTCATTACTCGTAGGCCTATCTGCTCGCCCAGCGCTCACGGCGTCCCCACTCCCTCTTCTATGTCAAAATTCTATAATGGAATCTTATGAGATAGGGCGCCTACTCTAGCCTGTTAGTCCTCTAAAATGTTATAGAACATTGAGAAAAAGTTGAAAATATTTAGAAACGGACAGCAGTAGCTACATATAGAAAATACCAAATATATATATATTTTTTTTACCATCGCTTTGGCGCCCCCATGGAGCTGCGCCCCTATGCGCCGCATATAGCGCATACCCACTTTTTGCGCCACTGGTTCCATGCTATCCATGTGGGGTTACATGCCCACCAAGTTTCGTGTACCCCGGTCTTTCAGTGTCCCGGGAATCATTGACGGAAATTTGGGCATGCGGAAAAAAAAACAAGAAAAAAAAACAATCTGACTAAACCTATATGACCGCCGCTTCGCTGCGCGGCGGTCATAATTAAGAAATATTAATGCAAGCTATAACTATATAAACCTACTATTCTGAATAATGTTTTTGTATTTCATTTTCACCTGCTGCCATGTGCGTTTGGCAATGGTGTTGCATCTGAAATGTTCACAGGATTAGGCATACACTAAATCAGTCAATGGGGGCTACTTAAACATTCAATTATCCTTATTACTGTAATCTATATGCCCACTTCTGAATAGGGTTGCATCTGTAGGCCTTTCTATGAACTCAAAATAGGCTATTTAATTATTTCAACTCATTTCAGACATTCCGCAAGCTACTAATCCTCCGTAACACATGTAAATGTTTGAAGAACATGTGGGAATAAAACTTTACTTTTAAGCATTTAGGCTACCCGATCTGCAATACGTTGCCAACAGCCTTGCTTTGTTCACTGCCGACGTATTTGATTTTTGTCGTAGAGTGGGTTTTAATTCCTCATAACTTGTCATAATAATTGTGCATTCCTCATCCGTAAAATAAGGTGATCGCGTCATCATTGAAAGTGGTGACTTGCGCTCTGACCCGCCCCTTTTATGTGAACGCGCACAAACTCCAATTAGGTTAACCCCGGCTCAACAAATCAACTTCATAATCAGCGTCGTAGTACCTTAGATAACCAGGTTTTGTCAACCCTGGTTTAACAAAGTAACCCTGGGTTACATCTGGGTAGGTTAAGCTCCCTACAGGCCCCTGGCCTGGGGCCTGTACTACGAAGGGAGCTTAACCTACCCAGATGTAACCCAGGGTTACTTTGTTAAACCGGGGTTGACAAAACCTGGTTATCTTTAGTGGTGTTAATAGGTACTACGACGCTGATTATGAAGTTGATTTGTTGAGCCGGGGTTAACCTCATTGGAGTTTGTGCGCGTTCACATAAAAGGGGCGGGTTGCAGCGCAAATCACCACTTTCAGTGATGACGCGTTCACCTTATTTTACGGATGAAGAATGCAAAATTATTATGACAAGTTATGAGGAATTAAAACCCACTCTACGACAAAAATCAAATACGTCGGCAGTGAACAAAGCAAGGCAAGGCTGTTGGCAACGTATTGCAGATCGGGTAGCCTAAATGCCTAAAAGTAAAGTTTTATTCCCACATGTTCTTCAAATATGTGTTACGGAGGATTAGTAGCTTGCGGAATGTCTGGAATGAGTTGAAATAAATAGCCTATTTTGAGTTCATAGATAGGCCTACAGATGCAACCCAATTCAGAAGTGGGCATATAGATTACAGTAATAAGGATAATTGAATGTTTAAGTAGCCCCCATTGACTGATTTAGTGTATGCCTAATCCTATGAACATTTCAGATGCAACACCATTGCCAAACGCACATGGCAGCAGGTGAAAATGAAACACAAAAACATTATTCAGAATAGTAGGTTTATATAGTTATAGCTTTCATTAATATTTCTTAATTATGAAAACATGTAGCCTAGGCCTAGCTTATAGCCTTCACTTGGCCTTTGAACACTACTGTAGGAGGAAAGGCACCAGAGTGTTTTACAGCAGTAGCAGAAGAGTTGGCCATCGCAAATAATATTGGAAGGCCGATTATGGAGGGGGTTGAGGGAGGCATTCGGTCGGATTCTGGTGCTGTGGTAATGTGTAGCCTTTATGTGCAGGGTACAGTAATATGACATTCAATTCAACAAGTTTGTTAAAATTGTGATTTTAATTTATTAGGCCTACTGTGGCCTATGTCCGATTTATTTTAGGCTATTCTTGCTCAGATGTTCAGCATACTGTAGGCCTATGTCCGATTTATTTTCGGACATACAGTATTCTTGCATCACCGATGGAATACATTAATGTCCACGTACGGGCATTGCTATGAGACGTCTTCCTAGATCATCTGACAAAGATAACGAATTCCCTCGGCTGACAATCTATGTCTTCATAGAGAATATCGTCCGGCTATATATATTTTCTGGTGGTCTCTCAAACTCCTCGCATGCGAAAAGAGTGCCTCACGATTTGCGCTCCAATGTCGTATGGATCATCCAGGTACGCCGACATGTCTCGGGAGAAATTGTTAGTGGAGGGGTGGTACTTATAAAGGGTGTGGTTAACGGAAACCTCGGGTTAACCAAGAACATAACCTGGTCGGAGCAGGTTTGAGATGCAGCGTAAATTGCCATGGCAGCATATCTCGGTTAAAACCTATCCACCTTTCGTAGTACGGGTTAATCGGGAAGTTACGCCACACGTGATCAAGTTACTCTCAAAGTTACCCAGATAAGCCAGTAACCCCGCTTCGTAGTACAGGCCCCTGGTTGCACCTTGTCTCCAAACGACAGAAGCGCGGAGAACCTTCTTTTGTCTACTAATGTTTGATATAGTTTGTTTTAAATGTATAATAGCATATTTCCTATATTGAAACTGTGCACATAAGTTGTTGCAATTATTGTCTGTTGTCTGAACCTGCAGGGTCTCTATTTTTTTAATGTGCAAAATAATAATAATAAAAAAAACGAAACGAAGTTGAACTCCGCTCCTGTATGTGGCGCTTAAGCATCCGTAAGTGGACGCTTACCGGTTTGCCGGCTGTCAAACGGAAGAAGGAAGAAAGGATTAGGAGACGGAATCCGTTTGCTGTAACGTTACCCCGGCATGAAGTTGTCCATTGACTGAAGACCCAGCAAATTAAGTTTGGTCTTCGGTGTCCCTCTAACGGAAAACAAAACTATGAGGTTACTCTTAGAGTGATTCGGAGTCATATGCCCATTGAGTTGGAGTCGAATTTGGACGAAGACAGAGGACCAATCGATTTCAAACGCAACTTTTGATGATTCTTTTCAAGGCAGGTGTGACCTTACCGCCAGCTGTTTTAACATAACGAGTCTCTGGACCATTTTCTCCCGATTAGAGGGACTGACATGATCACTGTCTGTCTGATAATAACACTTGACTGTTCTGAAAATTATTGTAGTGTTTATCTCTAGATGTAGATCTTATCTCTCTGTTTTTAAGCTAAGTTACTGTCTTATTTAACTGCAACGTAAAATGATTAGTCAGTAGCCTATTGTAGCTTTAGACTGGTCTGAGCTCTTTTTCTCGAGGTTAACGTTAAAAGTTTTTTTTTTATTGGCAAAATTGATTCGTCTTAATTTTGTGGTTCTGATCAGCCTAAGCAGCTAGCCTAATTTAACTTGACACCAGAAAGTAATGTTATTCAGTTGTGTTTAGTAGAAGAAATAATAAACGGATCCAAGCGAACAAGCATCGCAGACACACTAAGGTAAAGCACATTGATTAAACGCTAAGTTAACATTAAGGAAACATTTTTTTCTAGTCTGTAACTATACATTAACGCAACTCAGCCGCTTCACTGAAGTAGGCTGTGGCTGTTGTTACCCCGGGTGGGGGTAACAGAACGGTGTGTGTGACCCGCTTGTTTGTTCATCCCAGTTGCCCGTCATGCTGCTCTCTCACTCCGAGCTGTGGAAAGCGTGCCTGGAATACATTTCCAGACCGTGCACGGTGCTCATCGGGACCGTTACCGCCGCCCTGTACTACCTATGGGGCCGCGAGGGGCAGGTTAGTCTGCGAACGGAGGCCCAGTAACTCCCAGCCACTCGCTAGAAGCGACATCCTTAAATGGCCTTCCTTGCTCCCCTATCCCTCCTAAGACGCGACCTCTCCGTGCTTCCGATCCAAGCAGGCTATTTTGGCACCCATCGCTCATCCATCCTTTCACACTGCCGAGGTTGCACTAATAACACACATCATTGGTCTGTCTCTGGTCAGTAAAGAGAGCTGTAATCATGTCTCATATGTCTTTGGTGTGATGTGACCCATGACATGACGTGTGTTCCTCAGCCTCCATCTTGTCCTGCTGCTGCTGCTGCTGCTTTGCTGGCTGTGTCTGTTCCAGGCGTGTCACTGTCCTGCGCCCTCCTGGCACAAACACTCGGCCCAAAGCCTCCTCTCTCCTGCTTACTTCTTTCAGTTGGGGCACAAAGGCCTTTTCAGAGTCCTGGCTCTCCTGTTGGAGGGGACCCAGCACCCCTTTAGCGTAGCCTCACTAGCCTGCCCTGAGAAGGCCGATCCACTGTGCAACACACACACATCCTCCTCCTCTCCTCTCCTGCTGCTCCTCAAATAACATAAGTTCTTCCGTGTCTTGTGTGTGTATGTGTGTCTGTGTGGTGTTTTTGTGTGTGTGTCGTGTTTGTGTGTGCACTGTTTGTGTCTGTGTGGTGTTTTTGTGTGTGTGTCGTGTTTGTGTGTGCACTGTTTGTGTCTGTGTGGTGTTTTTGTGTGTGTGTCGTGTTTGTGTGTGCACTGTTTGTGTCTGTGTGGTGTTTTTGTGTGTGTGTGTGTGTCGTGTAAGTGTGTGTGTGTGTGTGTGTGTGTCGTGTAAGTGTGTGTGTGTGTCTGTGTGGTGTTTGTGTTGTGTAAGTGTGTCTGTGTGGTGTTTGTGTCTGTGTGGTGTGTGTGTGTGTGTGTGTGTGTGCACGTGTCCTGTACCTCCCGCCTGGTCATTCCGGTCATGTCCCATGTAATCTCCTCCTCACTGGACGGCACTGAGCTTGTCAAATCTGCATGTCTGCATTATCACTCTTTTTCATTTTGTGTGAAATATATTATTGGGTCATTCCATGTGAAATCACCCAATTTCAGCACAATTTGGCAGGTGACCCTCTCCGAAAAAATCTGAAAAAAATCACAGGTGTTTGTAGACCAAATCCATGCATAGATCTTAAATAGTATATCTGGATAACTAATCGTTGCAAAACTACAGCCCTTTGAAACTTCAAGTCATTTTAAGCATTGTGGTGAACAATCCTTTTTGTTCAACTTCCAGCATTATTGGCTCTTTTGGTATTTCACACACATTAGTGAAACTATGTGAATAGAAGTACATTTTCCTGTTGAATTAAAAAATCCAATCAAATCAGGTGTATCTTGTGTAATTCCCCCTCTGCAAAGCTCTGAAAATGGCTATAAATTCATAAGGTGAAAAAACATCACCACCTTTGAGGGCTTCTCATTCAAAAAGTATGTGACACAAATTCATCAGATTTTTTTCCCACTCATATATGTATTATAAGGTCCTGTCCATGCATTAACTTTGGTTGTTATCATTTTCATATTTTCAGAGCATTTTTTTTAAATTGGGCCTGATTTTCAAAAAGCCTGTTTTCATCTTCTCATTTCACCACGTGGACAGTTAACAGGATTTTTTTTAAATTTACCATATATCATTCTGTATGTGAGGATCATCTGCCCAAAATGTGGGCTTGTTGCTGAGTTTCTTCATTGAGATAAGATTTTTTTAAAATATTGTCTATAAATCCACTGAATTTGTACTGGATCTGCAGTACCACTTTGCACCACATGTGGTGCTCTTTTAATACAATCGAAGTCAATGGAAGAGTAAGAGAGTCACTTGTTTGCTGCACATATCCAATCTAAACACACACTTTATGGTTCATAGTTGAATTGGTCCAAATAATTATTGCAACATGAACAACATACTACTCATACATAAATCTTATTTAAAGAAAATAAACTGATCAAGTAAATTATACACACATAAGACTGACTGGTCATCATACATGCAACAAGAGGATTTAATTACCATCTTTGTAATGAGTTTTCTACACCAGCTTTAACCTATCAGTGCCTATGTGAGTACTTTAATAATTACTAGCCAACTGGTTAGGCAAAGTCTATATCCATCGTCATATGCATGGGATGCAGTCCTCTGTGATACATAGACAAAGAGAATCAAGATGGAGATCAGTGCTTTGTCTCCATGTGATCTGGGAAAGAAGTTGGAAAATGAATGTCATAAAGGAACATATTCAAGAAACAATGGGTTTCTAAAATTCAGTTCATCAAGGTATTTCACTTGATGAAGATGACCATGTGTGTTTTCATCACAAGTATTCATAACAAGGTTTGAGGACTCGTGGATCCAAGAGGCATATGTAAAAAGATGATAAATCGTTAGTATTGATTTTTATGCATCTGACAATGCACTAAATTTTAGAAACCCCTTTTTACTTGAACCATATGAACCATAAACTGTGTGTTTAGATTGGATATGTGCAGCAAACAAGTGACTCTTACTCTTCCATTGACTTCCATTGTATTAAAAGAGCCCCACATGTGGTGCAAAGTGGTACTGCAGATCCAGTACAAATTCAGTGGATTTATAGACAATATTTTAACAAAATCTTCTCAATGAAGAAACTCAGCAACAAGCCCAAATTTTGGGCAGATGATCCTCACATACAGAATGATATATGGTAAAATTTAAAAAAAATCCTGTTAAGTGTCCACGTGGTGAAATGAGAAGATGAAAACGGGCTTTTTGAAAATCAAGCCCAATTTAATAAAAATGCTCTGACAATGTGATAATGTTAACAACCAAAGTTAATGCATGGACATGACCTTATAATCCATACATGAGTGGGAAAAAAATCTGATGAATTTGTGTCACATACTTTTTGAATGAGAAGCCCTCAAAGGTGGTGATGTTTTTTCACATTATGAATTTATAGCCATTTTCAGAGCTTTGCAGAGGGGGAATTACACAAGATACACCTGATTTGATTGGATTGTTAAATTCAACAGGGAAATGTACTTCTATTCACATAGTTTCACTAATCTGTGTGAAATACCAAAAGAGCCAATAATGTTGGAAGTTGAACAAAAAGGATTGTTCACCACGATGCTTAAAATGACTTAAAACTTCAAAGGGCTGTAGTTTTGGAACCATTAGTGATACAGATATACTATTTAAGATTTATGCATAGGTTTGGTCTACAAACACCTGTGAGTTTTTTCAGATTTTTTGGGAGAGGGTGACCTGCCAGCCACTGGGTGATTTGACACGGAATGACCCTATTCTGTCGTTCCCTCCTGCTGTACTCCGCATCCTCCGCTCACCCTGCATCTCTCTGTTTTCATCCCTCCATCTCTTGGGCCTCACTCCATCTTTCTCTCCCTCCATCTTTCTCTTCTCTTCCTGTCTGTTTTTCTACATTTCTCTTATCATTCTCTCTCCCTCTCTCTCTCTCTCCTCCTTCTCTCCCTCCCCCCTCTCTCTCCTCCTCTCTCTCCCTCCTCACCCTCCTCCTCCTGTCTCCCTCCTTCTCTCTTCTCCTCCTCCCTCTCTCCTCCTTTCCCTCTCTCTCTCTCTTCTTATCTCTCTCCTCCTCCTCCTTCTCTCTCTCTCCTCCTCTCTCTCTTCTCCTCTCTCTTCCTCTCTCTCTCCCCCCCTCCTCCCCTCTCTCTCTCCTCTCTCTCCCTCCTCCCCCTCCTCTCTCCTCCTCTCTCTCCTCCTCCTCCTTCTCTCCCTCTCTCCTCCTCTCCCTCTCTCTCCTCTCTCTCTTCTCCTCTCTCTTCCCTCTCTCTCCTCCTCCTCTCTCTCTCTCCCTCCTCCCCCCTCCTCTCTTCTCTCCCTCTCTCCCTCTCCCTCCTCCGTGCCCCCTCTCTCTCCTCTCCTCTCTCTCTCTTCCTCTCTCTTCCTCCTCCTTCTCTCCCTCCTCTCTCTCCTCCTCCCCTCTCTCTCTCTCCTCCTCTCTCTCCTCCTCCTCCTTCTCTCCTCCTCTCTCTCCTCCTCTCCTTCTCCCCTCTCTCTCTCTTCCTCCTCCTCTCCCTCTCTCTCTCTCCTCTCTCTCTCCTCCTCTCCTTCTCTCCCTCTCTCTCCTCCTCCTCTCTCTCTCCTCCTCCTCCCTCTTTCCCTCTCTCTCTCTTCCTCTCTCTTCTCCTCCTCTCTCTCTCTCTCCTCCTCTCTCTTCCTCACTCTCTCTCTCTCTCTCTCTCCTCTCTCCTCTCCTCCTCTCTCTCTCCTCTCTCTCTCTCTCTCCTCCTCTCTCTCTCCTCCTCCTCGTCTCTCTCTCTTCTCCTCCCTCTCCTCTCGCTCTCCCGCTCTCCTGCTCTCCGCTCTCTCTCTCCTCCTCTCTCTCTTCTCTCCTCTCTCTCTCTCCTCCTCCTCTCTCTCTCTCCTCCTCCCCTCTCTCTCTCCTCTCTCTCTCTCTCTCTCTCTCCTCCTCTCTCTCTCTCTCTCTCTCCTCCTCCTCTCTCCTCCTCTCTCCTCCTCTCTCTCTCCTTCTCTCTCTCTCTCTCCCTCTCTCTCTCTCTCTCCCCCTCCTTCTCTCCCCCTCCCTCCTCCTCTCTCTCCTCCTCCTCTCTCCTCCTCTCTCCTCCTCTCTCTCCTCTCTCTCTCTCCTCCTCTCTCTCCTCCTCCTCTCTCTCTCTCCTCCTTCTCTCTCCTGCAGACTCCGGTGTTGGTGTGTAGCGATGGCTTCCGCGTGTTCCTGCAGCGGCACTGTCCGGTGGTGGCCGAGTGTTTCCGTCCGACTCCGTGGTGCTGGGGCGGCCGTCTGCAGACGCTCATGCGCGTCCTCATCAAGTCCAGCCCCGCCGTCGCTTACAGGAAGTACGACCCGCGACTTCAGAATCTGGACTTATTATTATTTTTTGTCATTTATTTTCTCCTCTATAACTTTTATAAATATTCCATGTGTGTGTGTGTGTGTGCACATGTGCGTGCGTGTGTGTGTGCGCATGTGCACGTGTGTGTGTGCGTGTGTGCGTGCATGTGCGATGTGTGCGTGTCTGTGTGTGCGTGTCTGTGTGCGCGCGCGTGTGTGTGTGTGTGTGCCAGTGAGCTGATGAAGACCCGAGACGGTGGTCAGATCTCGCTGGACTGGGTGGATAACTCCGGGTGTGAGCAGTACCCTGACGGGTCGGTCCGGCCCACGGTGCTGATTCTACCGGGGCTCACCGGGAACAGCCGCCAGACCTACGTGCTCCACGCCGTCATCCAGGCCTCGCGCAGAGGCTACCGGTGAGTTTAACAACTCACTACGGAACTCACCGGTGACTTTAACAACTCACTACGCCACTCACCTCTACTCTCAGCGGTGAGTTCAACAACTCATTACGCCACTCACCGGTGAGTTTAACAACTCACTACGCCACTCACCGGTGACTTTACAACTCACTACGCCACTCACCGGTGAGTTTAACAACTCACTATGTCACTCACCTCTACTCTCAGCGGTGAGTTCAACAACTCATTACGCCACTCATCGGTGAGTTTAACAACTCATTACGCCACTCACCGGTGACTGTACAACTCACCTCTACTCTCACTGGTGAGTTTAACAGCTCATTACTACACTTGCGGGTGAGTTCAACAAAATGAAAAAGATGTGTTCAACAATCACGCATGTACACTCACTGGTGACCTTAACAACTCACTACACTCACCGGTGAGTCCAGCAACCACACATCTACACTTGAATTCGGACTACATTCACTTGTGAGTTAATCAACTTTCACAACTGTAGACATAACTGTGGATGTGACAACTCCCACATTATGTACACTCACTTAAACAGCGCTCACATCTAGTCACCGGGGAGTTAAACAGCTTTCACAACTAGTCAGTGGTTAAACAGCTTTCACATATACACTCACCGGTGAGTTAAACAACTCTTTAACATCTACACTCATAAATGAGTTAAATAACTCCATATCCATACTCCAGTGAGGTGTTGTCCTGAGGTGTTGTCCTGTGTGGTGAGGTGTTGTCCTGAGGTGTTGTCCTGTGTGGTGAGGTGTTGTCCTGAGGTGTTGTCCTGTGTGGTGAGGTGTTGTCCTGTGTAGTGACGTGTTGTCCTGAGGTGGTGAGGTGTTGTCCTGAGGTGTTGTCCTGTGTGGTGAGGTGTTGTCCTGAGGTGTTGTCCTGTGTGGTGAGGTGTTGTCCTGAGGTGTTGTCCTGTGTGGTGAGGTGTTGTCCTGTGTGGTGAGGTGTTGTCCTGAGGTGTTGTCCTGTGTGGTGAGGTGTTGTCCTGAGGTGTTGTCCTGTGTGGTGAGGTGTTGTCCTGAGGTGTTGTCCTGTGTGGTGAGGTGTTGTCCTGAGGTGTTGTCCTGTGTGGTGACGTGTTGTCCTGAGGTGTTGTCCTGTGTGGTGAGGTGTTGTCCTGAGGTGTTGTCCTGTGTAGTGACGTGTTGTCCGGAGGTGTTGTCCTGTGTGGTGACGTGTTGTCCGGAGGTGTTGTCCTGTGTGGTGAGGTGTTGTCCTGAGGTGTTGTCCTGTGTGGTGAGGTGTTGTCCGGAGGTGTTGTCCTGTGTAGTGAGGTGTTGTCCTGAGGTGTTGTTGCGGACGCTCTCTGTGTCCAGTAACACTCCTAACTTTCCCTGTTTGGAGCTCACTGCTTTCTGTATGTGTGTGTGTGACAACTCTGTGTGTTGTCTACCAGGTGTTCTACCAGGCATTCTGTGTGTGTGTGTGTGACGATTCTGTGTGTGTGTGTGTGTGACGATTCTCTCTATGTGTGTGTGTGTGACGATTCTGTGTGTGTGTGTGTGTGTGTGTGTGACGATTCTCTGTGTGTGTGTGACAATTCTCTGTGTGTGTTGTGTACCAGGTGTGTGTGTGTGTGTGACGATTCTGTGTGTGTGTGACGATTCTCTGTGTGTGTGGTGTACCAGGTGTGTGTGTGTGTGTGACGATTCTCTGTGTGTTTTGTGTACCAGGTGTGTGTGTGTGTGTCTGTGTGTGTGTTGTACCAGGTGTGCAGGTGTGTGTGTGTGTGTGTGTGTGTGACGATTCTCTGTGTGTGTTGTGTACCAGGTGTGTGTGTGACGATTCTCTGTGTGTGTTGTGTACCAGGTGTGTGTGTGACGATTCTCTGTGTGTGTTGTGTACCAGGTGTGTGTGTGACGATTCTCTGTGTGTGTTGTGTACCAGGTGTGTGTGTGACGATTCTCTGTGTGTGTTGTGTACCAGGTGTGTGTGTGACGATTCTCTGTGTGTGTTGTGTACCAGGTGTGTGTGTGTGTGTGTGTGTGTGTGTGTGTGTGTGTGTGTGTGACGATTCTCTGTGTGTGTTGTGTACCAGGTGTGTGGTCTTCAACAACAGGGGCTTCGGGGGAGAGGAGCTGTTGGTGAGTATTACGCTGCCCCGACTCTGTCTGCCTCCCTCTCTGTCTGTTCCCATGTTGTGATGTCTGTTCCCATGTTGTGATGTCTCTGTCTGTTCCCATGTTGTGATGTCTGTTCCCATGTTGTGGTGTCCTCCCTCTCTGTCTGTTCCCATGTTGTGATGTCTGTTCCCATGTTGTGATGTCCTCTCTCTCTGTCTGTCTGTCTGTGCTCCCTCTCACCCCCCCCCGCCCATTCTTGTTCTCCTCTCTCCTTCCCCACACAGCACTCACGTTCTCTAATCTCACATTCTCCTCTCCCCTCCACACAGCACTCACGTTCTCTAATCTCACGTCAGAGTCCTGCACGGGTTCGGGTACCCGCGGGTACCCGACGGGTGACCCGCAAATTTTAATGAAACGGGTGAAAAATATTCTACTGTGTCGGATGCGGGTGCGGGTCGGGTCGGACACGGGGGTGACATGGGTCAGAATTGGCCTTTCATAAACATCACGTGCATATGTAACAATATTTTCTACAGTAACACATCCTAAATAATATGCCTGCAATTCAAGTTGATAAAAGCATTTGAAATGCACGTTTCGTACGTGCCTTCCCAAAACAGGCGCCTATAGGCTATTTCACTTTTAAAAATCACATGCGCGGGATCTGCCTGCAGTCTTTCAGAACAAAAGTGGCTGCACATTGATAAAAAAAACGCTTGAAGATGACTCTTTTGACATGTTGTCATGGTGGAGAGAGCATGCTCGTTTAATTCCCAATATTGCCTAGATTGTGAGATCTATTGACATCCCTGCAAGCGAGCGAGATTTCTCCTATGCGTGGGAAAAGGTATAGGCACATTTTCCCCATTCAATCTTGCCCTCAAATAAACGGGATAGTGTCACACGTCTTATGCCTATTTCCATAAAGTTTCACAGGCTAATGCATAATCCGGTGTAGGTTATGACCGAATCATTCCTTCATTTAATGTAGGCTAGCCTACTACTGCTGTTAATAAGTTGTGTGTGCAAGGCCGTGTTTGAATTCTAAATTAGGCATTTGCGTGGCGATAGCCTTGTAGACGCATCTGCTTGAAAAGTGGTAAAATGTTATCATTCGGGTGTTGAGCCAGGCTACCACAATACATCATGTAGGATATGCCTGTCAACTTCAGCTGAAGTTGGATCTGCAATGTTAATGGTTGTGTAATTAGTTCCTTAAACGTGTCTGTTTAACTCGGGTACGGGTCGGGTGTCAGTTTTATTTAATGCGGGTCGGGTCGGGTACGGATTTTAACTAGCTCTGGTGTCGGAAAACGGGTCGGATGCGGTTTCAAACATGACGGGTACGGGTGGGTGCGGATTTAAAAAATTGGACCCGTGCAGGACTCTGTCTCACGTTCTCCTCTCTCCCCTCCAGACAGCACTCACGTTCTCTAACCTCACGTTCTCTAATCTCACGTTCTCTAACCCCACGTTCTCTAATCTCACGTTCTCCTCTCTCCCCTCCAGACAGCACTCACGTTCTCTAACCTCACGTTCTCTAACCTCACGTTCTCTAATCTCACGTTCTCTAACCTCACGTTCTCCTCTCTCCCCTCCACACAGCACTCACGTTCTCTAATCTCACGTTCTCTCTCCCCTCCACACAGCACTCACGTTCTCTAATCTCACGTTCTCCTCTCCCCTCCACACAGCACTCACGTTCTCTAATCTCACGTTCTCTCTCCCCTCCACACAGCACTCACATTCTCTAATCTCACGTTCTCCTCTCTCCCCTCCAGACAGCACTCACGTTCTCTAATCTCACGTTCTCTCTCCCCTCCACACAGCACTCACGTTCTCTAATCTCACGTTCTCCTCTCCCCTCCACACAGCACTCACGTTCTCTAATCTCACGTTCTCTCTCCCCTCCACACAGCACTCACGTTATCTAACCTCACGTTCTCTAACCTCACGTTCTCCTCTCTCCCCTCCAGACAGCACTCACGTTCTCTAACCTCACGTTCTCCTCTCTCCCCTCCAAACAGCACTCACGTTCTCTAACCTCACGTTCTCTAATCTCACGTTCTCTAATCTCACGTTCTCTAACCTCACGTTCTCTAATCTCACGTTCTCCAGACTCCGTTGACGTTCTGCGCGGCGGACACCTCAGACCTGGAGCAGGTCGTGACGCACGTAAAGGAGCTTTACCCACAAGCCCCTCTGCTCGGAACCGGAGTGTCACTGGGAGGGTGAGTGGAACTCTGTGCTGCACTGTCAGCATGTCTCAGCCTGTGTGTGTGTGTGTGTGTGTGTGTGTGTGTGTGAGTGTGTGTGTGGATATGTGGTGAATTTGTGGTGGTAGGTTTGCAAAATTAACTTGAATGGAGCAGTTTTTAACAAATTAGCGCAGCGTCGTTATGATGCTAATCAGATTTTTTTTAAAAAACATTTTAAAGTATATTTCTTCTATTTATGCCTTTATTGCGGATAAGAAAATGACAGGAAGCGAATGGGAGAGAGTTGGGGTGGGATCCAGAAAGGACCACGGGGCGGGAATCGAACCCGGGACGCCGGTGTACGGTGCAGGTGCCCCAGCCAGTTACGCCACGGCTGGAGCCATGATGCTAACCAGATTTAAGCACAATGTAGAAAGTCATTGTGTGGTGGTCAGTGTTGATATTGTGGTGGTCAGTGTTGATAATTGTGGTGGTCCGCCACAAATAAGTCAATGTATGGGAAACACTGCAGGATGCTGCTGCTGCACTACCTGACCTTTGACCTCTTGTTAGGATGCAGCTGCTGCTGAACTACCTGACCTTTGACCTCTTGTTAGGATGCTGCTGCTGCTGCACTACCTGACCTTTGACCTCTTGTTAGGATGCTGCTGCTGCACTACCTGACCTTTGACCTCTTGTTAGGATGCTGCTGCTGAACTACCTGGCGCGTAAAGGCCAGGAGGCGGGACTTCTGGCGGGCGTCACCATGTCCGTCAGCTGGGACACGCTGGAGTCCTGCGCATCTCTGGAGCAGCCAATCAACTGGCTCCTGTTCAACCGCCACCTCACCGGCAACCTGTGCCGCGCCATCAAGCGGTGAGTGTTACCATGGCAACCTGTGCCGCGCCATCAAGCGGTGAGTGTTACCATGGCAACCTGTGCCGCGCCATCAAGCGGTGAGTTACCATGGCAACCTGTGCCGCGCCATCAAGCGGTGAGTGTTGCCATGGAGACATACATGGCACAAGTCCGCACATCACTGCCCAACTTCAGTTGTTTTTTAGAGAAGAGGTGGTGGTTGTTGTGGTGAGGTCAAGACACACGTACACACACACACACACACACACACACACACACACACACACACACACACACACACACTAGGGATATATATCGTCTACGGCAATATTGTGATTATTGTTTTAACAATGTTCAAATTGACATTATCGAGTATTTAAATTACTTTGAAAAAACCACTCAATCACGCATTGAAACCGAGTAGGTACATTTACTAAATGAGGAGGAGCAGAAGCCCCTGGCTGCAGCAGAGCAAGTCACATGGTCGCTAGTGGGTCAGCGTGGTCACACACAGTACTGTTTAGGCTATTTTGTGCCCTCAGTTTTCCAATACTCCAAGTGATGAGTTAAATAGTCACGGTATTACATGGGCAGAAATCGTTTGCTTTTAACTTTTTTAATTAGGGATGTGACGAGATCTGTCATGATATTTCTCGTCAAAGTAAAAATTTTACGAGATATCGTGCCGAGAGATGCGGCGATACAAGAATACCACAATATTTCTTGTCAGGGTAAAAATCTGTCTCATGGAAAAGTATCCAGCTGTAGCCAGCATGACCCACCCACTTTTACTTTTTTTGTGTAGCAGCATTTTGGATGGAAACAATAATACCACTCAATTACACCGTTTCCCCTAAAACACACTGTAGCATAACCGCTACTTTAATAATAATACCACTCAATTACACCGTTTGCTGATACACAAAAAAGCATCTTCTATGCTAATTTAGTCAGACTCGTCAGTCATGGCTACAGCTGGATCCTTCTCCACAAGACTGATCTTTACCTTGACAAGAAATATTGTGATGTTCTTGTATCGCCGCATCTTGTGGCACGAGATCTCGTCACATCAATAGTTTTAATAGTTAGTTGGTTCGTGATTGATAAAGTATCTATCTATCTATCTCTATCCAGTGAGACATAAGTAAAGGTTTGAAAGGAACTTCTGGTTCAGGCTTTCTCTTGGGAAACTGTTATCTCGCTTCAGTTAATAATCTGATCCTAGCACTTACCAGCCGCCTTGAACTGACACGTAACTGTTAAAAACAGCACTCACTGATGCACTTATTCTTACTGTACTTTACCGTTTTTAAATTGTCCTAAAATTGTTGAGAATTGCTTTAAAACTTTAACTGTTTACCATGTTGTTAGTCACTTTGGTTAAAAATCATCAGCCAAATGTAATGTAATAGCTGGCAACACCAGCCAGACACACACAAGAATTGGAAATGTGTCAGCGTGATATCGTTTGATTTGTGTGGAGTCACAGGTTATTGTTTCTTATCATAATCATGCTTTTCATAAAGAATGAGCTATACGTAACTTACATTTCTCAAAGGATATCCACTAATTATTGTATTGTCAAAGTTACAAAAAATATCAAGATATTATTTTTTGTCCATAACACACACACACACACACACACACACACACAGTTTGACTGCTCTGTTCTTGGTCCCCTCAGGCACAGGAGGATTCTGGAGGCTGTGGTGGACGTGGACCATGTGCTGAAGGTGAATGCCACACACACACACACAGACACACACACACACACACACATACACACACATAGATTTAAATCTGTTATCCAGATGCACACACACACACACACGCACACACGCACACACACATACTGATACGCAGACATTTAAAGCTGTGTGTGTGTGTGTGTGTGTGTGTGTGTCAGGCGCGCTCCATCCGTGAGTTTGACGAGCGCTACACCTCGGTGATGTTTGGCTACAAGTCGTGTCTGGACTACTACCAGGCGGCCAGTCCTGGATACAAGCTGCCCCAGACCACTGTCCCCGTGCTGTGCCTCAACGCCGCCGATGACCCCTTCTCACCTAAACACGGTACACACACACACATATATACACGCACACACATAGTCAAGTCAAGTCAAGTTTATTTATATAGCGCATTTCATACACAGAGGTCATTCAATGTGCTTTACATAAACAAAACCAAACAGTAATAACAAATAAAAGCATAGAAAGGCAATATAGTCAAAGAATAGTTAAAAGGTAAAGATCATAATATAAAAAAAACCCATAAAACACAAGGTAAAATAATTTAAAAATAAAGGATAATTAGTAAGCAAAAAACAAAGGCAAAAGTAGTAAAAAAAAGTAATAAAAGATAAAGTAGAATAATTATCAAGGCAGATTCAGAATTTGTAACTCGGCACAGTTAGCAGAAAGCATCTGAGAACAGTTTGGTCTTCTAAGTCAAGATTTAAAACAGTTGGGGCCTTTTTGATGTCATCCGAAAGTTGGTTCCACAGCTGAGCCGCATAGCAGCTAAAAGCTACTTCACCATGTTTAGTGCTAACCGTAGGTTTTACTAGCAGGTTTTTCACCTGGGACCTGAGAGGACGAGAAGGTGTGTACTGCTGAAGCATGTCTGACAAGTATTTAGGTCCTGCTCCATTTACTGATTTATAAACAAGCAATAGTGCTTTAAAGTCAATTCTGTGGCTTACTGGAAGCCAGTGCAAGGACTTAAAAATTGGAGTAATGTGGTCAGTTCTTTTAGTTTTTGTTAGAATCCTAGCTGCTGCATTTTGTATCACCTGAAGCACACTCACACACACATTCACACACGCACTCACTCACACGCACACACACATATACACACTCACACACACACACACACACATTCACACACACACACACACACACACACACACACACACACACACACACACACACACATACACACACACACACACACACACACATACACACACACACACACACACACACACACACACACACTGACCCCTCCTCTGTGTCCCTCAGCTCTGCCCGTGTCCCTGGCGCGGCGGCTGCCCAACGTGGCGCTGCTGGTGACATCACATGGCGGGCACATCGGCTTCCTGGAGGGGCTGTACCCGCGTGGCGAGGGCTACATGGACCGCCTCTTCGGACAGTTCGCTCAGGCCGCCTTCGAGCACACCTCCGACCTGCAGGCCGCCTGCACGGCCGTCGCACCCGAGTGACCACTCCCACTAAACACAGTGGCCACACCCACTAAACACACGGAGTGGCCACACCCACTAAGCACAGTGGCCACACCCACTAAACACAAGAGGCGGGACTTGTGGAGTTGTTGGGCGTGGTCATTCTAAAGGGACGGGGGTTATAGGTTGTGTTCACATAAAGGAGTGTGCGTTAGTGGGCGGAGTCACAACACATCATCAACATGCCGTGCCTCTTCTAAATGACCGCGCCCACTAACCCCACCCCCTCCACTAACGCCCATCTCAGGACCTCATCCGCCAGCCAATCAGAGAGCAGCTTAACACAGACTCACTGACGTTTCCTGGTAGGCAGCCAGGGAAGTGTAGTTTTTATCCAGAGAAGTGTAGTTTTTATCCAGAGAAGTGTAGTTTTTATCCAGAAGAGAACCGAGTCTCTCTCTTGCACTGATCTGCTTTTATAGCCTGACGTTTTAATTGTAGTATGCAGACAGTAGTGTGTGTGTGTGTGTGAGGGAATATGCACTACTTGCCACACACACATACACACAATTCCCTAAGAGGGAAGAGAAGTACAGAAGTATGCAGTATGCATCTGCGCTGCCTCCAGAGTTATGAGTTTAGTATAGAAGTATGCAGTTTGAGTTTAGTATAGAAGTATGCAGTTTGAGTTTAGTATAGAAGTATGCAGTATGAGTTTAGTATAGAAGTATGCAGTATGAGTTTAGTGCACTCAAAGTGCCCGACAGGAAAATGTCTCTCAGACCACTTTGCTTCCTCTACTCTGGTAAAACTTGAAAATCATAAAAACGTTCCACAAATAAGTGATATTGCGGTTTCTTTCTCCCAGAAGGTTGTTGTAATGTATTAGTGTACTATTGAGAAGGGTATTGATTGTATTAGTGTACTATTGATTGCATTAGTGTACTCGCTTTGGACAAAGGCGTCTGCTAAATCCATAAATCCATAACTATTGAGAAGGGTATTGATTGTATTAGTGTACTATTGATTGTATTAGTGTACTATTGAGAAGAGTATTGATTGCATTAGTGTACTATTGAGAAGGGTATTGATTGTATATATTGAGAAGGGTATTGATTGTATTAGTGCATATTAGTGTACTATTGAGAAGGGTATTGATTGTATTAGTATACTATTGAGAAGAGTATTGATTACATTAGTATACTATTGAGAAGGGTATTGATTGCATTAGTATACTATTGAGAAGAATATTGATTACATTAGTATACTATTGAGAAGGGTATTGATTGTTACTGTACTGAATGGGACTGAAGTGTTTTTTCTTTAACCTCGTGTGTGACAAATCTCTGAGACCAAACAGGACTCCAGGCTGCTGCCCAAGGGAACCTGAATCCCCCCCCCCGTATCTATTTGACTTGTTGAAGTGTGTGAGTGTGTGTATGAAGTGTGTGAGTGTGTGTATGGAGTGTGTGAGTGTGTGTATGAAGTGTGTGAGTGTGTATGAAGTGGCAGACAATGTTATCCGTTATCCACACTGGGGCCAATCCCAAGCTCAGTCGGATCCCACTAGCCCCCACAGACTGCCTCCCGCACCACCTCTGCTTCACCAGCAGGTGTCCCCCCAGACTGCCTCCCGCACCACCTCTGCTTCACCAGCAGGTGTCCCCCCATGCGTCGGGTCAGTCACACGCCTGCTGTAACCTGAAAAGGGTTCGACTCGGACTGTGCGCAGTGTACCGGCTGAGACGAGTGCACTGTGGCTCTCGTGTGTGTGTGTGTGTGTGTGTGTGTGTGTGTGTGTGTGTGTGTGTGTGTGTGTGTGTGTGCGCGTGTGTGTGGGGACACTTGTGGACTCTGACGCTCCTCTCCAGCGAAACGGGGACATCTGGTGGCCAGTGAACAGCAGTGCAGAATAACTGCTACCCATTCCAGTGAAGTTTGGCTTTTGTTTGTTTGTTTGTCTGTTTTTGCTTTGAAGTGTGTCCCTAATGTCCTGATTGGCTACCACTCTTCCCCAGAGTAAGACTGCTTTGATTTGTCACATGATTGAGAAGATCTGACTTTTCATGTGATCGATAAGGAATTCTTTTTATTTGTCATGTGATCGATAAGGAATTATGTTTGTCTCATGATGGCATTGCCACCTTGTTGTGTTTTATTTGAGATTTGAAATGTAGTGTTTGCAGCATTAGTGTGAAGATGCACTAAACGGATAAGATGATGATGATGAAGATGATCTGTTAAATATGGATCCTAAGATGCACTGACGCTTATTATTATTATGATGATGATGATGTTCTATCCTAAGACGCACAAATATGAGTCGTGGATTAAGTTTGCTGTCTGATTCAGGAAGTCGTGATTGCAAGTATTCGGTCACAGACTACAAACCCCCTTGACCTCTGACCTGGTGGAATTATGGGTAGAAGTTCCATTGAACCTTTTCCAATCGGATCAGCCCAGCATGTCGGCACCAATCGGATCAGCCCAGCATGTCGGCACCAATCGGATCAGCCCAGCATGTCTGCACCAATCGGATCAGCCCAGCATGTCTGCACCAATCGGATCAGCCCAGCATGTCGGCACCAGCACCACTGAGCCTGATAAATCTACAATCCGTCTGCATTTATCTTCCCTTCGTCTTTGTTTTTGACTCTTTGGTGCAACCCGCATTTGACTTATCTTCTCTACTGTGTGTGTGTGTGTGTGTGAAGAGAAGCTACGTACTCACCGCGTCAAAGGTGTGTGTGTGTGTGTGTGTGAGAGCTGTAATGGAGTGCTGCCATAGGCCAGCTCTGTCTGTCAATCATTCCTGCCCCTAGAGGCCAGTTACACACACACACACACACACACACACACATATATACACACACACACACATTACACACACAAACACACACACACATACACACACACACACACACACACACACACACTCACACACATATATATACACACACACACACACACACACACACATTACACACACAAACACACACACACACACATTACACACACACACACAAACACACACACACACACACACACACACTCTTACACACACACACACACAGACCCCTCACACTTTGACAGTGTTTGGATGGAGAGGAACTAATGCCAGTATTATGCTTGTGTTTGCATTGTTCTGTTGATGCCTTACTATGAATCTCATATCTGTCTCATCAATCACCAGATGCCAATAACTGATCAAACACACCTCAATAAAATCTTTAAACTTGCTAGCTGTGTCGTGTCTGTTTCTCTAGAAGGTGAGCCAGCGTGTGTGCCTTCTTCATGTTTACCTTTGCGTTTATCTTCATGTGTAGTGTTTCAAATGTCCTCCTGAGTTTCTCTCTCTCTCCTTCCACAGGGTGACGGTTCAGGGAAATCCTCTAAGAATAGCGTAGCGTCAGTACTTTGGGGGAAATCCTCTTCTTTAGGGAAGAAAAGGCAGTATCAGTACTTTGGGGGAAATCCTCTTCTTTAGGGAAGAAAAGGCAGTATCAGGACTTCGGGGGAAATCCTCTTTAGGGAAGAAAAGGCAGTAGGGAAGAAAAGGCAGTATCAGGACTTTGGGGGAAATCTTCTTTAGGGAAGAAAAGGCAGTATCAGTACTTTGGGGGAAATCCTCTTTAGGGAAGAAAAGGCAGTATCAGTACTTTGGGGGAAATCCTCTTCTTTAGGGAAGAAAAGGCAGTATCAGGACTTTGGGGGAAATCCTCTTCTTTAGGGAAGAAAAGGCAGTATCAGGACTTTGGGGAGGAAAGGGTAGTTGTAGTACTGTGACCAGGAGGTAGAATAGCGAGAAACCTGTTTATTGTGGTGTGTGTGTGAGATTAGTAATGGTGGACTTGATTGATGTGCTTGGGTGTGCAAAGTGTATAAGGTCCACTGTAATATCTGGCCTCATACCACCTGATGTGCTGAATTACCGGTACCTTTTTAACTCTGGCCATAAAAGCTCAAATTAACCGCAGTGATAATGGGCTGGGCCTTACGAGCAACTGCACGCCCAACCCCCCTCCACACACACACACACACACTTGTGGGAGCAGGGACAGATTATTGTGTCAGTCATTGAGCGCGGTTCCATGCAGCCAATAAACGGTTTTGAATCAGTGTATTGGGAATAAACAGAATATGCGTGTGTCTTGTAAACACCTTATTCTGATTGAAATAAACCGAAAAAGGGCAAATTCGGTTTACTAATAAATTGTTTGCACAACCTGCCTGTTTTAAACAGAATATGGGTCATGAAAACACCTTAAACAGAATATGCTCCCAGAAGGAAGGGTGTTGTAGTGTTGCTCAATTCTACGACGGAGTATTAGGGCCACACATGAAGAAAAAAATATTTTTGCCTGACGCGATTAAACGACATGTCGACTTTAAAGTCCACACATTGAGATTAAACTCAAAATGTCGAGAATAAAATTGAAATGTCATGTCGACTTTAATCTCAATGTGTCAACTTTAAACTTGAAATACAGTTTAAACATAGCCTACAGATATGTAGCCTACACTAACACACAATATGTGACTCATGAATAATAGGCCTACTTGAAATAGGTGTTAGGCTATTTCAGATAGATTGCTGCTACGTCTTGTCTGTTAACAACTCATTGCCGTCATCGTGAAGCGCGTATCTCGTGGTTATGGAAATTCCATGCACTATGCCATTTATATAGCTAGAATAATACATGTTTCCATTGATATAATGTTTCTATAGTACAACATGTTATTTCACTCTGTTTTTACGTGGGTAAGGCCACCGCACATCCAAATAACTGCCCTTCATGACCCACAGGCCGTCACTCTCCATAGGTTAACATGGCAGAACTAATTTTTCTAGAACTGCTTTTCCATGTCTCACCTGCATAAAATACAGTAGGGGATAAACATAGAAATGTGTGTATTTACACGGGGTTGCCTGGTCGAGAGGACAGCTTCATTCGTCCCTCCATAGACATTCAACAATAGCCTAAGCTGTTTTGCATCCATTACAAACGAACATGCAATGTGAAAGTCTGGGACTGGGGAGAGCACTTAATATGCCTAGTCTAGGCTACTGAATAAGCATGAAGTCGAACCTTTAGATGAAAAACTTTAATAATACAATAAATAGGCTAAATAAACCACTAATGAAGTTTACTTTTGACCATCGCATTTATCGCCTGTAACTCCGTGATAAAAGGACGTAACAGGAAAGTATTTGATTGGGCAACGGAGGAAGGCCTATTATTTTCTATGGTTTGTCCAAATTATGTGTGTCTATCGTTGTTGCACTTGAAGAAGTCGACATGATATTCAACTTTATTCTCGAAATGTCTTGCAATCATGCAAATGTCATGGAGTTCATTGACGGGAGAAAATGTTGTAATAGTGACGTTTTTAAAAATATTTGTAAAATGCTTAATGCGTGCTCATTGATGTGGCCTGAAGTCCAGAGTGACCGCTGCTAATCCACTCCAGCTCAGTAACACAGCTGCTAATCCACTCCTACTCATTAACACAGCTGCTAATCCACTCCTACTCATTAACACAGCTGCTAATCCACTGCTCAGTAACACAGCTGCTAATCCACTGCTCAGTAACACATCTGCTAATCCACTCCAGCTCAGTAACACATCTGCTAATCCACTTCTACTCATTAACACAGCTGCTAATCCACTCCAGCTCAGTAACACATCTGCTAATCCACTCCAGCTCAATAACACAGCTGTTAATCCACTCCTACTCATTAACACAGCTGCTAATCCACTGCTCAGTAACACAGCTGCTAATCCACTCCAGCTCAGTAACACAGCTGCTAATCCACTCCAGCTCAGTAACACAGCTGCTAATCCACTCCTACTCATTAAGTCAAGTCAAGTCAGTTTTATTTGTATAGCGCATTTAACGTGCACAGAGTGCAACCCAAAGCGCTCCACATATAAGACATTGTCAATGACACACAGACTAACAAAGACAATAGCGGACGGAGCGACGTAGTCGCCAGCGTACCCGTGACACCAAGACAGAACTACATTTAAGAAATAACAAACGCAAAAGATGCCGGACGGAGCGGCGTAGTCGCCAGCGTACCCGTGACACCAAGACATACAAGACAGACAACAAACAAATTAATAAATAAAATAAATAAAAATTAAAAATAAAAATTAGTCCAATTTCCAACCGGCTGAAAAAGTCCAAGGGCAATGATGACTCGCGTGAAACTGCGCACAGCTGTGTCTCCACAACCGATGCATGCAACGCCAACAAAGTTCTTCATCTCAATGGCAGTCTGGAGTTAACGTGAACGTTAGGCCTTGTTAGTCTGGAGAGCACTGGAAGCATAACAGTCCAAAGTCATGGGCGATCTTGTAGATCAGCAACTCGGTGGACTTTTAACAGCGACCGTAGTTGGTCCGTAATGCAGTCATTCAACGTTAACGTTAGTCTGCTCAATCCAGACTCCAGGCAGTTGGCATGGCAGCTCACTGGTCAGAAACAGCTTGGCGGCCTCGGCAGATCTTTCGCAGAGTAGCTCCAGCTGCTGTCCCGAGAAATCCCCTCGACCAGACAGTGAAGTGCAGCACCGGCTGACAGATGGATGGGAAGGATGTAAGAGGCCCAGGGCAAAAGCTAGCCATAGCAAGCTCCCAATGGACAGACGTTAACATCAGCCGACTTGAAAGCAGTAAAAAGGACTAAGAGAATAACAGGAAAACTATAAAATATAACGTAAATAAAGAGAGAAAACATTTAACTAGACAAATCAATACAAAAAATAAACGTGACATTACATAAAATTACGAACATTACATAAAAACAAACAAAAACATGATGCCAGACGGAGCGGCGTGTCTCGCCAGCGTCCCCGTAACCTAGCAACTTTAGCACAGCTGCTAATCCACTGTTCAGTAACACAGCTGCTAATCCACTCCAGCTCAGTAACACAGCTGCTAATCCACTCCATTTTAGTAACACAGCTGCTAATCCACTCCTGCTAAGTAACACAGTAACATAGCTACTAATCCACTTCAGATCAGTAACACAGTGGCTGTCTCATTCCGCCTACTCCCACACTTTGAACACTTAGTTTTAAGTATATAGTGTAGATAACACAAAAAGTCAGTGCACTGAAGGTACCCGGATGACCCCCTAAAAACGGTCAAAAAGCTCAGTGTGTAACCATAGACCCTACTCGCACTGAACGGGCGCCATCTTGACTACAGGTCAAGGGGAGGGACCAGGGACGTCGGAAGTTTTCCCAAATTTGAAATGATGGCGGACAACTCAGTCAAGACAGCTGGAGCTGCAACACCTCAATCATATAAATGTAAGTAATGGTAATACGAGACATTGTACTGTCGTCTAATGCATCACATGTCCCTCACTGACTCAAGCCGGCATAGCCTAATTATTTGGCGAGTTAGTGTGAAGTCACATGTTAATGCTACCTAGCACGTTAAGCCAGCCATTAGGACGAGCACATTATAAATGTGAACTCTATCATATTAATGTAAGTAACAGTAGCAATACGAAACGTTTACTGTCGTCTAATGCATTACTAACATGTCCTAACTGACCGAAGCCGACATAATCATTTGGCGAGTTAATATAACGCTACATGTTAATGCTACCTAGCACGTTAGTCAGCCATTGGGACGAGCACGTTATAAATGTGAACGCTAGTAAGTTATTAAACACTCTAGAGCTAAATGATAGTTTCGTGACAGTTTTTAAATTATGTGCTGGCGAATACAGTGTTGTGTCGATGTAATATTAGATATCACATATACTACTGACAGGCAAGGTGATAGTCAGGGGGCCTATGTGGTTTCTGTGGGATTGAAATGTTAATTTTTGGAGAGTGGTTGGACTGTCTTTAGAGGTCATTGAACATGGAGAAAAATTATGTCTCCATTTTTTTAAACCTGTTTTAACCCTATTTTTGTTAAATTGTATATTTCACTATAATTAACACCATAAATATTGCCTAAATCACTGGCTATGTTGAATAAAGTTCATAAAACATTTATTTTATTATTTTCAACAGTATGATTGTATGTCAGTATTATGATTGTATGTTAAACAATTAGAGATAAGATCAATAACCAATCAGTTTCACCAAATACACATACTCCATTGCTGAAAGATAGCAAAATCACTGAATCACAGATGAGACCTCAAACAACATTTAATTCATTTACATATACACAACATATTAGATCTCACCTCCACAATGTCCTCATCAAAATCTACAACTAGTCTACTAAACCCTATTTGTACTCACCTTCTTAAGACTGGTCTCCCCTTCCTGGATAATGTTTTGCTCTAGATTATAAATAATTCTGTCAGAGCATGTACCGCAGTCGTTTAAGACATCTGTTATTAAGCTCTCCCACAAAAAAACCTAGCCTTGTATCTATACTGGTCCTCCTGGACCTCAGAGCTGCCTTTGACAGCATAGATACTACTTAGGCTTGAAAATTTGATAGGCATCAAAGACTCAGCACTCGCTTGGTTTAGATCATACCTTCCTAACCGTCAACAATTTGTACAGGTCCATAATAAACCATCTACCAAGATTATGGTAAAATATGGAGTGCCTCAAGGCTCAGTACTGGGGCCCCTGTTGTTTAGCAGATGATACATAACTATACCTCTCCATAAAACCTGATGAATTAACCCCGTTAGCCAAACTTGACTCATGTATAAGAGCTATAAAGACATGGATGACGAATAATTTCCTGCTTTTGAACTCAGATAAAACAGAAGTCATGGTTTTAGGTTCAAAAAGATGAGGGATGTCCTATCCACATTACAGGCTACATATAGTGATCTTCCACTGACCTCATCCACAAGTGTTAAAAACCTGGGAGTTATAATTGACCAGGACCTAGCACTAAGTAATCACATAAAACAGATCACCAAAACTTAATTTTACCATTTAAGGAACATTTCAAAGATAAGGAAGACCTTCTCCTTACCAGATGCCAAGAAATTAATGTTTTGTCATCTCAAGGATAGACTATTGCAATGCTATTATGCTGGCTGTAATAATACCTGTCTAAAGAGCTAACAGTTTATTCAAAATGCAGCTGCTCACACACACAAAAAATATGAACATATTTTCCCCATCCTAGCATCTTTACACTGGCTACCTGTTAAAAGTAATTGACTTCAAAATATTTCTTATAGTTCTTGGTTGGTTGCCTGCATTGAAAGAGGACACCTCATGAAGACGCTCTTTTGTCTGCTTCTGACAGAAGAAGCACTTATCTATGCTGCCAGCAGCTGCTGCTGAACAAGTGTACAAAGTCCCTCTAGATGGACTTGATGCAGTTGCAGGTGTTGCTGCAGGTTTAGAGGATGGTCTACCACGTCTTTTCTGAAGACACTGAGTCCTGCCTGCTTCACATGATTTCTAGTAGCGAATCTTAGCATGCTGCAGATGCTCACTGTTACAGGTGGATTTGTAGCAGTTCCTGTGCCAAACTGCTTTGTTCTCTTGTAAGATAACTGCACTGTAACAATGTAATCGTTGGCTGATCTGTGATCCCCATCTCTATACTCTCTCATGGACAAAAACAAGACATTTGGCATATGTCTCTAGTGATGGTTCATTCACCAGTCCACACATATCTGCCACTGGATACATAGCCCAAAATCTGTTTCTTTTAGAATATGTGTGCCATCACCTGACTAACAGAAAGACACACCTCAGAATATAACCTAACTAGACTGTGCCACCATGGACTATGAAAATGTGCTTGCTCAAATGTAGAAGGCTAGAAGGTCACTAATATCACCAACCATGAAGAACAGAGCACTATGTGCTTCAGGTTATTCGATATTCTAAATTATATCACTGCCAGCTATCATCAGCCAACTGTCAATGGTAGTCAGGGATGGATTACTGCATGGGCCTACTGGGCCCAAGCCCAGGGGAGACAAGGAGTCAGGGGGCCCAAGCCATTGCATGGAATCATTGCCTCAATATCAACACATCATA
Source organism: Alosa pseudoharengus (assembly GCF_046254945.1). NCBI lineage: Eukaryota > Metazoa > Chordata > Actinopteri > Clupeiformes > Clupeidae > Alosa > Alosa pseudoharengus. The sequence goes on from NW_027468859.1 coordinate 1,457,679, forward strand.
TCAACATATAGGCTATGAATCTGATTGAATTAAAGTATTGGCCATCCCCAAAATGCACCAGAATATAGGAAATCACATCAAATACATTTTTAAAAATGTCCCCCGCAAAACAATTAGTGGGTGGCCCTTAATACACCTGGGCCCATGGGCCTGAAAGTTCATAATCCATCCATGCTGGTAGTGTCTCTCTTTCTCTTTCTCTCTGTTACACACACACACACACACACACCTGTCTGTTTGTCTATCTGATCCTTTAGCCTTTCTTTTCATCACACTTACATAAGCTACGGAAGGCACAGACTTCAGCTGGTACTATGTAAAAGTCTATTAAGTCTATTACACTTGATTTAACAGAGATCTCTGCACTTTGTGCTCTGAATGGGTGTAGACAAGAACTGACAGAGCAGGCTAGGCCTACACTCAAGCACACTAATAGGCATGAATTGATTGTATTGATATTGAAGTACCGGTATTATTTTTTAGCGGACAATTTCGAGAATTTTAGGCACAATTTCTGGTTAAAGAGATCAATCATCAGCCTAAAAATGTTTTACTATGTTGTATTGTTTATGTGGCCCACTTTTGCACACCTTGTAGGCACCAAACCCTATGCTATAATACCAGCAATGTGAGGTTTATGGACAAAACACCATATTTGACCTTTTCTGAATTTGACCTTTGATTTGGGTCCTTCAAAACCTTCAAAAAAAATGGAGACATGTTTTTTTTTACTCTTAAGAACCCCTAGAACAAAGATATAATACTCTCCAAAAATTAACATGCGAATCCCACAGGCCCCCAAATTAGACACATAGGCCCCCCTACTATGAGTTCTTTTTGTGCTTATCCCATGGCGTGCTGCCAACGCTGATTTATTTACAGGCAGGCGAAATGCGACCCTTACAGGATTCGAGTAAGTATGCATTACCAGTTGTATTACGCTACGAACTTTGAAAATCATTTCAAACTAACGTGATCACATATGCTCGTTGTTATTGACAGTGCTGTAGTGGAGGCTAAACACATGTAAAGCAGTCTATGCATCTCTGGCCCAACCCCAGAACAAATAATCTCTTCACAGTGTTGTAGTCAAGTCACTATGCCTCGAGTCCGAGTCCAGGTTCGAGTCCTCAGTGTTCAAGTCCGAGTCAAGTCCAAGTCATTAAAAAAAAATTCCAAGTCAAGTCCGAGTCGAGTCCACTACTCATCCGAGTCAAGTCCGAGTCGAGTCACTATTGATCCATGTCGAGTCCGAGTCGAGTCCCTATTGATCAAGTCGAGTCCAAGTCCAGCACTAAAGTAAGCATAGCCTACATTTTCCATTGCAGATGAAATCCTTAAAAGCAAAACGGACAATCTTCTGTCTCCAAGAGGGGGGGCATCACTTGTGTGAAAGTAGTATTGCCAAATTTCTTGCCAAACCCAATGTGTTGTATTTATTATATCGGAGAGAATACCATACCATAGCTATACCATAGCCTATAGGCCTACTCATAAAAAATGAGCAATCCACATCCCAATCACACAGGCCATTAAGTCACATTATGCTGTTACTGACTGCTGACAATTGTATAGGCAGTTTTGTAGAAGGTCATACTTCACAAGAGCTAGATGAACGTTGGAGTAAGCCTATTTTGTAAAAGGTAATGTGGATCATAAAAGGGCATTTTTTTTATTCTGGCTGTTAAATAGACTACACAATTTTAGCGCAGTTTGGGAGGGACAGAAACAGAGCAGGGCCCGTCTTGGTAGCTTCTTTCTGACTTCCGTGACGTGAACACTGGCTACCGGCAACTGCATAATTATGTTATCACTTCACTGACACTATGGAGACATATTTCACGTCAACAATAGAGATGAAAACTAGCTTTAGGTTAACGAAGATGTAGATCATCTGTCTAATTAATTTATTTGTGCAACAGGCCACGTTCATTTCAGCGAGATGAGTGAAATAAATGTTTTTTTAAGCTGCCATCGCCATACTATTTGCTATGATAGTCACCTGTTAGAAATAGAACCTTTTTTTTCGTGCAGTGGATTAGGCTATCAAATCGCTCGTTTGAACAGTAACAGTAATCCAGTTCATTTGTGGTTTTTAATATAGTTGTTTCTGGCCTATACCCACGAGAGGTTCAGTTTGTCAGTTTCACTTTCGCAGACACGTAGGCCTACATTGACACTACATGCACTCTACTAGGCAATTTAATGTTATGCTTCTTATTATATTATGACACCAAAATTAAGAAGTATGCTATATCTTGATCGGGAAAACGTTTAGTTTATTTTTCTTTCATCCAATAAAAGCCTGCTGCAAATTAACAGACAGAAGCACGGCAGGGCATGCCCCGAATGAAAATGAATAAATGGAACCTCGCTTCTCACGTCAGTCAGGGAATACACTGTTCACCAAGTCACGATGATCAGCTATCCAGCAGCAGTGTGTGTTGTTTAGCCTAGGCTGAGTGTAATCTTAGGTAATGTTATGTCATGTATGAGAACTAATATTGCCTGGCAATAGCCTAGGCTACTACATTGAAATAGCGGCGGCCATATCTCCAGGCATTTTGGTGTTAAAGTTAACGTTAGTTTACTTTGCATGTGAACATGATGTGACTTGCGATGTAGCCTACGACAAGAAGCAGTAGCCTAACATTCCCTTGAACTAAAACTAGTATTACGAATAATTTAGATATTAAAATCATATAGCAAATTATAACCTAATGACATACTACAATTATAGCCTTATGATATATTACCAAAAAAAGTTGAGTCCTCGACGAGTCATCGCGAGTGCGAATGCACGAGTCCGAGTCCAAGTTCGAGTCATCAGTGCTCAAGTCCAAGTCAAGTCACGAGTCTCTAAATTTAGCTAATGACTCGGACTCGAGTTCGAGTCTCGGACTCGAGTACTACAACACTGTCTCTTCAAAATAAATGTTGTAATTTTGTTGTTGCAAGCAAACATAACAAATATTGTAGTTGCATTTCGTGCGTTCGTGAACCCAGTACTCGTGTCCTGTTATTTGTTCTGGTAGTGGGCCAGGGAACTCGTTGAGAAAAAGGGGTTGGAGTGGAGGCTGGACTACAAAGTCATCAGGAAGCGACGGGAGAACTTGGTGCAGAAATACAAGGTTGTTCCATACATATCTTTTCCCCAGTGAAGTGAAATGTCACACTATGATCTACATTACATTTTAGCATAAGGCAACAAAGATGTGTGTGGAGTTGTCCGAATAGTTCTTGCTTTGTAATATACACCATTGTTAAAAGGTTTGTGTAGTCATTTTTAATTATGACTGAACTGAAATTGGCCAACAGGTGCTCAGCATATCTTGGAAAAAACTCCTTTAGGATTGTTTGGGAATCATCATCAGTGTTTTAGGTGATTGAGGTCATTGAGAGACTCTAAACATTTGAACGGTAGTGTATTTTTGTAAGTAAGAAATGTAAATGCATTGTTAGTGTTTGTAGGGAGAGAGAGAGAGGAGGAGAGAGAGAGGATGGGAGAGAGAGAGAGAGGAGGAGAGAGAGAGAGGAGAGAGAGAGAGGAGGAGAGAGAGAGAGAGAGGAAGAGATGGAGAGAGAGAGGAGGAGGAGATGGAGAGAGACAGGAGAGATAGAGAGGAGTGAGAGAGAGGGGAGGAGTGAGAGAGAGAGGAGGAGTGAGAGGAGAGAGAGAGGAGAGATAGAGAGGAGGAGAGGAAAGAGAGAGAGGAGTGAGAGGAGAGAGAGAGGAGGAGAGAGAGAGGAGGAGAGGGAGGAGGGAGAGCAGCAAGAGAGAGAGGAGGAGATGGAGAGAGAGAGGAGAGATAGAGAGGAGGAGAGGAAAGAGAGAGAGGAGGAGTGAGAGAGGAGAGAGAGAGGAGGAGAGAGAGAGAGGAGGAGGAGATGGAGAGAGAGAGGAGAGAGAGAGGAGGAGAGGAAAGAGAGAGAGGAGGAGGAGTGAGAGAGGAGGAGGGAGAGCAGCAAGAGAGAGAGGAGGAGAGAGAGAGAGGAGGAGAGAGAGCAGCAAAAGAGAGAGGAGGAGAGAGAGCAGCAAAAGAGAGGAGGAGAGAGAGAGGAGGAGGAGAGAGAGAGAGCAGCAAAAGAGAGAGGAGTGAGCAGCAAAAGAGAGGAGGAGAGAGAGAGGAGGAGGAGAGAGAGAGAGCAGCAAAAGAGAGAGGAGGAGTGAGAGCAGCAAAAGAGAGGAGGAGAGAGAGAGGAGGAGGAGAGAGAGAGCAGCAAAAGAGAGAGGAGGAGTGAGAGAGGCTGCAGAGTACGAGGAGAGGGAGGAGAGGATTTTCAGGGAGACGAGGGATAAGGAGGTAGAGGCGGCTGCCAGGGACGAGCGCCTCCTGGCAATTTGAGATAAATTCACTAATAAACTGTAGAAGTGAAATAAATAAATATGTAACAAATAATTCACACTGTGTCACTCGTTATATCACACCTTCACATCTTTTTTCAGGTGAGCCTGATTAGGTTACTCCAGACTAGCGGTGGGTCGGTCGCGAATGAATCAGTTCGTTCGAACGGGTCTTTAAAATGAACGACCTGAACTGGTTCACCTTTCCAGTTCTTGTTCGTTCTTTCGTTCGTCGCTGAACACTGACCTAGTGCTGCTGTGAATGCCTACGGCCCAGCTTCCTAAGGCGAGAGCCAAACCAATCGTATGCTTTTGTTTGTATTGTTTCTAAAACATTCTCATCGAATTAGCCAATGAGGGGCATGAAAGCATAACAACCGTTTCCATGAAAAAAAACAAATGGGCTAGTGAGACTAGTGGGAGAGCATACGATACAAAATAATGATAATGGTTTACATTAACAATTCCATTTTACATTTCAATATTGGCATTTACATTTAAATATCTGTCTAATGGTAAAGGCATGCTGTCTTTGTATTTTCTGTGTCATGCCAGGTTAATAAATGTCTCTTCAATCTGTCTCGTTCGTTCTCACGCCAAGACCCCCCACCTGTTTCACTTCGGTCTGTCGTTCTCATTCAGTCAGTCACTCGTTCTTGGATAGAAGCAGAGTGATTATGGCTCTGTAGCCTAGGAAAAATGGGGACTTGAAACCTTCTCATCAATATAATCTTTCTGCCAAGCCTTTAAACATGTTTGTCGGCATAGCCTACTGGGTCTTTGTTCCTTTATGAATGAACACATTTTTAAAAAAGAAATTAGCCGATCTAGCCGTAGTCTACTCTATTTACCTTCAATATGTCAATTTAATGTCAAGGTGAATGAACACATTAGCTACTGCTGCTTTGTCTAAAAGTACACATAATCATGAAGTTGCAGCTATATATTTGCCGCTACAATTACAGTGTTGTGTTGACCGTTTGCACAAACGAGGAGCCGCTTAACTACGTTGTACCGGAAATGCACTGACTGAACGAACGATTCAGAACGAATCATCTTGGCGAACTGAACGACGCAAACTGTCATGAGAACGAACAATAAAATCCATCACTACTCCAGACTTTCACATTGTGAATAGAGTCTGGCTGCTCTCAATTGGTAAATTGGTAAAACCTTCTCAATTAGTAAAACCTTTACAAGGAATTGGTTGTACACTTGTATGTTTACCTTTGAACCAATTGGTAAAGTCACATTCACGATTGATCAACGATTCCTTATAATACTACCTACCTACTTTACCAAACTGATAAGAAATGTCACGGGGGACAAGTAGACAATGTATTTACCTCTGGTGTATGAACTGAAACATACAATGCTTAATACAATGTTTAATAATATCTAACACATTAGATTCTGCAGAATGGTCATGTAATTTATTCAGATTTAAAAAAAAAAATGTAGTCACATTGCTATCCTCTGTCTCAAATCTGCACCAGACACAACTCCTGGATAGCCTGGGTTTTCCCATGCTGCTTTGCGCGCGATTTTAAAGCAGCGTGAATTCCATGGACTTCGTTTTCACCTCAACGAAGGAACCAATCACAGAACGGAGGGGGGACAGCAAGATGATGACGACACACCGAAGCTGTTATGAGCTACATACAGACGCATTTGATGGGACGGTATGGATGTTTTCTTACCACGGTCGGTATGCAAGAAATTACCTCGATTTTGCGGTATACCCCCCCCCCCCCCCCCCCAAAAAAAAAACGGATTATGAATTTTGTGCCGCTATCAGCCATCACAGCCAGTTAAACTTTAGACAGCCGCTGCAACTTCAAAGACCACTGGACCAAATGCTTCAGACATGAAAGAAATAAGCAGTTTATCAACAAGGTTATCACGATTTTAAATTCTTAACAACTAGAACATATTTTTTAATTCTTTCATGAACGAAACATGTATGACTCCTTTCTGGCCAAATTTCACAGCTTTCACGTTTAACAGCTTTATGTAAATCGAGTTTGAACGGAGAGAATAGAAAAGTGTTACGATTGTGCCAGTTCTCCGAAGTAAACAAATGGAATGTTGGAACATCGCTCCCCAACACAAACGTGAAAGGTCGGGTTTGCTTCATCTTTTGATGATAAGTTTTGATGTTTTGTTTTGAAAACGGAGGGTTAGCCTACTTTTAGCCTACGATTTATACAGACAGTACCTTCAGGACGTTTACCATTCGCCGCCATCTTGAATTTAGTCACGATAAGACGAGCGACGAGTAAGAATGAACAGGTATGATAAGGGATCAGATTCCAAAAATAATTCCGTAGTCCAACTTCCTGAAGGTACGTCTGTATAAATCGTCTTGTAAACAAACTACCATATTCAAAGTTCTCAATGTCTCGTTTTAAATGTCAGGGCCCTCAGAAGTCTACCAATGAAGTGTGGAGCTACTTTGAGCCTCGTAAATGGTGTAAAACTGATTTATTAGCATGGCTAGGCCGATGCCCGAGGGACCCCCATTGAAAACCTGTTACCATCAGCTAACTAGCGCCAGATTTCGGAGTGCAGGGGACAAGCCGAGATGAGCTATGAGACAGAAGTTCACACTCGGTATCATGTTTCAACACACTTTAGGTCAATATCACACCGAACTTCTCCTATAAGATGGTTCATCACATTACACATCATGACATTACATCCTACTACCATTGCAAAACATAACCAGAGCCGGATTCACTCAAAACAAATGCTTTGAAGCCATATTTGTCTGGCTTATTGGGGTTGTACTGTCTCAACGTTGACCTTCCCTTGAACGCTATGGTCATCTCATCTAGAGAGAGTTCTTTGTGTGGACCATAAACAGCTGAAAAGCGCGGAATGATCAGGTTTATTATGGGACGCACCTTGAACAGTCTATCATGACCTGGTTGACCCCGCCCAACATACTCACTGTTGTTAGTAAAATGGAGGAAAGACAGAATAATTTCAAATCTGTTCCTTGTCATTATAGTCCCAAAGCCAGGTGTATAAGTTGGCCAAAATTCTGGATTGGGGTTTTAGCTGTTGAGAGTCTAAGTACTGATTGGCATACCTGTTTGCTTCAATTGTTATTAGGTTCCAGAAATCCTCTGTCAGAAACAGGGACAGAAAATCTAGGGGGTTATCATTGGATACATTTCTGACTCCTTGATATCCAACAGGCTCATCAAAGGGCTTGATCCTTTCCTAAAACACCTCCTCATTTCCCAAATGAATCCAACCATCAATATCATCACTAATTTGCCCACCTCTGTTGTCTCTACCATGTGAAATCCCAGCCCTATTTTGACCACCCCTGCTGCCTCTACCACGTACACCTGCTCTCCTACTGACACTACGACCACGATTACCCCTGGAGGGTGTGATGGGGCTGATGGGCTGGGATAGGCAGGGGTAGCCCCCATCTCCAAGTATGCTGTAACCTGGTGGAGGGTAGCCCCCATCTCCAAGTATGCTGTAACCTGGTGGAGGGTAGGACTGCAGGTAGTAGAAGGGGCTGTTCCTCAGTACTCTAGCGTCATGAACTGAACCACAGTACCCCACGAACACATCTAGGAACTTCCCCACATCATCACAGATGGCCTGCAGCTGGATGGAGTAGAACTTGAAATAACAGGCAGCATCTTGTGCTGCGGCCTTTACCCTGACTTGGCAGCCATCGATGGCACCAACCACACGGTTGAAGGCTGCAGATAAGTATAAGTATTTTTTGATCCCGTGAGGGACATTTGGTCTCTGCATTTATCTGAATCCGTGAATTAGTGAAACACACACAGCACACAGTGAACACACAGTGAGGTGAAGCACACACTAATCCCGATGCAGTGAGCTGCCTGCAACAACAGCGGCGCTCGGGGAGCAGTGAGGGGTTAGGTGCCTTGCTCAAGGGCACTTCAGCACAGCGGCGCTTGGGGAGCAGTGAGGGGTTAGGTGCCTTGCTCAAGGGCACTTCAGCGGTGGATGTGGGCATGGGAGAGCTGTGCGTCAGGATTAGTGTGTGAAGCTTAAAGTGCTACAATCTCCCGAAGGTGCAAAATTAGTGTGTGAAGCTTAAAGTGCTACAATCTCCCGAAGGTGCAAAATTAGTGTGTGAAGCTTAAAGTGCTACAATCTCCCGAAGGTGCAAAATTTGGCGAGTGAAAGGAGAGGAGGGACAGTTGAGGAGATAAAGGAGGTGATGTCACTCATACATATTGGCATGACAACAGATATGTGGACAAATGATTTCCGTAAGATGAGCTACATGGCTATCACATGTCACTATGTAACACCAACATTTGAACTCAAGAGCAAGCTACTCACCACAACATGCTTCCCAAACCATGCTAAAACAATAATATCCGAAAAGAGCTTCAACAGCAGTTAGTCACAGTCCTCGGCTTTGTTGCATCAGTTATAAACTATGTTGTCTGGGTAACCGACCAGGGCGCAAACGTGGTGGCCGCTTTCCATCCATACAGGCACCTGGCTTGTCAAGATCACCTGTACAACACAGTCCTCCGACATGCCTTAAGATCACCTGTACAACACAGTCCTCCGACATGATCACCTGTACAACACAGTCCTCCGACATGATCACCTGTACAACACAGTCCTCCGACATGATCACCTGTACAACACAGTCCTCCGACATGCCTTAAGATCACCTGTACAACACAGTCCTCCGTATAACACAGTCCTCCGACATGCCTTAAACACAGATGAGCTGGCTGCAGTAGTCCCAGAAGTAGCAGAGAACCAGTTGGCGGCCAAGGCTTTAGTCCGCTACCTACAACAGTCAGGCCTGGTCAGTCAGCTGCCAAGAAATGTTAAACAAAAGGCAGAGACCAGGTATAGCGGTCTTCCTCAAACTGGAGTCAATTCAGTCAGTCCATGCAGAGCTGCAAGAGCTTCAGTGGTAAGAGCGCACGATTGCGCGATGTCTCCCTAGATGTTCTAGCCTTCCTGGTGGAATTTCTGCGCCCATTTAGCGACGCGCAAAAGGAGCCAGAAGGGGACAAATACCCAACACTGCACCTTGTCGTTCTCTGGGCCAACAAGCTGAAAAGCCACTGCCAACCAGACGTGGCTGATACTCCTTCCCAGGCTGTCATCCGCCAACGACACCTTGACTGGTTAATGAAAAAAATCGAAATCCAGCCACTTCATAAAATTGCCATCTTCTTATGGCTAAAGTTCAACCAACTATGAATGTTTACTCTCGCTGAGAGGACCGACATCCAGCAACAGGTGAGAATCCAGACAAACCGCTTCAGGGAGGGAGAGGATGCGCGTTGGCACGAGCAGTCTACACAATCAGGTATTTTTGTTTTATTAGCCTATGTTTGCCTATTACATTTGGCCTATTTGTCTTTTTACTTTACGCACCAGCGTAACCACCAAACTAGTTTCCCTGTAGCCTATTAATGTAGCTATAGGCCTTATAAATAGCCTAATTGTGTTGATTTACGCTGGGTCGGGCGCAGTGGCAGCTGCTGGTCCCGCACCAAAGAGGAGAGCACTGGCGGAGTTTGAGGACGCGTGGGAAAATGTCAGAGTGGAGAACGAGGATACTGATGAAATCTAGGTCTACCTCAGCCTCAACCCCACCATGGAAGCTGATGGAAGGGATCTGCTGAGCTGATGGAAGGGATCTACTGAGCTGGTGGAAGGGATCTGCTGAGCTGGTGGAAGGGATCTACTGAGCTGATGGAAGGGATCTACTGAGCTGGTGGAAGGGATCTGCTGAGCTGATGGAAGGGATCTACTGAGCTGGTGGAAGGGATCTACTGAGCTGGTGGAAGGGATCTACTGAGCTGATGGAAGGGATCTACTGAGCTGGTGGAAGCAACACGAGACCACATTGCCGTCACTGGCACGTCTGGCCGCATGGTCTTCAGTGTCCCGGCCAGCAGCAGCAGCAGCGAGCGCGCTTTTAGCTTTTAGCTTTTAACTTTTAACTTTTAACTTTTAGCGCGCTTTTAGCTTTTGGCTTTTAGCTTTTAACTTTTAGCGCGCTTTTAGCTTTTAACTTTTAGCTTTTAACTTTTAGCTTTTAGCGCGCTTTTAGCTTTTAACTTTTAGCTTTTAGCGCAGCTGGAAGAGTGATGGAGGAAAGGAGGACTGGACTTGCCCCTGAAACGGTGGATGCTGTTCTTTTTCTGCATGATGCCAAATACACTGTTCCTCTTGTGGTGTTCAAACAACGGAGGACTTTTGCCATGTTAAGCGGCTCAATGTTGTTAAATTGGACGTAAAGGCTGTTATTATAGGCTGTAATTGTTCTTATAATTGTATCGCCATGTTGAGGTGAAGACTTGTTTTTTGAGTTCTAGGCCTACTATGTCCAGGCAAGAGTTGTTGTCTTTTTGATAGGCTTTTGCTACATTTAGCCTACTAATAAACACTGTAATGAGGTTTAAGTGTGGTGTTTAAACAATTCCAAAAACGACACCAAAACGACCAAAGTGCCATTATGCCATTAAAAGTGCTCAGTTAAGGTTTGTGGTCTGCACCTACTGTATATGAATGAGTTCTTAAGCTGCTGATCGAAACATGAGCCCATATTTTAACCTGCTCTTTTATGTTGACGTGTCGCCAGGACACCGACCGTATGGACCACAGAGCGGTAGCACAAAACCAATACGTCTTACAAGGCGAAAACGCAGAAAGGCTAGATTCAGCGCTAGCTATCAAGGTAACCTCTATGATCTAGAAAATATGATTAGACAAATTAGGAAAGAAACTGACCAGGAATTGAATCGTAATGTTAAACCAATTACTTTGCAACCTACTCTTGAATTAAGATCACCTGAAAGCGTGGAAGTGAATGAATGTGTTGAAGTGGATGTTGAACAATGTGCAGGATTACTAAACCAGATCACCCTGACCTCAGAAATACTTGATGATTATTGAATGTGAATAAAAGAATGGATGATGAACCATAACTGCAAACAATGACATTACATTACATTACATTACATTTGGCTGACGCATTTTTAGCCAAAGCGACTAACAACATGGTAAACAGTTTAAGTTTAGAGCAATTCTCAACAATATTAGGACAATTTAAAAAAACATTAGAGTACAGTAAGAATAAGTGCATCAGTGAGTGCTGTTTTTAACAGTTACGTGTCAGTTTAAGACGGCTGGTGAGTGCTAGGATCAGCAAGACTTGTTGTAAGTGTTGCTATGAGAGGAGATGTTCTCTAAAGAGCTGGGTCTTCAGGAGTTTTTTGAAAATGGAGAGGGATGTTCCTGCCCTTGTAGGAACTGGCAGTGTGTTCCACCAGCGAGGAACAACAGATGAGAAAAGTTTTGATTGGCCTGAGCGTACCGGAGGTAGAGCTAGACGTCGTTCGTCTGAGGAGCGCAGCGGTCTGGAGGTAGCGTATGTCTGTATGAAGGCATTCAAGTAGGTGGGAGCAGAACCGGAGACTACTTTGTAGGCAAGCGTTAGAGCCTTGAATTTGATGCGGGCCGCCATAGGTAGCCAATGTAGCTGGATGAGTAGCGGGGTAACATGTGCCCTCTTGGGTTGGTTGTAGACCAGGCGTGCTGCCGCGTTCTGGATCATCTGAAGTGGTTTCACTGCGCAGGCTGGGAGACCTGTCAGGAGGGCGTTGCAGTAGTCGAGTCGTGAGATGACTATTGCCTGAACCAGAAGTTGGGTGGCATCTTGAGTTAAGTAAGTCCTGATTTTCCGTATATTGTAGAGTGCGAAACGGCATGACCGGGCGACTGAGGCAACATGATCTGAGAAGTTTAGTTGGTTGTCGAGAACAACTCCTAGATTTCTTGCAGTCCTGGTAGGTGAAACAGACAGAGAGTCAAATTTGATGTTGATGTCGTGGTGTATGGTAGGTTTAGCTGGGAGGACCAGCAGTTCAGTCTTTGAGAGGTTCAGCTGGAGGTGGTGTGCCTTCATCCATGTAGCTATGTCTGAGAGGCAATCCGAGATCCGTGCTGAAACCAAGGGGTCATCAGGTGGAAAGGACAGATAGAGCTGTGTGTCGTCTGCATAGCAGTGGTATGAGAAGCCATGCGAACGGATAATCTGTCCCAAGGAGGTGGTGTAGATAGCAAAGAGAAGGGGGCCCAGTACTGAGCCCTGGGGGACCCCTGTGGTGAGATGGTGAGGTGCAGATAGCTGACCAAGCCATGATACGTTAAACGAGCGTCCTGTGAGGTAGGATCCAAACCAGGAGAGAGCAGAGCCGGAGATTCCCATGTTAGCGAGTATAGAGAGAAGGATGCGGTGATTAACCGTGTCAAAGGCAGCCGATAAGTCAAGCAGAATGAGTACTGATGACCGAGCGGTCGCCCTGGCTTCTTTTAAGGCTTCTGTTACAGACAGCAGAGCCGTTTCGGTAGAGTGGCCGCTTTTGAACCCAGACTGATTTGGATCCAGAAGGTTGTTCTGTGAAAGGAAGTCAGAGACCTGTTTGGAGACTGCTCGTTCAATGCCTTTGGATAAGAAAGGCAGGAGTGAGACAGGGCGGTAGTTCTCGACTTGAGCAGGGTTGAGAGAAGCTTTCTTAAGTAACGGTGTTACCCGGGCCGTTTTGAACGCTGTTGGAAATGTGCCGGAGGTTAGCGATGCATTGATCACGTGTGTGATAGCTGGTGCGATGGTCGGGCTGATGGACTGAAGTAGGCTTGTAGGTATAGGGTCCAGCGAGCATGTGGTAGGACGGCTGCATGTCAGGAGTCTAGATACTTCATTCTCGGAGAGAGGCGTGAATGCTGAAAAAGATGATCTAGCAGTCCCTAGAGGTTGTAGGAGTGCGGTATCTGAGTCCGATGCGTTGAGTGGGCATGTAGAGAATTGACCGGTGATTGCCGCCACTTTGTTTGTAAAAAATGAGGCGAGGGTATCTGCAGTAAGGCTGGATGGAGGAGGAGGCATCTGAGGGTTGAGTAGCGATTTGAAGGTTGAAAAAAGTTTTCGAGTGTCTGTAGCACTGTTGATTTTGTCATTGTAGAAAGCCGTCTTAGCAGCAGTGATGCTGGCTGAGAAGGAGGCCAGGAGTGTCTGGTAGTTTTTGAGGTCATCAGTTAGTTTGGATTTGTGCCATTTCCTCTCCGCGGCTCTGAGTCTGGTGCGCTGCGATCGGAGGGTATCATTTAGCCATGGATGAGAGTGTTTGGATCGAGCTGGCCTTGTGGTAAGAGGGCACAGCTCGTCTAGGCACGAGCTCAGTGTGGAGCAGAGCGAGTCTGTGGCCTCATTAACCTCCAGAGAGGAGAAGGTGTTGAGTGGAGGTAGACCGGAGGCAACCACAGAGGAAAAGTGCGTTGGAGACAGGTTCCGGATGTTGCGGCGGAACGTGACCATCGGCTGAGGAGCCGGAGGCTGTTCTGTCAGGCTGACGTTGAACCGGATGAAGAAGTGGTCAGAAAGATGGAGAGGCGTCACCGTGAGGGTGTCTGTGCTGCAGTTCCGAGTGAAGATCAAGTCAAGCTCTTTGCCAGCTTTGTGTGTCGGTGGGCTTTGAACCAGTTTGAGGTCGAAGGAGTGGATCAGGGCCAGAAAGTCCGCTGAGCCTGGGGCATCTAAGTGGATGTTGATATCGCCGAGAAGAAGAAGCGGACAGTCATGCTCAGGGATGGAGGACAGCAGAGTGTCAAGTTCGTCCATAAAGTCACCTAGTTGGCCTGGAAGGCGGTAGATGACCAGCACGTAGAGTTTTGCTGGGGCGATCACTGTGATGGCATGGAATTCGAATGAGACATATTTGTTTGAAGGCAGTAGCGGGGTGAATTTCCATTTGTTGGAGATCAGCAGGCCTGCCCCACCTCCTCGTCCAGATGGACGAGGGGTGTGGGATAGTGTAAGGTTAGTGGAGAGTGCAGCCGGGGTGGCTGTGTTCTCTGGTTTGATCCAAGTCTCAGTGAGAGCAAGGAGTTCCAACGAAAGATGGTTGGCATAGCCAGCTATGAAGTCCGTTTTGTTGACTGCGGATTGACAGTTCCACAAGCCCATGGAGAAAGAGGTTTCTGTAGGTGAGGACCGTTTAAGTTGCTGTAGGTTAAGGCGATTTCTGCCCCTTTTGGCATGATGCCGTTTTCTGCGATGGCCGGTGATAACAGATATGGTGGAATGGCACATTTTTGCCTTTGTCGGCGCCTGTGCTCGGTGAACTTGCACAGGTAAACTTGCTTGTCTTGACCGCGTCCGTCTTAAACGAGGACGGCTGAAACGAGGGCTGACGCTTACGCTGACGCTTCAGCAACAGCCTCTATTGTTATGCTGACAGGAATTGCCTGCAGCTGTCCTCGCGTCTCACTAATGATGAATCAGCGTAGACCGCCCTCTGACGTTCGCACAGCTTAGATTGTTCAAAAGGGTGTTAATTACTGTCAACTGAAAGTCCGCTCGCTCACACCGACCGAAACTCGCAGTTTCAAGTAGCCTCTTCCCTCAGCTGTTTCCAAACGCCCAGAGTCCAATTGTAAACAATTGGAGAGGATTTGCCAGTAGTAGCCTATGTGTTCTTCCTTTCTCTCTCCCAACTCACTGCAGTATTATGACCTCATAATAAATAATAAAGTGCGATGAATGAAATGTATCATTACAAGTATTTTAGTAGCATAACCTTATAAAGTCTAGGAAATTATGCATGAAAAGAATTGTATGTCTCAAAACTGTGAAATGAGTAAAGTGTCTTAAACTGTTTAAATGAATGTATTCAGATTGCATTGTGTGAAGGTTAATGCCATAAGTGTTTGTAACCTGTAAGAATGTAATCGATCTCTTGATGACTGTAAAGTGTATGTTGCTAAATGTAATGTGTCATATGGATAATAGCCATTGAATGTAAACTGTTTGTGTAACCTCTGGAAACTATCTGTAAACCTGAATGTGATGTATCATCTCCGAAATGTAACCCGGAGAAGGATGTGAATGCGTGTCATTTTAAATTGTTGGGTAAGATCAGTGACTTCTAGAATGTATTAGCAATTGTGAGAATATTCCCAGCTATATTCCCAAGCTGCCGTGAGAATATTCCCAGCTATTTTCCCAGCTAACGTGAGAATATTCCCAGCCCTCGTGGGAACTTCTAGAAGTTTCTAAACTGTCGTGGGAAAATAGGATTGATTTGTCTCAGGAATGTGTGGGGGAGGTCAAGTCTACCTAGTATAAATAGGGGCTGAACTAGACAATCGGGGCTGCTTCTTCTTTTTTTCTTCTACTGCTACGTGCTGTTTGCTGTTACGCTTGATTGTCAGGATTCGTTGTCCGTACTTCGTTGAGAAACCGAGTGTTGGAACTTTGTGCCAGGCTGAAGCCGCGGATCGGAACTCCGCACCACCTGTTGCCGGGATCGCACTGTACTCCGACAGTAAAGAGACTGCCGAACGACTATCAGCGGATTTTCTCCCTTTTTTTGAGGACTTACTCTTTTTTATACTTTTCCTCCATTTGTGGATTTACTATTGTATTCTCTTCTCCATCTGTGGATTACTATTTTTATCGTACTCTCTTTTGTGGATTTACTCTTTTTATATTCTCTACAACATTGTAACCTGCAAGTGGATATTACGCCGCATTTTGTTATCATCTCCAGAGTGCTGAAAAGTAAAGAACTCATTTAACCTTGACATCTCATTCTTCAAGCAGTATTTTTTGTCTTTTCTTGGGTTTTTCTACGAATTCCAGCAGGAGGGTAAGATAACTGGTTTCTTCTGTGGTTATTCATCTGCTCTTTCTAAGACTTGGGTTAGTTGGACTTAGGTGCTGCTGGACGGTAACTAATTCTCCATCCTTATAAAACCTGAGCAAGAAGTAGCCTATAACCTGTGTCTCTAGATAAACTCTAGGGTCAAACATCTTCGCACGTTAGCCAACTGTTCGAGACCTAGGCGTAGTCGCTCCTTATTTCATAGACATCTCAATAAATCCACCACGGAAGCCTGATCAACTTCCAAGGGGGATATTTAATAATAGGAGTTTTGGGTTATCTGCGCCGCAGAGGGAAGTCGTGCGACTGCACTCGACAGTAGGTCCCTGCCATCTACAATAACTTCCAGGGAGGTATCGTAGGTTTTAACCGCTTAGGCCTGGGGTTACGTCTGAGAAACGGCTGACGTTGACTAGGTTCTGGGGGTTACCTGCAGGGGGCAACACAATGTCCACTTTGATCTGTCAGAAACCGTTGGTTTATTCACAGAAAAATAGAATGCTGTTTTTTTCTAACTGCAGAGCGTTATCCCATTTTCAGAGCGGCAGATTAAATTTTCGAACAAATCCAATGAATATAGTGTTCTATCACGCTAAAACATTGTTATGGGAGGTTAAAAAATAAAAAAAGTCGGGCTTGATACGGGTTCGGGCCTGAGAATTCTGAAAACCTGTCGGGCCGGGCTGACGCCGCCCCCCCCCAACCCCCCCCCCCCCCCCCCCCTCGGGCCAGGGCCGGGCTCGGGCCCAGATAATAGATAATACTACCAGTAGAGTCCAGCGGGTCACAGTGGGTCATTTCTGTCTGATGCGATGACAACATCCACAGCTCCTTTTTAGAATGGCCACCAGTCACATTTAATTTTAAATACCAATAAGACCAAAGAAATGTCCATAGATTTTAGAAAATCGCAGCAATCCACCGACACTTTTATCAGAGGGGAGACTATTCAGGTTGTTACAAACTACAAATCCCTTGGCATTGTACTGGACAACAAGCTTACGTGGGACTCATGGACTGATCTTTTGCACACTAAGTCACAGCAAAGAATGTACTATTTAAAGAAACTGCTTGTTTTTAATGTCAATAACAAAATGCTCCAAATGTTTTATACTGCTTTTATTGAAAGTGTTTTAACTTGCTGTATTACTTGCTGGTTCAGAAAAAAATGTCACTGAGTCTCAGAAAAAGACAATCAGAAAAACAGTTACAACTGCCAGCAAGTTACTTGGGATAAGACTACCGAGTATGGAACACATTTACAAAGACAGACTGGTGAGAAAGGCCAATAACATTGTATGTGACTATACACACCCCCTGGCATCTCATTTTAAACTACTGCCATCTAGACGTCTTTCTGTCCACCCCTCCTGACCAAGAACAGATCCAAATTCTTTTTCATACCACAAGCCATAAAAGCTTTAAATCAGTCAAAATAAGCTAGATGTCCAGCTGGCCTGGTCATACCCAAGGGTGTATAGTGTATTGTAGTGTGTGATGTATGTTCTTCATGTTATGTCTGTCTGTGTCTGATGTATGGACTATTTGTTTGTGTCACATGTCTGATGTCCTGTCATGAAGTGCCTTGCGACTGCGCCGCAAACCCAACTGCCCCACGGGGGCAATAAAGTTATGTACTACTATCCTGAGTCCAAAGTTCAAGGATTCACAAAAAAGCTCAAACTATGGGAGAGGAAATGTGGTCAAACTGGTGCAACTCAATACCCATCTTGCCACCACTGATGTTGCCAGGGGTCCAGTGGTCAAACTGATGCAAGCACATCTGTCCAAACTCTGCACTGATTTTAAGCCATTATTTTCAGGACATTGAAAAAAGTCAGAAAGACTGGATTGGGCGAGGAACCCAGTCATGGTGAGTGAGAGCAGCAACAGCCTTCCTGCCAGGCTGGACGAGCCTCTGATGGAATTACCATCTGACCGGGGGCTGAATGTGGAGAACGTGGCGTGGGCTGAAGATGGAGAACGTGGGCTGAATATGGAGAACGTGGGCTGAAGATGGAGAACGTGGGCTGAATATGGAGAATGTGGGCTGACGATGGAGAACGTGGCGTGGGCTGAAGATGGAGAACGTGGGCTGAATATGGAGAACGTGGGCTGAATGTGGAGAACGTGGGCTGAATATGGAGAACGTGGCTGAATGTGGAGAACGTGGGCTGAAGATGGAGAACGTGGCTGAATGTGGAGAATGTGGGCTGAAGATGGAGAACGTGGCGTGGGCTGAAGATGGAGAACGTGGGCTGAATATGGAGAACGTGGGCTGAATGTGGAGAACGTGGGCTGAATATGGAGAACGTGGGCTGAAGATGGAGAACGTGGGCTGAAGATGGAGAACGTGGCGTGGGCTGAATGTGGAGAACGTGGGCTGAAGATGGAGAACGTGGGCTGAAGATGGAGAACGTGGGCTGAATATGGAGAACGTGGGCTGAATATGGAGAATGTGGGCTGAAGATGGAGAATGTGGCGTGGGCTGAAGATGGCGAACGTGGGCTGAATGTGGAGAACGTGGGCTGAATATGGAGAACGTGGCGTGGGCTGAATATGGAGAACGTGGGCTGAATGTGGAGAACGTGGGCTGAAGATGGAGAACGTGGGCTGAAGATGGAGAACGTGGCGTGGGCTGAATGTGGAGAACGTGGGCTGAAGATGGAGAACGTGGCGTGGGCTGAATATGGAGAACGTGGGCTGAATGTGGAGAACGTGGCGTGGGCTGAAGATGGAGAACGTGGGCTGAAGATGGAGAACGTGGGCTGAATGTGGAGAACGTGGGCTGAAGATGGAGAACGTGGCGTGGGCTGAAGATGGAGAACGTGGGCTGAATATGGAGAACGTGGGCTGAAGGTGGAGAACGTGGGCTGAATGTGGAGAACGTGGCGTGGGCTGAAGATGGAGAACGTGGGCTGAATGTGGAGAACGTGGGCTGAATATGGAGAACGTGGGCTGAAGATGGAGAACGTGGCTGAATGTGGAGAATGTGGGCTGAAGATGGAGAACGTGGCATGGGCCGAATGTGGAGAACGTGGGCTGAATGTGGAGAACGTGGGCTGAATATGGAGAACGTGGCGTGGGCTGAATGTGGAGAACGTGGGCTGAAGATGGAGAACGTGGCATGGGCCGAATGTGGAGAACGTGGGCTGAATGTGGAGAACGTGGCGTGGGCTGAAGATGGAGAACGTGGGCTGAATGTGGAGAACGTGGGCTGAATATGGAGAACGTGGCTGAATGTGGAGAACGTGGGCTGAAGATGGAGAACGTGGCTGAATGTGGAGAATGTGGGCTGAAGATGGAGAACGTGGCGTGGGCTGAATGTGGAGAACGTGGGCTGAAGATGGAGAACGTGGCATGGGCCGAATGTGGAGAACGTGGGCTGAATGTGGAGAACGTGGGCTGAATATGGAGAACGTGGCGTGGGCTGAATGTGGAGAACGTGGGCTGAATGTGGAGAACGTGGGCTGAAGATGGAGAACGTGGCGTGGGCTGAATATGGAGAACGTGGGCTGAATGTGGAGAACGTGGCGTGGGCTGAAGATGGAGAACGTGGGCTGAAGATGGAGAACGTGGGCTGAATGTGGAGAACGTGGGCTGAAGATGGAGAACGTGGCGTGGGCTGAAGATGGAGAACGTGGGCTGAATATGGAGAACGTGGGCTGAATATGGAGAACGTGGGCTGAAGATGGAGAACGTGGGCTGAATGTGGAGAACGTGGCGTGGGCTGAAGATGGAGAACGTGGGCTGAATGTGGAGAACGTGGGCTGAATATGGAGAACGTGGGCTGAAGATGGAGAACGTGGGCTGAAGATGGAGAACGTGGCGTGGGCTGAAGATGCAGAACGTGGGCTGAAGATGGAGAATGTGGGCTGAATATGGAGAACGTGGGCTGAAGATGCAGAACGTGGCGTGGGCTGAAGATGGAGAATGTGGGCTGAAGATGGAGAACGTGGGCTGAAAATGGAACGTGGTTCTACTTATATTGGTTCTACTTATATGTGTGAGTTGACCTTCTCAGCTTTGACATCAAAACCCAAGCAGAGGAACAGACTAGATGTGGAGACTGAAGCTCAGGTGTCTCATGAAAGCTCACATGACTGATGCTTAGGTGTCTCATGAAAGCTCACATGACTGAAGCTCAGGTGTCTCGTTAAAGCTCACATGACTGATGCTTAGGTGTCTCATGAAAGCTCACATGACTGAGGAAAAGAACTGCTAGGCCTATTAGTGAATGAATATTATTTTGTGTTTTGTTCCAGGTTTAAAGTTTAAATGCCTGTTTAAAGGGGACTTATTCAAAGGGGCTCCAGTTTTTTTTTGTGGTAGGCCTAAATGTTACAAGATATATATATATATATAGCAAATTGATTATTTTGATTTCGTATTTATTTATTTGTTTATATTACTTTTTTTTTCTTCTTAATTTGAGTTAAATTTAAGAAAATGCCTGAGAATGAAATGTTCAAATTAAGTAGATGAAATAAAGTTATTTTCATTCAATAATCAGTCATGTTCTACTTTTGAAGAACCATTAGCACGTATGAGTGAGGGGGTACTCAGGGGATGACAAATAGGCCCAGGGGGTACACAAGACACAAGGTTGGGAACCACTGACCTAGAGGGCTGAAATAATAATCATTTAAAGCAAAAACTATATTCTAGCCTCTGTAGCTCTGTGTCAGCACTTCACACAGCTATTCCGATCGTTTCCTAAGAAACTACAGGGTCTGAGCTATCTAAAGAGGTCAAGCATTTGATGGTAGGCCAAAAGAAGTGGGAACAGTGGCCTCTGAAGTAGGTAGGCACAGTGCTGTTTTGGTTTGTTTACAGTTTCCTAGAAAAAGGAGTGGCTTATCTTAACCCCAGGTTGCTTTGGGTCAACTTACCCCGTTGTCCTGTACACGTAGGGTTTAAACATAACATTGGGCGTCTTCGCATCAGGAGTGGGTAGATGTGTATATGTGAGTGTGTGGTTAGTTCAGTTGAAAGCTGTGATCATTTTCAATGATTGGGAGTTTGCTGTGTGTGTATGTGTGTGTGTGATTAATTCAGTTAGGTGCTGATTAACTAGCAGAGTAATCATTAACTGGATCCTATTCAGGGATAGTGCTGGGTAAGGTTCCACTCACACTCCAGACACACACACACAAGCAAGATGCTCAAATTCTGTTGTAAAGGTCTGGCCAAGTCTAGTGCGGTTCTGAAGTGGATCTTATGCTGTTCTAGTGCGGTTCTGAAGTGGATCTTATGCAGTTCTAGTGCGGTTCTGAAGTGGATCTTATGCTGTTCTAGTGTGGCTCTCACAGCTACTCACAGACTGACATGCAGCAAGATGTGTCCAAACCAATACACACACACACACACACACTCAGCTGTGTGTGTACTTTAGGATAGGGGAAGATGACTGGTCACCACAGACGGACAAAGCTGGGGGTTGGGAGAGAAAGGTCACTAAAGGTCAGGCAGGTGCTGTTGTTTTTGTGGTTCACAGTGTTTGAGTGTTTTGAGATGGCAATCTCCCTGTAGGAAGGTCACTAAAGGTCATCAATCTCCTTGCAGATGATCACATAACAACTGAAGGCCCTGTGTGTTTTTCAAGGGTGTAGGTTTGGTGTCAGCTTATGTGGGGACACATCCCCAACTCCTATGGTCATGATACCAAAATTATTGTTTTGATACCGATACCAAGTGAAGAATCTCAATTTCGATATTTGGGGCCCCCCAGCCTTGATGGCATCAGTAATATTGAATTTTGCGTGATCATTCACACCAGTGGCGATCCTAGACTCTGCTCGACCCTCCACACAAACACACACACACACGTAGAAAGTGATGGCTTATGTCATAGGTTTTTATTTCATTTTTGTAATTCATATAAACTTCATATTTTTTGTTAATAATTTATAGTATTTTAAGATCTACATAATTACTAATAGCTAAACATATCTAGTAATTTCAATACATCATATTGATATTTCAATTATTAGGCTACACTTGTCTTTAATATAATCACATTTGTGGTGTGTACGTCTAATTGAGTTCCTGTCACTTTAGGAAGAACGTGAACGTAATTAGCCTTCAGTCTCACGGTTTTAGTGGAAAATAGTTGCGTATAGTGCAAGGATATGTGGATTCAATTCATTGTGTTTTCTCTTTCTGTGATCATAGAAGAGATACATGTCTCGCCATGTATAGCAGTATCGAAATGCACCATAGTTTGTCTTTTATGTCTTTGCATTGTGCAGACTACATCAACAACTTATGGTGGCTTAATTAACAGTCAGTGACCTGGTAGCTCTATGTGAGCTCTATTCTGTTGTGTTATATGCAACTGTCCGTGCTGCACACCCCTATTCAACATGACTCCTGATCTTGGGTGAAAGATTACAGAAGCTAGGTTTAGCTGTGACAATATCCTGGTAGGGTAACATATACTATCAACAGGTAATGCTATTTTTCACAGTAGAATCTGCATTTGAAAGCCTGGTCATGTTAGGCTAGACCAGTTGTAGTTGCCAGTTTGTGCGGCTAGTTATTTTGCCTACTTAGACTCTGCGTAATGAAAAAGCTTTGTGTGTCCCTTTTCTTCTTTGGTGGCATAGCTGATCTACAAAGCACAAAAAGGGGCAACATGTGCATGCGGAAAGGCGAAGGGATTATTAAAATGTTTTACACTGGCCTTTTTTGGGCTATGTATTGGTAGACATCCCTGATGAGTTAGCCTACCCCACACACTCGCTCAATTGTCTGCCTGTGTCACCACAAAGTGAAGTAGTACGCTTTGATACTCTCACGTGCGCGTCAGATAACCCCCTACGGTTTCAGCCAATCAAATGACAGTGTTTCTTTTACTGTCGTCCTGGCTGTCGGAATAGTCCAAATAGCAAAAATATTGGTGGAGACAATTTTGTCATCTCAAAATATTGATGGGGAATAATTTGCAGCGTCCCCCCACCTAGACATACGCTTATGGTGTGTGTGATTGTGTGTGCGTGCGTGTGCACATGCATGTGAGTGTGTATGTGTGTAAATGCATATGTGTGTGCATGCATGTGTGTGTGTGTGTGAGAGAGAGAGAGGCAGAGAGAGTGAAATAGTAGCGTTGATTTGAGGTTTACTAAAGTGTTGAATTGAGCTTTACTATAGTGTTGAATTGAGTTTCGCTTCAGTATGTCCTCCAAGGTAATGTCAGTGTGTGTGTGTGTGTGTGTGTG
>NW_027468859.1:1495948-1500948 GCF_046254945.1 Alosa pseudoharengus
GTTCAGCTGGATGTGCTTCCTGTGTTGAGTTCAGCTGGATGTGCTTCCTGTGTTGAGTTCAGCTGGATGTGCTTCCTGTGTCGCAGTGCCAGGATTCCGTTCTCAGCGGAACAGCGTCGAGAGCGTCGAGCGCGTCAGTGACGTGCGGCAGAGTCGGGCTGCCGTCATCGCGCCCGAACCGCTCTCAGAACACCTGGACATCCCCAGGGTCCAAAAGACCACCAGGTACACCATAGGGGCTCAAGAGCCTCACACACACACAAACAGTGTGACGTCCTGTAGCATGTTAAACACACACACACACCCCCAAACAGTGTAACGTCCTGTAGAATGTTAAACACACACACACCCAAACACTGTGATGTCCTGTAGAATGTTACACACACCCAAACACTGTGATGTCCGGTAGAATGTTACACACACCCAAACACTGTGATGTCCTGTAGAATGTTAAACACACACACACACACCCAAACAGTGTGACGTCCTGTAGAATGTTAAACACACACACACACACACCCAAACAGTGTGACGTCCTGTAGAATGTTAAACACACACACACACCCAAACAGTGTGACGTCCTGTAGAATGTTAAACACACACACACACACCCAAAAAGTGTGACGTCCTGTAGAATGTTAAACACACACACACACACAAACAGTGTGACGTCCTGTAGAATGTTAAACACACACACACACCCAAACACTGTGATGTCCTGTAGAATGTTAAACACACATACACACACCCAAACAGTGTGACGTCCTGTAGAATGTTAAACACACACACACACACACCCAAACAGTGTGACGTCCTGTAGAATGTTAAACACACACACACACCCAAACAGTGTGACGTCCTGTAGAATGTTAAACACACACACACACACCCAAAAAGTGTGACGTCCTGTAGAATGTTAAACACACACACACACACAAACAGTGTGACGTCCTGTAGAATGTTAAACACACACACACACACAAACAGTGTGACGTCCTGTAGAATGTTAAACACACACACACACAAACAGTGTGACGTCCTGTAGAATGTTAAACACACACACACTGTGATGTCCTGTAGAATTGAGATCTGTTGTGTGTTTCCATGGCAGCGAGGCGGAGCAGATCAAACATGCTATCCAGAAGAACGACTTCCTGAGTCGCCTTGACGACGAGCAGATCTCCATGATGGTGGAGCTGCTGGAGGCTCTGGACCGTTGCCCTGGTGATGATGTCATCGTTGAAGGCTCTGAGGGAGACAGCATGTACATTGTAGCAGGTGTGCACCTTTATTGTGTGTGCGTGTGTGTGTTGTGTGTATTGTGTGTGTGTGTGTGTGTATTGTGTGTGCACCTGTATTGTGTGTGTGTGTGTGTGTATTGCGTGTGTCCTGTATTGTGTGTGTGTGTCTTGTGTGTGTCCTGAGTTGTGTGTCTTGTGTGTGTCCTGCGTTGTTTTTTTGTGTTGTGTGTCCTTTGTTGTGTGTTTGCTGTGTGTGTGTCCTGTGTTGTGTGTTGTGTGTTTTTTGTGTTGTGTGTGTGTGTTGTGTGTTTGCTGTGTGTGTGTGTGTGTTGTGTGTTTGCTGTGTGTTCTGCATTGTGTCCTGTGTTGTGTGTTTGCAGTGTTGTGTGTTTTCTATGTCTGGGTGTCCTCTGTGTGTGTACCCAGTGTTGTGCGTTTGCTGTGTGTGAGTGTGTATGTCTCGTTTATCTTGTGTGTGTGAGAATGTGTGTGTGTGTGTCTATGTCAGTGCTTCTGTGTGTGTTTGTGTGCTGTATGTGTCCTGTGTGTGGTGTGTGTTGTGTGTGTGTATTGTGTGTGTCCTGTGTTGTGTGTGTGTGTGTGGTGTGTGTTGTGTGTACGAAAGAGGGTGTCTTTGGTGTGTGTTGACATTTGTGTGACATAGAAACTTGAGGCTGTGAAGCTTGCTAACAGTTGCTGTGGCAACCCTGTGCGTTTGGTTGCTTGGCAACCCTGTGTGCTGAAGCGGGGGAGCTGAAGGTGACCCAGGCTGGCCACGTCCTGCGGACGCTTTCCTCCGGAGACGTCTTCGGAGAACTGGCCATCCTCTACAACTGCAAGCGGACCGCCTCCGTCAGAGGTGAGCTGGGCAGCTGGCCCTCACCAAGCAGGAGTGTTTCTCTAGAGTGCTTTTCCTGAATCAGGAGTGTTTCTCTAGAGTGCTTTTCCTGAATCAGGAGTGTTTCTCTAGAGTGCTTTTCCTGAATCAGAGTGCTTTTCCTAAAACAGGAATGTTTCTCTAGAGTGCTTTTCCTGAGGCATGAACTTTTCAGGAATGTTCCACTAGATGTTTTCCCGAGACAGGAACGTTTCACCTCAAAGGTTGGCATACCGTGGGATTTTTGTCTCAATTCTTTTTTGTAGCACAGGAAGGTTGAAAGCAGTTACAGGTCTAACTGATATCAAGATCATTTGTGTCAGACCTCTAGGGGGCACTGTAGGCACTGATATACCCCACCCCATATCAGAATCAGACTCAGAATCAGCTTTATTGGCCAGATTTGCGGTAACAAACAAGGAATTTAACTCTGGTTAATAACACTCACTTAACATATAACAATAAACGAATAAAAAACATAAAAGAATAAAAAACAGAACTGTAAGAATAGAATGAAGGGCATAAATACAGTATAAATACAGCATAAATACAGTATAAATACAGTATGTACATTTGCAATAAATAGAACACTATGGGTGGGACAGGGTAGTGCAGTTGCTGGGGGGGGGGGGGGGTTGCCATGGACACCTCAACAGGCACAGCAAGATAGAGAGATAGAGAGGGTGGGAATAGTGCAATATCAGTATAGACTGAGATTTAAGATTTCAATATAAATATAAATATAGTGCAAGGCAGTTCAGTGCAATGAAATGTATTAATATGTATAAATATGAGGTAGATGAGCAGAGCCGTTGATTGACATGTTCAGTGTGAGGGTGGGGGCTGTTAGCTTGGGAGAGGAAGCGGCTGGTTTTGGCGAACAGTGCCCTGTATCGTCTGCCAGAGGGAAGGAGGTTGACCAGTTAGTGACCAGGATGTGGGGGGTCTGTAGAGATGTTTGCTGCCGGTACAGGTCCTGGATGGAGGGAAGGTCAGCTCCAATGATCCTCTCTGCAGCCCTAATTGCCCGTTGCAGTCTGGCCCTGTCCCGTCTGGTGGCTGACCCAAACCGGACAGTGATGGAGGTGCAGATGACAGACTGAATGATGGCCGAGTAGAAAGTGGTCAGCAGCTCCTTAGGCAGATTTACCTTCCTCTCCAGATTAAACTTCCTCTCCAGAAATAGATGAAAGGCCTAAATTAGGCAGATTAAATATCCATCTGCTACTTGCTTTCTGTCACCCTCTGCACTGTCCTGTTGAATAAAAGACATTTGTGTCTGACCTCTCCCTTGATGCCGTGTGTGTGTGTGTGTGTGTGTGTGTGTGTGTGTGTGTGTGTGTGTGTGTGTGTGTGTGTGTGTGTGTGTGTGTGTGTGTGTGTGTGTGTGCAGCTGCCACTGCTGTGCGGCTCTGGAGCATCCAGCGACAGAAGTACCGAACCATCATGACCAACAAGTCCATTAGGAAGCGTGAGCAGCTCATGGGATTCCTAAAGACGTGAGTCCCAACTGATCACTAATAGAGACCCCTATGTATTCTATACATCTAGTCCTATAGACAGCCCTTATAGAGACCCCTATGTATCCTATACATCCAGTCCTATAGACAGCCCTTATAGAGACCCCTATGTATTCTATGCATCTAGTCATATAGACAGCCCTTATAGAGACCCCTATGTATTCTATACATCTAGTCATATAGACAGCCCTTATAGAGACCCCTATGTATTCTATACATCTAGTCCTATAGACAGCCCTTATAGAGACCTACATGTGTGGTGTGTGTCCACTCTCTGCTTGTGAATGAGAGCCCTACGTGTGTGTGTGTGTGTGTGTGTGTGTGTGTGTGTGTGTGTGTGTGTGTGTGTGATGAGAGCCCTACATGTGTGTGTGTGTGTGTGTGTGTGTGTGTGTGTGTGTGTGTGTGTGTGATGAGAGCCCTACATGTGTGTGTGTGTGTGTGTGTGTGTGATGAGAGCCCTACATGTGTGTGTGTGTGTGTGTGTGTGTGTGATGAGAGCCCTACATGTGTGTGTGTGTGTGTGTGTGATGAGAGCCCTACGTGTGTGTGTGTGTGTGTGTGTGTGTGTGTGTGTGTGATGAGAGCCCTACATGTGTGTGTGTGTGTGTGTGTGTGTGTGTGTGTGTGTGTGTGTGTGATGAGAGCCCTACATGTGTGTGTGTGTGTGTGTGTGTGTGTGTGTGTGTGTGTGTGTGATGAGAGCCCTACATATGTGTGTGTGTGTGTGTGTGTGTGTGTGATGAGAGCCCTACACGTGTGTGTGTGTGTGTGTGTGTGTGTGTGTGTGTGTGATGAGAGCCCTACGTGTGTGTGTGTGTGTGTGTGTGTGATGAGAGCCCTACATGTGTGTGTGTGTGTGTGTGTGTGTGTGTGTGTGTGTGTGTGTGTGTGTGTGTGTGTTTGTGTGTGTGTGATGAGAGCCCTACGTGTGTGTGTGTGTGTGTGTGTGTGTGTGATGAGAGCCCTACATGTGTGTGTGTGTGTGTGTGTGTGTGTGTGTGTGTGTGTGTGATGAGAGCCCTACACGTGTGTGTGTGTGTGTGTGTTTGTGTGTGTGTGATGAGAGCCCTACGTGTGTGTGTGTGTGTGTGTGTGTGTGTGATGAGAGCCCTACATGTGTGTGTGTGTGTGTGTGTGTGATGAGAGCCCTACATGTGTGTGTGTGTGTGTGTGTGTGTGTGTGTGTGTGTGTGTGTGTGTGTGTGTGATGAGAGCCCTACATGTGTGTGTGTGTGTGTGTGTGTGTGTGTGTGTGTGTGTGTGTGTGTGTGTGTGTGATGAGAGCCCTACATGTGTGTGTGTGTGTGTGTGTGTGTGTGTGTGTGTGTGTGTGTGTGTGATGAGAGCCCTACATGTGTG
>NW_027468859.1:1513448-1520948 GCF_046254945.1 Alosa pseudoharengus
TTAGGTGCCTTGCTCAAGGGCACTTCAGCCGTGCCTACTGGTCGGGGTTCGAACCGGCAACCCTCCGGTAACAAGTCCGAAGCGCTAACCAGTAGACCACGGCTGTAACATGGCAAGTACACATGAAGTACACATGAGCATTGGCGCCGCCAGCCATAATCACTGTGCGTACAATGTTTCAACGCTTAATTCATGAAATCATTCAATAAAAATAGCTTGTGTACTGTCTTAATTTAAACATGCTTCGCGCACAAATGATAGCCTATGTTTAGGGCAAAAAGAGTGGACATCTCTACATATGGATACATTAGAAGATGATGATTGGTGTAAACTTTGTCACAACATGATAAGCAGTTCTGGCGCTTAAAACGCAGCGTTCCATTCAGGTGTTTAACAGTAAAAGGCGCACTTGAATTTCCCCTTGGGGATCAATAAAGTATCTATCTATCTATCTATCTATCTATCTATCTATCTATCTATCTATCACACTGTTCTCAGCAGGTATGCTGAAGGCAGTGATATTAGGCATTGCATCCTACACTCACTCTGTTTGGAACATTGCAGTTTGGGGTTCAAGATTGATAAGATTCAGTTAATGCGTAGAGTATGGATCATCTCAAAGTTTGGGACAACCAAACAGCAGTGTAAGCAAATCCTTATTGTTAGGTGACCATAGCTGTTTTTTCTCTAGGCCAAGGCCTTTCGCAAATCGCAACATAAACTCATTGGTTTCTGATTTTGCGATAATGCATTTAAAGCAATGTTCACGTCATGTGAGCCAGAGCTGATATGGCCAGATCTGCTTGCTCTGTAAATGTGTTTCTGTCCCACCCAAACTGTGTTAAAATGGTGTGTTTAGCAGCCAGAATTTTAAAAAAATCCCGGGGGTGAAATCTCCCTCATCCCAGAAATTTTAAAAAGCTTGAAACACCTCTATGTGTAGGTACTATGCAATACAACCCTAACGGTACCCATGCACATGAGCTAGATGAGCAGAACAGAGCTGAGTGACTTGTTCAGTGTGAGGGTGGGGGCAGTTACTGAGTGTTCAGTGTGAGGGTGGGGGCTGTTACTGAGTGTTCAGTGTGAGGGTGGGGGCAGTTACTGAGTGTTCAGTGTGAGGGTGGGGGCTGTTACTGAGTGTTCAGTGTGAGGGTGGGGGCAGTTACTGAGTGTTCAGTGTGAGGGGGCAGTTACTGAGTGTTCAGTATCGTCTGCCAGAGGGAAGGAGGTTGACCAGTTAGTGACCAGGATGTGAGGGGTCTGTAGAGATGTTTGCTGCCGGTACAGGTTCTGGATGGAGGGGCGGTCAGCTCCAATGATCCTCTCTGCAGCCCTACTTGCCCGTTGCAGTCTGGCCCTGTCCCGTCTGGTGGCTGACCCAAACCGGACAGTGATGGAGGTGCAGATGACAGACTGAATGATGACCGAGTAGAACGTGGTCAGCAGCTCCCGCTGAGAATAGAAGGAGAGAGTCTCTACGTGTGTGTGTGTGTGTGTGTGTGAGAATAGAAAGACAGTTTATGGAGAGAGTCTCTACGTGTGTGTGTGTGTGTGTGTGTGTGAGAATAGAAGGGCAGTTTATGGAGAGAGTCTCTACGTGTGTGTGTGTGTGTGTGTGAGAATAGAAGGGCAGTTTATGGAGAGAGTCTCTGTGTGTGTGTGTGTGTGTGAGAATAGAAGGGCAGTTTATGGAGAGAGTCTCTATGTGTGTGTGTGTATGTGTGTGTGTGTGTGAGAATAGAAGGGCAGTTTATGGAGAGAGTCTCTATGTGTGTGTGTGTGTGTCGGTGTGTGTGTGTGTGTGTGTGAGAATAGAAGGGCAGTTTATGGAGAGAGTCTCTATGTGTGTGTGTGTGTGTGTGTGTGTGTGTGAGAATAGAAGGGCAGTTTATGGAGAGAGTCTCTACGTGTGTGTGTGTGTGTGTGTGTGTGTGTGTGTGTGTGTGTGTGTGAGAATAGAAGGGCAGTTTATGGAGAGAGTCTCTACGTGTGTGTGTGTGTGTGTGTGTGTGTGTGTGTGTGTGTGTGTGTGTGTGTGTGAGAATAGAAGGGCAGTTTATGGAGAGAGTCTCTACGTGTGTGTGTGAGAATAGAAGGGCTCGCAGTTTATGCAGAGAGTTTCTACGTGTGTGTGTGTGTGTGTGAGAATAGAAGGGCAGTTTATGAAGAGAATCTCTAAGTGTGTGTGTGTGTGTGTGTGTGTGTGTGTGTGTGTCTGAGAGAATAGAAGGGCAGTTTATGAAGAGAATCTCTAAGTGTGTGTGTGTGTGTGTGTGAGAGAGAATAGAAGGCCTTTAGTTTATGAAGAGAGTCTCTACGTGTGTGTGTGTGTGAGAATAGAAGGGCAGTTTATGAAGAGAATCTCTAAGTGTGTGTGTGTGTGTGTGTGTGTGTGTGTGTGTGTGTGTGTGTGTGTGTGTGTGTGTGTGTGTGTGTGAGAATAGAAGGGCAGTTTAAGAAGAGAGTCTCTACGTGTGTGTCTGTGTGTGTGTGTGTGTGTGTGTGTGTGTGTGTGTGTGTGTAAGAATAGAAGGGCAGTTTAAGAAAAGAGTCTCTACGTGTGTGTGTGTGTGTGTGTGTGTGTGTGTGTGTGTGTGTATGTGTGTGTGTATGTGTGTGTGTGTTTGTGTGTGAGAATAGAAGGGCAGTTTAAGAAGAGAGTCTCTACGTGTGTGTGTGTGTGTGTGTGTGTGTGTGTGTGTAAGAATAGAAGGGCAGTTTAAGAAGAGAGTCTCTACGTGTGTGTGTGTGTGTGTGTGTGTGTGTGTGTGTGTGTGTGTGTGTGTGTGTGTGTGTGTGTGAGAGAGAATAGAAGAGCAGTTTATGAAGAGAGTCTCTATGTTTGGGCTGCATGTCTTTTCCAGCACTGTAACATCTGTACACCAACCTTCGTTTAAGTAGAAGCAGATTCCATCTGATGTCAGATGAGTGTGTGTGTGTGTGTAGAAATAGTGTGTGTGTGTGTGTGTGTGTGTGTGTGTGTGTGTGTGTGTGTGTGTGTAGAAATAGTGTGTGCGTGTGTGTAGAAATAGTGTGTGTGTGTAGAAATAGTGTGTGTGTGTGTGGAAATAGTGTGTGTGTGTGTGTGTGTGTGTAGAAACAGGTAATTCAGTGTGACCTCAGGTGAGTGTGTTTATGAGAAGTTTGCCCTTTGACCTTTGTCCCTGTCCCAGGTTGCACGCCGCATTCAAAGACTCCCGCTACATCTACATGGTCATGGAGTACTGTGGAGGAGGAGAGATTTGGACCAAACTCAAGGAAGTGTAAGAAATCTGTGTGTGTGTGTGTGAGAGTGTGTGTATGTGTTTGTGTGTGTGTCTCTCACTCTGTGTGTGTGTGTGTGTCTGTGTATGTGTGTGTGTGTGTCTCTCTCATTTTTTTGGTGTGTGTGTGTGTATGTGTGTGTGTGTGTGTGTCTCTCTCACTCTGTGTGTGTCTGTGTATGTGTGTGTGTGTGTGTGTGTCTCTCTCACTCTGTGTGTTTGTGTGTGTGTGTGTGTGTGTGTGTGTGTGTGTGTGTGTGTGTGTGTATGTGTGTGTGTGTGTGTGTGTGTGTGTGTGTGTGTGTGACTTCACACTCTACTGGCTCTCAGGGGACCTGTGTAATGATTAATGTGTTCTTATCTCAGAGAGAGCTCTTACACACCAATGCCAAGACAACTATGTGTGTGTCTGTGTATCTGTGTGTGTGTGTCCCTCTCACTCTCACTAATGCCAAGACAAACAGGCAGTAAAATCACTCCATTCTGTTCAATGTTTTAAAATCACACGTACCAAAACGATCTTTAAACACACACCTCACTGATAACACACTACATTTAGGCCTAGTTCACACGTACCAAAACGATCTTTAAACACACACCTCACTGAAAACACACTACATTTAGGCCTAGTCCACACGTACCAAAACAATCTTTTTTCCCCTGTCTTCCCTGGAACCGTATCAAGAATATTTGCGTCCAAACGGATCCATCTCAACACGACTCAACGCGTTATTTCATATCCCAGGCCTATAGGTGGCACTGTTTCTGTTTCAGAAATTCACCAAAGCTTGCACGCTGTATACAAACAGATAGGGCCGGAGTGGGGCCACTTTTCAGCCCAGAAGTTTCAGGTCCAAGACCGGCCCACGTTTTCCATGGTGGTGGAAATTGGATAAATGAAGCAATATTTCAGCTCTTACTATCCTGTAGTTTTTATTAGTACCATGGTTCAACAAATGTGTAAAGGTTATATAATAATTCACTTTAACTGAGAAGTTAACAAAAAATATTCCACAATTCCACAAGTTAATAAAAACAGAAAGAAAGAAAGAAAGCCTTTGACATGTAGCCTATCCCACACTTCCACAAAGAGGCAAATTGAACTAATGTTTAGGCTACATGTTAACTACAGTAATTGAACTAATGGGTAGGCTATATTGTTGTTTGGTGATTTAGCCTACTCCTTTACTACCCACTTCTGAGCAAACAAGGCATATAGGTTTATCATGTAGGGTAATTGCTCTTTCTTACATTAAATAACTTTAATTTATCCTCTCTACTTGTCCCTGTAGTCATGGCCTCCTCATCACTAATTTCGGGCTCATCATTTTCAGTGGTCAACTGGTTGATCTGCTGCTCAGAGGCTACACTTTTTACCGGATAGGCCTACACAGATCAAGCTTCAGTTTTGTTATCAATATTTGCATACTGCAAAGTCTATGAATCGGATACAAAAGGCTACTATTTTAAGTAATTTAATGTGCTTGCGAATAGCTTGACAACGCTACAACGTCCATTATTAGCCCAATTACAATGCTAATATATTTGCTAATAATCATTGCCTATAGGCTATTTCTCTTTACCAGTTGCCACTTTTGTCTGTCCTCTTAAAAAAAAAATTGACAGCATTTTACCGTTTCAGTCCCTCCTGGCCTCTTTCTACCATCCATCCTTCCTGACACTTATGGCTACTGTAGGGCCGGCACGGCTATCCATATCTGAGAAAACTTTTTGGAAAAGACGGGCTATATGGACCCAACCAACTCTTTTTGGGAGGGGAGAACTCCCAACCCATGCAGAGGCAACGGTGTCATGCACAGAATGCGGAGTGTGTAGTTGTAGCCTAGGCTACTTTAAGAGAAGATAGACTAACGTGACAAATGTCAATATTTTTTCCCTCGACCATCCCAAAAGTGAAGCGGCCCACCGGGAATTCTCCCGATTCTCCCGATTACCCACCCCGGGCCTGCAAACAGACAGAATAGGCTACGACGAAAATGGCTAGTGTAAGGAAACCAGAATCGTTTGTCTGGACTGATAGTAAACTGTCAACTGTAATCAACTGTAAAACTAATAAACTTCATTTTACGGTCTGTGAAGGGTGCAGTCCCGTCCTTTATTTGGCTAGGTGAAAATAATTTCCTTTACTTTCTTTGGTTGTAGGATAGTCCGCGATTCACATTAGTTTTGACAAGCACATAGGCTACTAAACGCTAGGCCTACCCAAGTGCATAGGCTACTAAACGCTAGGCTACTAAACGCTAGGCCTACCCAAGCGCATAGGCTACTAAACGCTAGGCCTACCCAAGTGCATAGGCTACTAAACGCTAGGCCTACCCAAGCACATAGGCTACTAAACGCTAGGCCTACCCAAGTGCATAGGCTACTAAACGCTAGGCTACTAAACGCTAGGCCTACCCAAGCGCATAGGCTACTAAACGCTAGGCCTACCCAAGCACATAGGCTACTAAACGCTACTAAACGCTAGGCCTACCCAAGTGCATAGGCTACTAAACGCTACTAAACGCTAGGCCTACCCAAGTGCATAGGCTACTAAACGCTAGGCCTACCCAAGCGCATAGGCTACTAAACACTAGGCCTACCCAAAAACGCTAGGCCTACCCAAGTGCATAGGCTACTAAACGCTAGGCCTACCCAAGTTTCCGCAGATAGAGCAGGAGTCATCCTCAGCAAGAGTCATCCTCAGAGTTGACCCTGATCTGACCCTAATGTGTGTGTAACAGACTGTGTGTGTGTGTGTATATATATAAATAATAATAATAATAATAATAATTAGGGCTGTCAAAATAACTGATTAATTTCGATTAATTAATTTGAGAAAAAATAACTGATTAAAAAAAATAACGCAGATTAATCGATTCCGTATGACCTTTGACCCCGAGCCGTTGTAGTTAGTAACCATTAGACTGTAAAATGAAGGAGAGAGAAGAAAATGTGCTGCCTAGATCATTGATTGGAACATTTACTTTTAAAAACAGCTTGATGGTGTTGATAAAAATAAAGTGTTGATTAAAATAATTAAAAAAGTCCTCTGCAATGTCTGCAGCAAAGAATTTGTATATCACCGGAGTTCATCAACTAACTCTAAAGTCACACATCATTGCGAAGAAATAGTGTTGACATTGAGGGGAGTGATACTTTATTTTCATTGTGTCCCCTAGGTCAGGGATTCCCAAACTGTGGTACGTGTACCCCCGGTGGTACGCGAGCTGCTTCTAGGGGGTACGCGAGATGAAAAGGGCTATGGCGGACAGGTGTAAAATGAAAATTTTAAATCTTTTGTAATTAATTCATGAATAAATACATAATTTCGAATCAGGTCATAATGATATGGAAACATGAAATTAAAGGATATCATTTATAAACTCTGTATGTGTTCATCAAAAAAAGGGCAGCTTATTAAACATGACGCCTGGAATAGCTAATAGAATGCGTTACTTTTGAATGCGTTGGATGGTCCGTGGTCCGTGGGGGGAAAGTTTTGCAGATATAACAGGTTTTTGAAAACTGTTTATGTGTCGGATGGTGGGAGTACGCGAGCCGAGTCGGAATGTAGCCGGTGGTACGCGGGGGGAAAAGTTTGGGAACCGCTGCCCTAGGCTATAATGTCAGTAATGCTGATTATTTAAAATACTTTCACAGCAAAAATCATATATGCGATTAATTTCGATTAATTAATCACAGAGTATTTAATTAATTCGATTATTTTTTTAATCGATTGACAGCCCTAATAATAATACATTTTATTTGTTACATAGCGCCTTTCAAAGCACCCAAGGTCGCTTTACAGAGTAACACAGTAAACAAATAAATATATTATTATTTACACACTAGACATTTACACACTAGACATTTACACACTAGACATTTACACACACACACACACACACACACGTGTGCACTAGACATTTACACACTAGACATTTACACACACACACACACACACACACGTGTGCACTAGACATTTACACACTAGACATTTACACACTAGACATTTACACACTAGACATTTACACACTAGACATTTAGACATTTACACACTAGACATTTACACACTAGACATTTAGGGCTGTATTTTCGGTCACCAGCGCATGGCGTAAAGTTCGTTATTCACCGGCGCGAAGTTGAATTCGTTATTTTGCACCTTTATTTTTTAAGCATTGCGCCCAGGGGTGTGGCAATTAACAACCTAGGGAGGGACCTGGCGCATTGT
>NW_027468859.1:1535948-1538448 GCF_046254945.1 Alosa pseudoharengus
ATGTGTTCTTATACAGAATGAGCAAGCTTTGCTCCATAGTACACTACATAGTGAGCACTCTCCACCCTCACATACTTCATACTACACACTGCAGTCTCCACCCTCACATACTACACCTTCACATACTACACACTATATACTGCACACTGCATACTACACACACATACTACACCCTCACACACTGCATACTACACTCACATACTACACACTGCATACTACACTCATATACTACTCATGTATACTACACTCAAACACTACACCATCACACACAGCATACTGTACTACACCCTCACACACTACAATCTATATACTGCACTCACATACTACACTCACACACTCATCCCTGCTGAAAGAACCAGCTGGTTTTAGCTGGTCTTTGCTGGTTTTGCTGGTCTTTTGCTTCCAGCTCTTGCTGATGTAGCTGGTTGGACCACCAGCTGGATATGCTGGCGTGACCATCTGAGGAAGCTGGTCATGCTGGTGACCAGCTTGCCAAGCTTGACATTGTTGGTGTAAAATGGTCATGCTGGTTTGACCAACATAAGCTGGCACGGCCAGTTAAACCAGCAGTGTAGACCAGCAACACTAGCTAAAATGACCAGCTTGAGGTGGTACGACAAGCAAAACCAGCTGAATTACCATCGTTAGGTGCGTGTGTGTGTGTGTGTTTGGGCGCGTGCATGTGTGCACATGTCTGTACGCGTGTGTGTGTTTGCGCACGTGCATGTGTGTACATGTCTGTGCGCGTGCTTGTGTGTGTGTGTGTGTGTTTGGGCGCGTGCATGTGTGCACATGTGTGTGTTTGTGTTTGGGCGCGTGCACATGTGTGTGTGTGTGTGTTTGGGCGCGTGCACATGTGTGTGTGTGTGTTTGGGCGCGTGTGTGTGTGTGTGTTTGGGCGCGTGCATGTGTGTACATGTGTGTGTGTGTGTGTTTGGGCGCGTGCACATGTGTGTGTGTGTTTGGGCGCGTGCATGTGTGTACGTGTGTGTGTGTGTTTGGGCGCGTGCACATGTGTGTGTGTGTGTTTGGGCGAGTGCATGTGTGCACATGTGTGTGTGTGTGTTTGGGCGCGTGCATGTGTGTACATGTGTGTGTGTGTGTTTGGGCGCGTGCATGTGTGCACATGTGTGTGTGTGTTTGGGCGCGTGCACATGTGTGTGTGTGTGTGTGTGTGTGTGTTTGGGCGCGTGCATGTGTGCACATGTGTGTGTGTGTGTTTGGGCGCGTGCACGTGTGTGTGTGTGTTTGGGCGCGTGCACATGTGTGTGTGTGTGTTTGGGCGTGTGCATGTGTGTACATGTGTGTTTGGGCGCGTGCACATGTGTGTGTGTGTGTTTGGGCGCGTGCATGTGTGTACATGTGTGTGTGTGTGTGTTTGGGCGCGTGCATGTGTGCACATGTGTGTGTGTGTGTTTGGGCGCGTGCATGTGTGTGTGTGTGTGTGTTTGGGCGCGTGCACATGTGTGTGTATGTATTTGGGCGCGTGCATGTGTGCACATGTGTGTGTGTGTGTTTGGGCGCGTGCATGTGTGCACATGTGTGTGTGTTTTTTTGGGCGCGTGCACATGTGTGTGTGTGTGTGTGTGTGTTTGGGCGCGTGCACATGTGTGTGTGTGTGTGTGTTTGGGCGCGTGCATGTGTGCACATGTGTGTGTGTGTGTTTGGGCGCGTGCACATGTGTGTGTGTGTGTGTTTGGGCGCGTGCATGTGTGTGTGTGTGTTTGGGCGCGTGCACATGTGTGTGTGTATGTGTGTTTGGGCGCGTGCATGTGTGTGTGTGTGTTTGGGCGCGTGCATGTGTGTGTGTGTGTGTGTGTTTGGGCGCGTGCACATGTGTGTGTATGTGTTTGGGCGCGTGCATGTGTGTGTGTGTGTGTGTGTTTGGGCGCGTGCATCTGTGCACATGTGTGTGTGTTTTTTTGGGCGTGTGCACATGTGTGTGTGTGTGTTTGGGCGCGTGCATGTGTGTGTGTGTGTTTGGGCGCGTGCAGATGTGTGTGTGTGTGTGTGTGTGTTTGGGCGCGTGCATGTGTGAACATGTGTGTGTGTGTGTTTGGGCGCGTGCATGTGTGTGTGTGTGTGTGTGTTTGGGCGCGTGCATGTGTGCACATGTGTGTGTGTTTTTTTGGGCGTGTGCATGTGTGCACATGTGTGTGTGTGTGTTTGGGCGCGTGCATGTGTGTGTGTGTTTGGGCGCGTGCACATGTGTGTGTGTGTGTGTGTTTGGGCGCGTGCATGTGTGTGTGTGTGTGTGTTTGGGCGCGTGCATGTGTGTACATGTGTGTGTGTGTGTTTGGGCGCGTGCATGTGTGCACATGTGTGTGTGTGTGTGTGTGTTTGGGCGCGTGCACATGTGTGTGTGTGTGTGTTTGGGCGCGTGCATGTGTGCACATGTGTGTGTGTGTGTGTGTGTGTTTGGGCGCGTGCATGTGTGTGTGTGTGTGTTTGGGCGCGTGCATGTGTGCACATGTGTGTGTGTGTGTTTGGGCGCGTGCAT
>NW_027468859.1:1543448-1548448 GCF_046254945.1 Alosa pseudoharengus
GCATCGTGGTTTATAGAGATGGAATAGTGAAGCATAGTGTTTAGAGATGGAATAGTGAAGCATAGTGTTTAGAGATGGAATAGTGAAGCATATGGTTTAGAGATGGAATAGTGAAGCATAGTGGTTTATAGAGATGGCATAGTGAAGCATAGTGTTTAGAGATGGAATAGTGAAGCATAGTGTTTAGAGATGGAATAGTGAAGCATAGTGTTTAGAGATGGAATAGTGAAGCATAGTGGTTTATAGAGATGGAATAGTGAAGCATAGTGTTTAGAGATGGAATAGTGAATCATAGTGGTTTATAGAGATGGAATAGTGAAGCATAGTGGTTTATAGAGATGGAATAGTGAAGCATAGTGTTTATAGAGATGGAATAGTGAAGCATAGTGGTTTATAGAGATGGAATAGTGAAGCATAGTGTTTAGAGATGGAATAGTGAAGCATAGTGTTTATAGAGATGGAATAGTGAAGCATAGTGGTTTAGAGATGGAATAGTGAAGCATAGTGTTTAGAGATGGAATAGTGAAGCATAGTGTTTATAGAGATGGAATAGTGAAGCATATGGTTTAGAGATGGAATAGTGAAGCATAGTGTTTAGAGATGGAATAGTGAAGCATAGTGTTTAGAGATGGAATAGTGAAGCATAGTGGTTTATAGAGATGGAATAGTGAAGCATCGTGTTTAGAGATGGAATAGTGAAGCATAATGGTTAATAGAGATGGAATAGTGAAGCATAGTGTTTAGAGATGGAATAGTGAAGCATAGTGGTTTATAGAGATGGAATAGTGAAGCATAGTGGTTTATAGAGATGGAATAGTGAAGCATAGTGTTTAGAGATGGAATAGTGAAGCATAGTGTTTAGAGATGGAATAGTGAAGCATAGTGGTTTATAGAGATGGAATATTGAAGCATAGTGTTTAGAGATGGAATAATGAAGCATAGTGTTTAGAGATGGAATAGTGAAGCATAGTGGTTTATAGAGATGGTGCCCAATCTGTGCATCTTTGCACAAGGCCACTTAACCAACGCAGACCAACTGAGATGGATTATCAGGTGTGCACCGCCCGAGAGCTCTGGTCATTATCAGGTGCGCACAGTCCGAGAGCACACACACAGATCTTTTCTCTCCCCAGCTGTGGCGTCGGGGGTTGAGCTGCAGTGATCAGATCTTGCAGTGCGGTCAGAAGCATGGGACTGGGCTGTGGCGTCGGGGGTTGTCAATCACACACACACACACACACACACAGATCTTTTCTCTCCCCGATGGCAGAGTGTCCAGTCAGCTCACTATGAACTGGCATGAATTAAATGCCCCAACGCTACAGAGCTCCAGGCCTGCGATGCCAGCCGCAGAGTGTGTGTGTGTGTGTGTGTGTGTGTGCGTGTGTGTGTGTGTGTGTGTGTGTGCGTGTGTGTGTGTGTGTGTTGGTGTGTTTGTGTGTGTGCTTGTGTGTGTGTGTGTGTGTGTGTGTGTGTGTGCTTGTGTGTGTGTGTGTGTGCGTGTGTGTGTGCATTTGCAGCCGGTTCGGTTTGATCCATTACTCACGCCCGACATTCGACAATCTGCTGTTTCTATGACAACTGCTCTCTTTCAGTCATCAGCATGTCTCCCAATTCCTTTAATACTGATGAGGTAAAGACACACACACACACAAACTTCACACACAATCACACACACACACACACGCACACACACAACCACTCACACATATACATACACACACAAACACACATACATACAGATACAGATACACACACACACACATACATACAGATACACACACAGACACAAACATATGCACACACACACAAACACTCACACACACACTCACCCACACACACACACAAACATATACACACATACACACACACTCTCTCTCTCTCTCACACACACACACACACACACACACCACACACACACACACACACACACACACACACACACACACTCCATAAAGAGCAGGGGACAGAGAGCAAAGCCCATGTTCTCTTCTTTGACAGGCGCAGAACCTTGGACTTCTACACGCTGACACGTAAACAGCTCGCGGCAACGTCTGTCAGAAGCTTGGTACTTCTCCTTGACTCCATCTTGAATAATTTACAGAGTTATTGGCTTGTGGAATGAGTTCAAATAGAGGCTCACCAGCAGAGAACAGAAGCAGATCTATGAGAAGCATCACCCTGTTACCAACATCACCCTGTCTCAAACATCACCCTGTTACCAAAATCACTCTGTCACCAACATCACCCTGTTACCAAAATCACTCTGTCTCCAACATCACCCTGTCACCAACATCACTCTGTCTCCATCACCCTTTTACCAACATCACCCTGTCACCAACATCACTCTGTCTTCAACATCACCCTGTCACCAACATCACTCGGTCACTAACATCACTCTGTCACCAACATCCCTCAGCACTTGATGTTGTCATCAGGCTTGACTTGCTATAGGCCAATGCCTGGTTGTAGAAGTATCGTGCTTATAGGCCAATACCTATTTGTATAGTCAAGTCAAGTCAACTTTATTTATATAGCGCATTTCATACTCAAAGGTCATTCAATGTGCTTTACATAAACACAAGCAAACCGTAATAGCTAATAAAAACATAGAAGGGCAATAGTCAAAGAATAGTAAAGTAAAGAATAAAA
Organism: Alosa pseudoharengus; assembly: GCF_046254945.1. Classification (NCBI taxonomy): domain Eukaryota; kingdom Metazoa; phylum Chordata; class Actinopteri; order Clupeiformes; family Clupeidae; genus Alosa; species Alosa pseudoharengus. The sequence goes on from NW_027468859.1 coordinate 1,546,101, forward strand.
AAGAAAACAACACACAAGGAAATAGTACAGAAAAGCAGAAAAGGGCAAATGGTTAAAACGTGTTTGAAAAAAGTAATAATTAAAACACAAAAACAACCCTTAACAGCATCACACACACACACACACACACACTTAAAGGGAAACTTGGCAGGATTAGCTATATTTTCCCCTCTGCTGGAGAAATTGTGCATTATGCTATTTCAAACTGTGGGAAAAGGTAATGATAAAGCACATGAATTTGTTTACAAGCTAGCGAAACGGATAGCATAAGTGCAGCAGAACTATGTGGATGTTACAAGGTAAGAAACACGATTTAAAACAAATTTCTTGTTTCTCATTTCTCTTTCCGAGACGGTAGTCTCAATGTTGCAAGGTTGGTTTTCTGCCTGGGGACGCTAGGGGCAGCGGGGAAAGTCACCATTTTCACCAGAACAAGTCATTCAACCAGTGATTTCTAAACGGGTTCATTACGTTGAAATAGTTGGTTTCAGTGAAACAGATGCAGTACCGGCCCGAGCCTTTTGGGGGCCCCTCCCACCACGCGTCACCTGTCACCTGTGCTTGATGATTGGTGGGAGGGGGCCCCAAATTGCGTCACCTGTCACCTGTGCTTGATGATTGGTGGGAGGGGGCCCCAAATTGCGTCACCTGTCACCTGTGCTTGATGATTGGTGGGAGGGGGCCCCTCCACCCACGCATCACCTGTCACCTGTGCTTGATGATTGGTGGGAGGGGGCCCTAAGCAGAATTTGATTTGGGGGCCCCTCCCACCATGTGGAGTCACCTGTGCTTGATGATTATTGACACAAATGTCACATTATAATGTTACATTATAAATGAATACAGTGAGGTTATGTATTAATACAGTGACGGATTATGAACTACTGTCCCCCTGGGCGCAGATGTATAAGGACCCCCCCCCCTTACCCTATTTGTGCAAAAGTGGGTGCAAATGGGGAAGGGGGGTGGGGAAGAGGGGTCTGGGTTTTCGGACTCCCCCAGAAAGTTCTGAATTTGGTAGATGTGATTTCCTGTATTCTGGTGCATTTTTGGGATGGTCAGCTGGAGAAGGGGAGTACCTAAATGTGTTCAAATTCATACTGTAGCCTTTTGCTTTTTGACTTATAGAGGTAGTGACTTCACACAACTACTTGGGGTTCAGGGTCCCTTGACCTCTTGGGCTCGGTAGGCTCATTCAGTAATCCATCCTTGCTCACATGCCAAAAATGTTTTGGGGCTCCACTCTAAACTTCTGACCCCATGTGCTTGGTAAACCCCTGTATTAATATAGTTGTTATTTACACCAACCCTGTCACCTTTTAATCTTAGAGGGTACTAAAATCACAGATTTATTTTAAACTTTCATATTCAAAGTGAAGCACTAAGTGTGGTTTATTGAAGTTGAATTAAAAAATAACAAAATACAACAGCCTTTGTATTTGTTGTAAACAAGTATATCAGTTTAACTACTTGTTTTTCAACAGATCTGCAAATGTGCATTAAATGAGCACTCTTAAACTACAAAATAAAACAAAAATAAACAAATATGAATATAATAAAAAATAAAATGTTCCAAAAATATATACTTATCCCTTCTTCGTTCCTCACTCTCAGGCACCTGCAACTCTGAAGTGGACGAACCAGCAATGATAAAATAAATAAAAAAAATAGCTATGTTAAATGTGTCATGTCATATTAACTGTAACCATTTGCCATCAAGAAAAACCCACCTGCTGTAGCTGTGGAGACGATGAACCATCAGGGGCAGGTAGAGTTGGTTAGCGATGTGGACACAGGCTAACTCCATCAGGGGCAGGTAGAGTTGGTTAGCGATGTGGACACAGGCTAACTCCATCAGGGGCAGGTAGAGCTGGTTAGCGATGTGGACACAGGCTAACTCCATCAGGGGCAGGTAGAGTTGGTTAGCGATGTGGACACAGGCTAACTCCATCAGGGGCAGGTAGAGTTGGTTAGCGATGTGGACACAGGCTAACTCCAGAGTACTTCAGCAGTGTTCCTGAAAAAACTAAATAACATGACTTAACTTTACTTAACTTTAACTTAACTTTATTTTTATACTTTATTATTTTGCCATCATTACTTACACTCATCAACAAGCAATTCCACACCTAACAATTCATATTCTATTGGCAAATAAGGCATAACTGCAGTATGGTGAACACTTAGCATGGTGATCTACTGCAGCCTAATAGGCAAATAAGGCATAACTGCAGTATGGTGACCACTTAGCATGGTGATCTACTGCAGCCTAATAGGCAAATAAGGCATAACTGCAGTATGGTGAACACTTAGCATGGTGATCTACTGCAGCCTAATAGGCAAATAAG
>NW_027468859.1:1555948-1575948 GCF_046254945.1 Alosa pseudoharengus
ACACACACACACACAGACTCTCACACACACATACTCACACTACCAAAACACATACACACATTCACACCACCAACACACACACACACACAGCCAACACACACACACACACACCCACACACACACAACACACAGACAAACACACTCTGGGCCAGATGTACGAATGCTTCTGCGCCCACTTCAGGCGTATTTGATTTGCAAAGTGCACATAAAAACATGGTGAGGTTTGTACAAACAGGCCGCACTGAGGAAAAAGCGCAGACTGCCTGTCGTGGGAGCTGAGAAAGAGGAGCTCATACATTCCACAGTGTGTGTGTGTGTGTGTGTGTGTGTGTGTGTGAGTGTGTGTGTACTGTAAAGAGGAGCTCATTCATTCCACAGTGTGTGTGTGTGTGTGTGTGAGTGTGTGTGTGCTGTAAAGAGGAGCTCATTCATTCCACAGTGTGTGTGTGTGTGTGTGTGTGTGTGTGTGTGTGTGTGTGTGAGTGTGAGTGTGTGTGTACTGTAAAGAGGAGCTCATTCATTCCACAGTGCCTCTCTCCTTGCCCTCCTCTCTCACTTTCTCTTTCACACACACACACACACACACACACTCACTCATACACTCATTAACAAGAAAACTGGTTTTAATCCTATATCACATACACACGCACACACGCACACACACACATACACTCATTAACAAGAAACCTGGTTTTAATCCTATATCACACACACACGCACACATTATTCTAAACTATTCTTTCCCCCATGTGAGTAGAAGGGCCCAGATACCTGTTTAATGGCTACACCTTCCTCATTCATATTACAGAGCTTTATCACAACACACACACTATTCTAAACTAAGGGCCCAGATACCCGTTTAATGGCTACACCTTCCTCAGTCATATTACAGAGCTTTATCACGACACATGGAACAGCTACCAGCAGAATTTAACTGTCATTTTCAAAGAAACCGATATTATGATAATGAGACACTGGAATACTTCCAGGACTATTTTAAGTTTCATTTTCACAAAAAAGCTGATATCATAAGACACTGAATTACTTCCAAGAGAATTGAAGTTTCATTTACACAGAAATGAGAGAGTTGTGCTATTCAGACCTCCTCTACTCCACTCCCACAGACCTCCTCTGCTCCACACACCTCCACTCCCACACACCTCCACTCCACACACCTCTGCTCCACACATGAGATCCGCACATGACGTCAGTCTAAGTTTCCTTCTCTTGGAAGCCTGGAGGCCGTGGCCTGGAGACTCCACCAGTAAAACAGGTCCTCCAAGGAACCCATATCCTTGCCACTCCAGAGGAGAACCAAACCACTCCAGAGGAGAACCAAACCACTCCAGAGGAGAACCAAACCACTCCAGAGGAGAACCAAACCACTCCAGAGGAGAACCAAACCACTCCAGAGGAGAACCAAACTCCTCCACTACCAGAGCAAAAACAGCAGCGCTGAACACGTGGTCCTGGGCCTCCTAAAACTTTAGAGTGAAAGTAGGTTCCATTACCAACGTCCTGGGCCTCCTAAAACTTTAGAGTGAAAGTAGGTTCCACTACCAACGTCCTGGGCCTCCTAAAACTTTAGAGTGAAAGTAGGTTCCACTACCAACGTCCTGGGCCTCCTAAAACTTTAGAGTGAAAGTAGGTTCCATTACCAACGTCCTGGGCCTCCTAAAACTTTAGAGTGAAAGTAGGTTCCATTACCAACGTCCTGGGCCTCCTAAAACTTTAGAGTGAAAGTAGGTTCCATTACCAACGTCCTGGGCCTCCTAAAACTTTAGAGTGAAAGTAGGTTCCATTACCAACGTCCTGGGCCTCCTAAAACTTTAGAGTGAAAGTAGGTTCCATTACCAACGTCCTGGGCCTCCTAAAACTTTAGAGTGAAAGTAGGTTCCATTACCAACGTCCTGGGCCTCCTAAAACTTTAGAGTGAAAGTAGGTTCCATTACCAACGTCCTGGGCCTCCTAAAACTTTAGAGTGAAAGTAGGTTCCATTTTATGTCCAGCTTTTAGTGCAACCATCATATCTCTCTCTATCTTACATTTTTTTTAAATCACTGACAAGCGTTTACCTCAACTTTAAATACTCTTAACACAGCCACACACCTACATCACACAATTAGCCAAAGAGTAAGGTTTCTTTTCAAAACCACATTTTGTTAATCTACTTTCTCTAAATATATATTCTCTAAAGTTGTGGCCAGGGTCACTGTCCTGTGTTTCCTGGCCAGTGTGCAACTTGATCTGTCTTTTGACAACTTTAGATTTTGCATCACTTGACAGCATTTCTCCATGTTCATCAGCTAGCTAGTTGGCAAATAACCCATCTAAGCAGCAGTAGGAACGGTTCTTCCATAACTGATTCAAGAGAAATGTTAAAGGTAAACTATGCAGTATTGGCAATTTCTTACTGTTTTCTCGTTTTTTGCTTCTTTTTCGCTGGCTTTGTCATGATGAATGTCTGAGAAACTCCATCGCTACCTTGTTCTAGCCAGTGCCTGGTGTGTATGTGTATATGAATGCAGTAAAGCAATTCGTTACACTCGTTATACTTCCTGACACTGAGGCCGTCGGCTCGCCGGCCCAAAGTTGCAAGGGTGGTTTTTCCGCTCACAGGTGCTAGGGGGAAGCGAGACGGCCACCATTCAACCCGAAAAAAGTCATATAACCATTCCAATGACTCTGAAGCTGTTAAAGGAAGGTAAATTAAGCTAAAAACTTACTTGCATATTAAGCTAAAAAACCTGCAGTGTGCCTTTAATGTGGGTGGGAGCAAATACAATGTACTTGTTTTACTGGTGAAAAGGGTCATCATCATATCATCATATGAATTCATAACGATGCATTTTTAAAAACATTATAGGTATAGGTATAGTGCATCTAAGAACATATGTGACCAGACGTATGAAAACCAGCCACATGTCTCCCCAGAGACATTTTGAGTTATTCACATATTCTGAAAGTGTAGCTATACAATGATGTCTCACTCATGGAGATCTGATATTTGAATAAGTTGTGGTCATTTGAATGTATACCCCTCTGAAAACCTTTTACTGAGAAAACTGGCCTGATAGATTTGCAAACTGTCACCTCACCTGAGTCAAAGGAAAGACAATTGTGCTCATTTGCATCTCATTGAGATAAGCCCTCCTCTACAGATGTCACACTGTGACATCTGGTATCTGTAGCCCTTCCCCCTACAGGTGTCACTGTGACACCTGGATCTGTTAGCCTGCAGGGCAGAAAGAATTGTAGTGTTGTTAATATTGATGTAGTGTTATTTTCATTAGGCACTTCACTGGACTTAGAATAATCAGAATTAGAAGGTACTTTATTGAAATGGAAATGCTTTTATTACAAAAGGCCCTGAATAGCAATTCAGTAGCAATAGCCTACTGTCCTCAAGTAGACTAGTTGCTAAACCATTAGCGTCACATTCAATTCAGGCAATGCTAACAGGCCCCTTTGCACCTTACTCTGGATATATTCATACAAAGTATCCTCCAGTAGGCTAGGTGCTAAATCATTATCGGAACTCCCCCTATTACTGTCAGTCCTGTATTTCCGCCATCTTGCGTGTATGTGTCACTTAATATCCATTTCTATACAAACCAAGACAGCGGACTCCTAAAGAAACACAACCACCCACACCATAGGGGTATCTAAATTAGCTAGAGTATGTACCAAAAATGACATTCTACTGTGACTCGAAGAGCTGTAAACAGTGTTGTAAGGCTGCGTGTACACAACCGCTTGGAGCTCCAGTGGAATTTTAATTTCATGACGAGAATTCTCGGTCTAACCGTTCATGTGCCGTTGAAACGGCGTAAATAGGCGACCCATCAGGCCAGCACTATAACTCCGAGCGTGGTAAACAAAATCGGATATTTCAGGCAGTAAATGCTCCCGTTAAGAACCAAACCAGATTTTGTTCAAATCTACACACCTATGGCTACTGAAAAATGTAAGGTTCATTTAGCAAATGTTATTTTGAAGTGTTAAAAACATTGTTGTTTTAGAATTTCTGAACAAAAGTGGTGATAATTGGGGGTGTTACGATAGCATCAGTCCATTCAAGCAATTCAAGCATTATTCAAATGAATAGCATATGCTCACATTACTAGACAAAAAACCTCCCATTACAGCTACAGCTTCAGCATTCAGTACTGAGCTAGCAAATAACAATGTAGCTAGCTAGCAAGCAATGTAGCAGGGATTGCAATGTAACAGGGACTACAATAACAAAAGCACGTCAATGACCAACTGCAGTTCAGTATGGAAATTAGCTAACACGCCCCAGCACAAAGAGAGAGGCAGATTTTTTTGTGAAAACTATACCCAATTTCAACGACAAAATGTACACTTTTAAGGCAACCATAGCTGTTATCTGGCTTCTTCATGACTTCAACTTGCACATTCTGCAAAAAAAAGAAAATCACTAAATTGTGTTTTGTGCGATTTCATCAAGGCCGACTTGCTGCTGGTTTTCATATGGCGGGGCACATATGATAGTGATCAGCCAACATCATGCATGTTGTGAAGGCCTGTTCCTTTGTTCAGTGCTGTTTCTTTTTTGAACTTTTTGACAAGCCCTAGAGGCTCGCATTTACACCTTACGCCTTTTGGCTACTCATGATTTGATACATGGTGCACTATTGTAACCTTATGAGTTGATACATGGTGCACTATTGGGACCTTATGAGTTGATACGTGGTGCACTTTATGAGTTGATACATGGTGCACTATTGGGACCTTATGAGTTGATACACGGTGCACTATTGTAACCTTATGAGTTGATACATGGTGCACTTTATGAGTTGATACATGGTGCACTATTGGGACCTTATGAGTTGATACATGGTGCACTATTGGGACCTTATGAGTTGATACATGGTGCACTATTGGAACCTTATGAGTTGATACATGGTGCACTATTGGAACCTTATGAGTTGATACATGGTGCACTTTATGAGTTGATACATGGTGCACTATTGGGACCTTATGAGTTGATACACGGTGCACTATTGGGACCTTATGAGTTGATACACGGTGCACTATTGGGACCTTATGAGTTGATACACGGTGCACTATTGGGACCTTACTCCATGCTGACCCAGTCCTGTGTTGTTCTCACTATGTGAGCGCCAGGGCTAACCATACAAATTAAAATGAAAAGTTATTGAGTTAAAATAAGTATCAACTTTGATTCATTAAAGAATTCATAATAATACAGTAGCCTACTGTCACAGTTGGGTGTGAACTGAGTAATGCAATGTGCCATTATTATTCTGTTCCTGATCGAAAGGAATCAGGGAGTGGCAGCTGTCCCGTTTACACCCCTCCTAGTCCAAGCCAGAGTCAACGTTATTGTCAATTCTGTCCTATGCACAGATAATGGCAACCTGAATGAAGCTCTGCAACTTCCCAGTTATGTCAGACAACACCACACCAATCCCCAGTACAACAGCAACACTGACCACCTTATTGTAGTCATGGGCTCTGGCATGAATATTGACAGAGTGTACGTGACGCAGCATTCAGACAGAAAACACTTCTCATCCGATGACACCTACCGCATCACCCAAGGCCTCATAGACAACATCAGGAGACTGGATCTGGACGACTTCCTGGCACAGATGGGTGAACAGGAGCGTTCCATGTATGTGCAGCAGTCGTCTTTCAGCAGCAGTCAGCAGCCAGCTTTCCACCGTGCTGTACCTTATACTCCACCAACACACCACCGTGATGTGCCTTACACTCCACCAACACACCACCGTGCTGTACCTTACACTCCACCAACACACCACCGTGATGTACCTTACACTCCACCAACACACCACCGTGATGTGCCTTACACTCCACCAACACACCACCGTGATGTGCCTTACACTCCACCAACACACCACCGTGCTGTGCCTTACACTCCACCAACACACCACCGTGCTGTACCTTACACTCCACCAACACACCACCGTGATGTACCTTACACTCCACCAACACACCACCGTGATGTGCCTTACACTCCACCAACACACCACCGTGATGTGCCTTACACTCCACCAACACACCACCGTGCTGTACCTTACACTCCACCAACACACCACCGTGCTGTACCTTATACTCCACCAACACACCACCGTGCTGTACCTTACACTCCACCAACACACCACCGTGCTGTACCTTACACTCCACCAACACACCACCGTGCTGTACCTTACACTCCACCAACACACCACCGTGCTGTACCTTACACTCCACCAACACACCACCGTGCTGTACCTTACACTCCACCAACACACCACCGTGCTGTACCTTACACTCCACCAACACACCACCGTGCTGTACCTTACACTCCACCAACACACCACCGTGCTGTACCTTACACTCCACCAACACACCACCGTGCTGTACCTTACACAGCATATGGAAATACAACATACTCTCATGACAGCAATGAGTGTGGAAGCGTCTGTATATTAGCTTCCATTGCTGTTGCTGTTGTTGTTGTCTTCATTGTTCTGATGGTGATGGCAGGTCAAAAGAGACCATTTAATTTTCATTATTCTCGGTGAAAACAGGTGTTTTGAAGTCAAAATCTAAAATATGATCTTTAACCTGGTAATAGGTATGAGAATAGGGATGACTATTATTTGAGTGTGAGGGCGAGTGTGAAAATTCCAAGGACACGAAGGGCGCTGCAAGTTCCCGGATGGTGCAGTCATAACGGTCAAAAAGCTGAGTGTGGAACGCTGGACACGTTTTACCCACAACGGACGCCATCTTGGCTACATAGCGGAAGGGGAGTGTTTTCAAACTTGTGGTAATCGCAGCTGAGAAAGCTGAAGCAGCAGCAGTGGAAAACACACTTTACAGAGATACAAACAAGCTAAAACATAAACTGTTCATGTTTTGACAGTACGACCATGTCACTGTCGAATAGAAAAGACCAATAAAAAAAAGTTATATTTAAATATTTATATTTCCGTTAAGTGCATGGAGTTGGTGTTCGATGTGAGATGACACTATTCTGTTCAAATTCACACAGTCCACCAGTAAGCACACAGTACACACAGGACGCTGTGTGAAAGTGCACTCACAGAAGTACGCCAATCGAGACACAGTGCTTGTGTACCTTGTGTACCATACGAGTGAATGAAACAGAGTGCTTGTGTACCATATGAGTGAGACAGAGTGCTTCAATCAAATGGTCGATACAGCAAATCTGCTAATGGCAGTTATGGCTTCAAACAATTTCTGAACAAAATTGAAGATTATGACAACAGTCCTCTCCTCCCATCTGAGTTTGAGCCTTATTATAAGGTTGGCAACTGTAACAGACAAAGGCTTTGCAACTTCCTGATTACGTCAGAATTCCACACCCACCGCAAGGACAGCAGCAATTCTGATCGCTTTATTGTAGCCATGGACTTTGGCATGAATATTATTCACAGAGTGTTTGTGACAGCATTCAGACAGTAAACTTTACTCACCTGATAACACCTATCGCATCAGCCGAGGCCTCATAGACTTATCAGGAGACTGAATTTGGTACAGATGGGTGAACAGCTTGTTTGTTAGTGTGAGGACGGCGGGAAGACGACTGCAGAACAGAACGCGTCTGTTCACCCATCTGTACCAGAAAGTTGTTTAAATTCAGTCTCCTGATAACAAGGGGTCATTTCTTCAATTCCGTTTAGGCAACCCAGAGATATTGGCCGAAATGTTACATGCTGCTATTCCGACATGCCGCTACTTAGACATTGGCGTCTAATTGTCGAAGTGGCGGCATTAACAGTAATTTTCAAGCGTCCCACTACTGCGACAATTTTTTTTTCCATTGTTGAAGTGGCACTTGACCTTTTGTCAAACGTCCTGCCATTTCGACATGAGGTCATTAACAGTGGCGTAGCCAGGATTTTTCAACGGAGTGGACTTTTGCGAAGTAGGCCTAGGGTGGGCCTTTATTTTTTTTATTCCAATATGGGCAGTAGCCTAGGCCTACAGTAATCGTCCCAACTTGAAATGGCATGAATTTAAATGATTCATGGCAAAAAAACAATAAAAGGCTACATTGATAAATAGCAGGGGCAACAGGATTGGATTCTATAATAGCCTACGCACAAGAACTTCAACCGAAAGGTTAGTCGGGTCTCAAGGAGTCCAAGAGTGTGCCTCACACACACACACCAGCTCCGTTGAACAGTGCATTTTTCGTGTTTAAGAGCTAAAAAAAGTTGATTAGAGAGTCACATTTGAAATGTCGGGTAGCCTAAATTATAGCCTATAGCGCGTGCATCTCAGAGGAAGAGATTTTGGAGAGAGAGAGAGGATTTAACCTAGGTGATGATTATTTGTGTCTGGTGGAAATTAGACTTGAGTATGGATACCTACGAATTGTTTTGAATAAAAAAAAGATAAGACAACAAATGAAATGTGACCCTGCAAGGCGAAACCAGTCGTTTTGGTAAAATTTACAAAATTATGTTATTGTACTCACACGAACGGCCATAAACTAAACTTTCCAACAATATGTATATCGAGGGTATTGCAAATACATGTAGTATTGGGTATTGGATAGTCGCCGACCCTCATTAGATGTGGATATTTGGAGGTAAGAATAGCCTCCAAGAAACAAGGTTATCGCAGTTGCTGTGAGACATACGGCCCTTCTCCAGTCTCTCTCAAAATCAAAACACACCCAATTCACACTTGGACTTTTCGATTATGTTTCTAAATGTTGGGACTGATGGACACTGAACTCTGGGAGTTATTTGAACGTTCGTTGTGAAGTGGTTTACTGTAAAAGGAGCGTCAGATTATCCCGCCTGTATTTGCCCCATTATAGGGCCATGATAATGTGTAACGGGTGAAGCTCTGGCCTGCGCTTCCCCGACTGCTCTGCGTTGTGTTGTGCACAATGTGAAGCTGGACACAGGACACTCAAGGACCACTGACAGGTTTATTCGTTCCACTGGTTCACACAAACTGCATCTGGTGTATAATGAAACATAAAGGAGCAGAGCACACACACGTTCATCCATAAAATGCCTAACACAAAAGAAAACCAACTTAATCATGCAATACACAAGACGATGAAATGGCGGCATTATATACACAATGAAAACTTCTGGACTAGTTCGCTCTCCCCCAAAGTGTCTCAATATTAACTCCCAACTGAAATATACGGACATAAATCCACACAGATACACCACTACACTCTAATGGATTAAAGTTCCTGTCTGTAAGTCCATAATAACATAAATAAATCACACTTTCATTCGAACAGTATTAATACGTACCTCTCTCAGTCAAGTTTAGCGGTAACTGACGAGAGAACGGGAATCAGCACAAGAAAGCTTATCTGGCTTTCACAATAAAAGTCCCAAAATAAAAACACATATATAAATGATAGCACAACGAATAATACACTGTTGAAGGGTTTTGGTGAGATTTCAACCTCCAAAATAAAATACAATATTAACCTGGTTACAAATGCATGCGCTAGCCTAGAGTCGAGAGAAAGAAGACTAAATAAATATGCAGACATGTTATGTGCAATTCAACAACTGCACGCATGACATGTAAAATATATATGCCTAGCCTACATTATTGTGTAGTAAATTGAGTTTATCCAACCTGCTGGCAAGCCAAAATGGGTTGCACATGGCTTTATCATTGTCCTCTAAAATGCAATAGCCTATAAGCAACTTGAATATATCGCACATCCAGTTTGAACACCCTGATGGACACTGAACTCTAGGGGTTATTTGAACGTTCACTGAAGTGGTTTAGGCTACTGAAGCATAAGAATTCCGCCCGTCTTTGCGCAATTGGCCATTGATTGACGGCCATTAATTAATTAATTAATTAATATAGGACTATTGGCCTGCACGCACAGAGTTTGTTTGATGCATGGAGTTCCGACCGTTTTCCCCTGAGAGCTTAGAGAATAAAGTGAGGAGAGCTACCTGTGTTTTACATAATGTGTAACATTTATTCACATGGCCAGTTCAAAATCACCTGAGGTTTTGACTGAAATGTGTGCCGATATCAGTTATTGTTAAAAACATTGTTTGGAGTGGATGGCGGGTGGATTGTTGATGTAGCTGCAGGTGCAGATGACATGACTACAGCTCATCCATGCATCTAGGATGTTGGAATTTGATAGGATAGGTCATGTCGCAATAGCGGTACAAAAACAAATCGGAGTAGGGGCATGTCTAAATAGAGGGTTGTCGTAATAACGGGATGTCGTAATAACGGGTGAACCCCAGTATAGTCTTTTGATCCTGTGAGGGAAATTTGCTCTCTGCATTTATCCCAATCCATGAATTAGTGAAACACAAACAGCACACAGTGAACACACAGTGAGGTGAAGCACACACTAATCCCGGCGCAGTGAGCTGCCTGCAACAACAGCGGCGCTCAGGGAGCAGTGAGGGGTTAGGTGCCTTGCTCAAGGGCACTTCAGCTGTTCCTACGGGTCGGGGTTCGAACCGGCAACCCTCCGGTTATAAGTCCGAAGTGCTAAGCAGTGGGCCACAGCTTCCCCAAATGTGAAGCCTATCCTCATCTCAGCAAAAAAAACAAGTTTTGAGAAAATCAGCTGTGTAGTGTAAACGAGCGCAGTATCTAAATGCTCCATTCACGCAGGCGCTAATTCTTATAACTTGTGAGGTCAAAGCAGGCTCTATTTCTTGAGGAAGCTTAAGTCTTTTAATGTGTGCACTAAGATGTTACAAATGTTTTATCAGTCTGTGGTAGCAAGTGCAATTTTCTTTGCTGTCATCTGCTGGTGTAGCAGTATCAGGGCCAGTGACTCTAACAGACTGAACCAGCTGATTAGGAAAGCAGGCTCTGTGCTGGGGACTACTCTAGAGTTGGTGGTGGAAAGGAGGATGTTGCAGAAATTGTTACACATCATGGACAATGCATCACATCCCCTACACAGTACACTGGCAAAACAACAAAGTGTTTTTAGTTGACGGTTTCGCCAACTCAGTTGCAGTAAGGACAGATACAGTGTTTCCCCTAGAATTTTTTTCCAGCAGCGGTGCTGTTTATCGTAGGAAGCCCCCCCCCCCTCACCAAAAAGAGAAAAAATTGAAAAAATGACTCCTTAAATGGTGACTTCTGGTGGATTTTGTGAAAGAAATGGACAGATTGAGTTACAAATTATGACATAACCATCAACACAAGCATTTACAAAGCATGATTATTGCAGTACTTGAACAGGATTATTCATGTTTTTCTTTCACCTTTTTTATTTACATTATTAGTATTAGCCACTGTACAACTGTACACTGTAGGCCACTGTACAAACTATTACTATTTAGAATATACAGTGCTGTGCATAAGTTAAGACATTTATATATAATAACATTTATTTATTTACGATACATGATACATTAAAAAAAATTGATGTCCACATTTTTTTTTTAATTAAGGCATTAAGACAAAAGGCAAAATATGTTTTTTATTCCTCCCTTTAGTCAATTTCAGCATGGGTGTCTTAACTTTTGCCCAGCTCTGTATAAACTATATAGACTTCTCTTTCATGCCATTACACTGTATTGGTGCTGTGCAAGTCGAATTGAGTGCCTGTCACTTTAATGCCGTGACTGCCCGTGACGCTGGCTTGATTCTCACGGTTTTAAGCTAACTTGGCAGCGTTGTTGTGCATGGTGCATAAGAATATGTGGATGAAATGAATTATGTTTCCCATGTCATTTGGTAAAATAAATGGTCAAAAATTCGAAGAAAATCTATCTTGGATTATAGCAGATAAGTGTCTTGTATCATATCTAACATTTTGGTGAGCTCTACAGGAATTACAAACTATCTCAGATGTAAATGCTTGCGTATCCTATTACTCAAATTCAATTAAACCCACCAATAGGCTAGCTAGACCTTAGTTTCACAGCCTAGGTATGTTAGCAACACAGGGCTTGAAAGCATTGCCTGTATCACAAACAAAAACGAAACAATGCGTGGAATTTATCTGGGAATAGGCTACTGAAGGTAGGGGCGAGCTATCTCGCTGGCGTGTTTAATTTGGTTCCTTGGTTAACACAGGGTTCTCAAGTTTTGAGCTCAGCTTGGAGTGAGATTGGGGGGCGGGGTGCACTCACTCACTAATAAAAAAAAAAAAAAGAAAGAAGCATTAACTTTTTGAGACCTTGAATTTGTCATTGTAGGCTAATCTATACACTAATCTATATTTGTCCATATTATTTATGCTGGTCTCTAGACCTTACTCTTGCACTGTTGGACTAATGTTGGACTACTTTTTGCACCTTCACCATAACACTCACTCTCTTGAGCACCTCACCATGCACACAGAACTAAGGACTATGGTTGGACTACTGTTTGCACCTTCACCCCGGCCCTGTCACTACAAGCGTCTTATGCTTGATCACCCTCAAGCACATTGGACTTTCTTAATTTAATTTATATAGTGTATTTAGTATTTAGTTTTGTTAGTTTTCTTATCTTTCTTATCTTCTACTGTCTTTATTGTACAGTGGAGTTTAGCTATATGTTTATGCGTATACTTATGTTTACCATTTCTGCTGTAAGTGCATGTTGTGTAAGATGTCTGTATGCTACTGAGACCCTTGAATTTCCCCTTGGGGATTAATAAAGTATCTATCTATCTATCTATCTATCTATCTATCAGCCTATATCTTGTTTTTGTTTATTTTTCAGGACAGTCAGGGATTTGTACCCATCTGGGAAAGTATAATGCATAGCCTATGTCTCTTATGTCAGCCTTATCAAGGTAAACCATTTGTGTTTTTATGTCACCAGGAAGCATATCAGTAAAAATAACTTTTCATATTTACAGTAGGTGGGATAGATTGGAATCTTGAAATATAATAATCGTGACGCTGGGATATTCTATGGCTCACCAATTTACGAGAGGCCTATATGTAGGCTACTGAGTGAGACAAATATTTTATTTATTTAGGCTAATTGCTTTATTCACTTGAGTAGCCTGTATTGTCACTGAACCATTGGACTAAGCATGTGCATGCCGAGACCATTTATTTTTATTTTTATAAGAACAGCAAGTTCATTATCTTGGGTTGCTATTACATTATGGTGGTTGGCAGGTCATTATCTGCAGCAGTCAGTCCTGTATCTTTAGAAAAAAATATGTGTAGCATACTCGCTCAAATGGATAACACTCGTTAATAATGAGCTAATTTTTATTCATTGTTGACATGGTCCATGGAGGATCAGATGGGTGTCCCGGGACCTGATGAACACGGCGCTAAAAAGCACAAACGAGTGCGAAAGTTGCAGCCGTGACGACAGGGAAAGTGCAGGCAGCCACGAGAGTGATTGGTCGTGTAAAATGTTACGAGTTGAATTTCTGAATAAAAAGAATGTTGGTGCAGTTTTGAAATCTTAAACGTGTAACCCCACACAAGCATAACGTGGTTGTAGGGAGGGGATGTGCTCTTTTGGAATTTTACCCGGATACAACGAATAGCCTAGGCTACTTTTTTGTTTGGATGTCGGTGGCTATTTATTTTTTGATTTGGCTGAGTGGTGCGCTAGTTCTGAACCCTCGTATCCCTGCGCCTCCTCTACTAATTATGCAGATACCTTGACATCCCTAGTAGCCTAATATTTCTGCGTGAGAAATGCAAGGTGTGGCGTGTGAACTTGTTGAATTGCGTGTGTCTCACGCCCATTGCGTGAGACTTGAGAACCCTGGTTAACATAATGTAGGCTACGTTTTTTTGCACAAAATTGCGTCTGCTAATAAACTTAAACATCAACACAAACAAGCGTGATCTCCTGTGGAATCCCTGACTGCGCCTTCAACGTTAGCCTACTATTATTTGTTGACATGAAACCTGAACGAACGGCAGCTGTTCCTGAAGTTCATTTGCGTCTATTTTGTTTTTTTAATTAGGCAACTTTTTTTGCAGTGGCGCTTGAATTCCAGGAGCGGCGCTGCGCCGCTGATGAATACATTGTAGGGGAAACACTGAGATATAAGAAAAACCTTCTTACCCACAGCAATAGCACTTTACAACGACTCTCCTTTGAGTAGAGAGAGACAAATTATCTTTTAATGTTTTATATCTAATATGGAGGCAATTGTCTTGATTTATGTCTTGTTAGGCAGTTACACTTTGGTACTTGGATGTGCATGGTACCTTGACAGCTATCATATGCTTTGTCTTGTGGGTGAAAGTAATTTCTTGTTTATGTATGTGGACTATATGTGTGCGTGTGTGTGTGCTTGCTGTATGTTCTTAAGGCTGCTGAAACAACTGAATTTCCCTGTGGGATAATTAAAGTATATCTATCTATCTATCTAGCCTATAATGTTCGACCAACTTCTGAAGAAGACAAGGACAAAAATAGCCTAATGCTTAAAGGTGCCATGTGTAATGTCCGCCAAAAAATCAATTCATACTCCACATTCCATAAAAGATGGGGGCAGTATACCTCCAGAAAGTGAGTTGGTCTACCTTAGATTAACAACCAAGAAACGTGTATTGCAGTTTGGCTGGCGGTTATGTTCCCCGCATACCACCTCCCATGACCGAAACTGGTATTATGACACCTGTCGGGCTGTGGCTAGTAATTTAGCATGCTAATTCAGGTTGATATCTCTGCAGCACTATACCTTGTCATTTTTTTCATGACATCATCGCCCTTATTTCTTCTCATTCTTTTGATGCGTGTAGCTCATTTTTTGGATATTTTTACCTCAATTCTTACACATGACACCTTTAATGCATAGCCTTATGTTTTTGTTTTTAAATAGGCCGCCAACTCCAAAACAAATTGAATCGGACCAATCGAGTGCAATCTCCATGAGAAATCTGTTTAGGTGGCTGTTTCTTCTCCTAAGTCTCTCGGCTAAAGAAGAACATTTATTCAGAATAATTACGAGTGGATAGCCTATTCATGATGACTTCTTGAAGAGGCCAAAAGCCAAAACACAATGTTCTCACGTAGAGCAAGCATCTGAACGAGGAAGAAAAACGGAAACTTTATCAAAAATTTAATGCGCAGCCTACACATTGGTAGCCTGGAAAATCCAGACCCTGGTAAAAATCACTATATGTCGAAATGGATTTCCGCGACACTGGACTGATTTCGTTGCGGCACGCCCCATATGAGAAAGTTGTGCCACCTATTCAGAGCTCTTCTGCTTCACGCCCATAACACGCCACGTTGCACGTCAGCTTTAAGTTCCTGGTCTCAGAGGCCAAAAGTCCAGAAGAAAAACAGGAACACACAGTCACATCAGGCCTCAGTGTCTGTGAACTCCTCCACTACCAAGGTACCGTGCCATCATCCTGCATATTGTTAACCTTTAGAGTGAATTAACATTTAATTTCCTTAGGAAGCTGTAGAAGCTGTAAAATCTGAATTTCCCCTTGGGGATCAATAAAGTATCTATCTATCTATTTCCTTTCTTATGTCCAGCATGTAGGGTGACCATCATATCTCTGATTTACAGTGTCTGATTTTTACAACTACTAATAGGCGTTTACCTTAACTTAAAATACTCTTAACACAGCGTTACCTAAACATAAAGTACTTCTGAACTCTTAACACAGATTCATAGCCTGGGAATACCCATACAAACCTTTGGCAGATTTAGGATTTGCTCTGCAGGTCCGTCTGACCATGAGGCCATTGAAGCCCATTTCCAACGTCACGCAAATGCAATCGCTAATCTGGCATGGATGTGTATTTCTTTGGAATTTAGTAAACAACTGCATTTAGAAACTTTGTTTACAAGATTGTTACACTTCTGAAATGATTTGGTAAGAGTTTAATGCACCAATTTAAGTTTCATTTCTCTGCTAGTTACACCCCTGCCGGAAGTCGTACAACTTTTGTATGTACAATGCATTAGCCACACCTAACAGGAAGTGAGGTATTTGGGATTTTGTGCAGACTTATATGTGATGAAATATGTGATGAATTGTGCTTCCTATGGGTGAAAACGCATGGAATTTGGCACACCCATCAAGTGGTACAGTGAATAGACAGGGACAAAAGCTTAGCACCGGGTGTTACCCAGGAACTCCATAGCGCCCCCTTATGTCACTGTGACTTGTGGTTGGCATATAGTTTTAGATACACACACCAAATTTGGTGGGTGCATGTAACTCCCAAAAACAAACAACTTTTGTATTAACATGCAATTAGCCACGCCCACAGGAAGTGAGGTAATTGAGATTTTGTGCGTTGTGGACATGATCAATTTCAAACGTACTCCTCCTAGACGGTTGATCGGATTCATGTCAAAGTTGGTATACATGACGCCAAGATGTTTCTGATTCTAAATTATGAAGCGTTTTTTTGATATGTTGTAATTTGACAAAATTGCGAAATTATTCATTTTAATACCATTCCACACAAACTATAAATGTGACATAAATCACCATGCATAGCTTGAAATGTTTTAAATTTCACAGGTCATTAAATACCATGTTAATGATAATATTCACATGCCCATAATGCATGTTTGGCATAGCGCCACCAACTGACAACAGAAAGAATGACAATTACACTGATGTCACATGATACATTTTAACATAGTGCTCCTAGACGGTTTGTCAGATTCATGTGAAATTTGGCAAACATTATGCCAAGATGTTGCTGATGTTAAATTGTGAAGGGATTTTTGATATGTTGTAATATATTATGGTTTTAATATCTCACCACATAAACAGGAAATGTGTCATCAAGTCACGGTACATGTTCAGTAGAATGAATGGTCTGAAACTAGCCTAGAAATCTAGACGCGCCCCTAGCGGCACATTTGCTGCCAGGGCTAGTCTAGCAACTCTCCGTTGACTTGTGAGCTCTAGAAATCGAAACTAAATCTGGCATTGAAATCGTGTATAGATTCGTTTGTTGGGCTTAACATAATGATTGATGGCAGAGTTGCAACGGTTTGGCTTGAATTCCCTGCTACTTGAAAACAAATATCCTATTGCGTCCTATTGCGTGCAGAGGGAATTTGAAAGACAAGTGATTATCCCGACCCTTGGACTGACATTATAATGTGGGTCTGGCTCGCCAGGCTAGTCTGAAACTTCTCAGGTTAATAGATATTATGATTATGATGATATCCAGATGCCCAATGGGCCTGCCTGGCATAGCGCCACCACCTGGCCAAGCAGGAAATGTGCCAGAAATAGACGATGCCTTAACTGATTAATTTGAAACTTTATAAAATATTGGATATTATCGTGATGATATTCACATGTGTAATTCACATGCCTAGCATAGCGCCACCATCTGGCCAAGCAGGAAATGTGCCAGAAATGTTTTATGCTTTGACTGATTGATCTGAAATTTTACACAAAATTAGATATCATGATGATATTCATATGGCTTATTAACATGCTTTGCATAGCGCCACCAATTGGCAAGAGAAGGAATGTGTTTTTTCCACGTCTGTTGGATATCACAATCAGATGCATCAGATTAATCAGATTAGGTGTATATGACATCCAAACACCCAAAATGCCTGTCTGGCATGACCACAAGCTGGCCAAAGTCAGAATAATTTTTGGAATTTATTTACAAAATTTTAATTAAAGGAAAATTCTGGTTTTTAGCACTTTAAGGCCCTATGGGCATACTGTAGTAGGCTACTCAAACATGTCCTAAAACAACCCTTAACGTTTGTTTTCAAAACTGTGCAACTCACCGAGTGGTTAGTGGAGTTCGTTGACTATTAAAAGCAAATATATCGGCGCAATGTATGATTCGTATTTGAACCTGAAGCATAGACGGTGGCGCAGTCTTCCAACAGAAATCAATGGGATTTTACAAAATGCCAAATAAAAGACGACAGAAACTGTATTTCGCTACGCTACTTTTTACAACATCAACGGACACCACTAACCACTCAGTGAGTTGCACAGTTTTGAAAACGAACGTTAAGGGTTGTTTTAGGACATGTTTGAGTAGCCTACTACAGTATGCCCATTGCCAGCCACCCTGAGAAGTGAAAAGGCGATTCAAAACGAGTCAGAAAAGTCGAGACAGGACCAATCGTCAAAATTTCGGTGTCCACCACTCTAGTTCATCCAAAACAAACCAGAAAAGGGCCTTAAAGTGCTAAAAACTGGAATTTTCCTTTAAATATTATTATTTTGATGATATTCACATGTGTAATTTCCATGCCTAACATAGCGCCACCATCTGGCCAACCAAAAAGTGTATCAGAAATTGATGGTCTGAATGAATGGTCTGAAATTTCTCAGGTTAATATATATTATGATTATGATGACACCCAATGGGCCTGCCTTGCATTGCGCCCCCACCTGGCCAAGCAAGTAAATGTGCCAGAAAATAAAATACAAAAACAAATAGCACACGAATCAAATATGTACATTTCACAAACGCACCAAGTCGGTGCTTTGTTGGATTCCGAAATGTCACGGGTTGCGGCCCGCAGGTGCTCGGGCCCGCCGTTGCCGCTGGTGGCTATATTTCTGATTGTAGGAATCAGTGAGTGATAGCTGTCCCTTTTTCAGTCAAAGTCCAAGTAAAAGTCAACTTTGTTGTGACTTACATACTATATGCACAGGATATGCAGAGGAAAAGGGTATGGAGAGGAAAATTCTCTGAAAAGAAAAAAAAGGAATTCTACACACTTCCTGTCATGTTTTCTCTTCCTCCCTTAGCCATGCCTGCAAAAACACTGAATGAGTTGAGTCAGGTGTGGAACTCCCAGTTTGGTCGCCCAAAGCCGAGACATGGACTTCGACTTCTGTTCTGGTTTGCAAATGATTTTGTCGGATTCGACTACTACAATCAAATGGTGGCTACAGACAATCCTGCTCGTGGCAAATATGGCTTCAAACCATTCTACAACAGGATTGATGATGGCAACAGTCCTCTCCTCCCACAACAGTATGAGAGATGTTATGAGGTTGGCAACCTGAATCAGCCAAAGGCTTCGCAACTTCCCAGTTATGTCAGACAACACCACACCAATCCCCAGTACAACAGCAACACTGACCGCCTTATTGTAGTCATGGACTCTGGCATGAATATTATTGACAGAGTGTACGTGACGCAGCATTCAGACAGAAAACACTTCTCATCCGATGACACCTACCGCATCACCCAAGGCCTCATAGACAACATCAGGAGACTGGATCTGGACGACTTCCTGGCACAGATGGGTGAACAGGAGCGTTCCATGTATGTGCAGCAGTCGTCTTTCAGCAGCAGTCAGCAGCCAGCTTTCCAGCCTTACACTCCCCCAGCACACAGGCCCGCTCAGAGCAGCGATGAGTGTGCGTCCATCTGTGCAGTAGCTTTCGCTGTTGTACTAATTCTCTTCCTTTTTCTGATGCTGTTGGCAGGTCAAAAGGGGATTCACTGAGCTTGTAATTTTCTAATATTTTTTTCTTGGGGAAAACAGAGGAGGTTACAATCCCCTTTGTCAAAATCAAAATGTTTAACTTGGAAATAGATACAAGAATAGGGATGACTATTATTTGTTGTGTACTTTGGGTGTTGTATTAAAGGGGTGGTTCAGGATTTTGGACATAAGACCTCATTTCCAAGTAAGCAAGTGTGATATTTATCAGTGGAGACCGTTTTCAACACGTTTCATCCAGTCCTTCTAATTGCAGAGTTCGCAGGTGCTAGGCTAGCGCAAGTCAACGGTATGTGCTAGCCTGCCACTAAAGACAGTCTTACCCACTCCAAACTACACCTGAGGCAAATTCCAGACAATCGATGTAAATGTCTGTGTTGATAGAATAGTGTAAGAAATACAACTACCCTTGCATCGCGTTGCAATAGTTATACTTTGGTCCCTGAAGTTGTTAGTAGTCATTTTGCAACTCAGCGGCGGACTGCTATTACCAAGGCTACTACTAGGTATCCCCATTGGAGTGCGCTTTACTGTTTACTTTTCGGCGCAGTACTACTAACCGGAGCAAGTATAATTCCGCCGCTGCTAAGAAACTAGTCCCTCAAAA
>NW_027468859.1:1585948-1593448 GCF_046254945.1 Alosa pseudoharengus
TTCTACTTTTTTGCTTTCCTGTTTTTGAGGTGGTTAACATGGTCGAAAACTCTTGAAATTTGGCACACACGTCAGGTGTAACACATCGCAGTTAGGTACAAGAGCTTGACCCCGGGCGTGGCCCAGGGCCTCGCTAGCGCCCCCTTAGGTGACTGATCCCGTGTTTGGCAAATATTTTGAGGTGGTTAACATAATCGAAAAGTCTTGAAATTTGGCACACACATCTAGTGATACAGTGAATAGACAGGGATAAAAGCTTGGCACTGGGCGTTGCCCAGCAACTCCATAGCGCCCCCTTATGTCACTGTGACTTGTGGTTGGCATATAGTTTTAGATACACACACCAAATTTGGTGGGTGCATGTAACTCCCAAAAGCAAACAACTTTTGTATTAACATGCCATTAGCCACGCCCACAGGAAGTGAGGTAATTGCGATTTTGTGCGTTGTGGACATGATCAATTTTTACGTACTCCTCCTAGACGGTTGATCCGATTCATGTCAAAGTTGGTATACATGACGCCGAGATGTTCCTGATGATAAATTGTGAAGCGTTTTTTTGATATGTTGTAATTTGACGAAATGGCGAAATTATTAATTGTAATACCCTTCCACATAAACAATAAATGTGTCATAATTCACCATGCATGGCTTGAAATGTTTTAAATTTCACAGGTCATGGAAGACCATGTTAATGATAATATTCACATGCCCATAATGCATGTTTGGCATAGCGCCACCAACTGGCAACAGAAAGAATGACAATTATACTGATGTCATATGATCGATCAATTTTAACATACTCCTCCTAGACGGTTTGTCAGATTCATTTGAAATTTGGCAAACATTATGCCAAGATGTCGCTGATGTTAAATTGTGAAGGTATTTTTGAATGTTGTAATATATTTGATATGATTTTAATATCTCACCACATAAACAGGAAATGTGTCATAAATCACAGTGCATTGAATGAATGGTCTGAAACTTCTCAGGTTAATAGATATCATGATTATGATGATATCCAGACACCAAATGGGCCTGCCTGGCATAGCGCCACCACCTGGCCAAGCAGGAAATGTGCCAGAAATGGAAAATGCCTTAAGTGATTGATCTGAAACTTTATAAAATATTGGATATCATTATTGTGATGATATTCACATGCGTAATTCACAGGCCTAGCATAGCGCCACCTTCTGGCCAAGCAGGAAATGTGCCAGAAATGCTCTATGCTTTGAATAAATGGTCTGAAACTTCTCAGGTTAATAGATATTATGATTATGATGATATCCAGACACCCAATGGGCCTGCCTGGCATAGCGCCACCACCTGGTCAAGCAGGAAATGTGCCAGAAATGGACAATGCCTTAAGTGATTGATCTGAAAGTGTACAAACATTTTGGATATCATTATTGTGATGATATTCACATGTGTAATTTCAATGCCTAACATAGCGCCACCATCTGGCCAACCAAAAAGTGTATCAGAAATGTTTTTTGCTTAAAATGAATGGTCTGAAATTTCTCAGGTTAATATATATTATGATTATGATGACACCCAATGGGCCTGCCTTGCATTACGCCCCCACCTGGCCAAGCGAGTAAATGTGGCAGAAAATAAAATACAAAAGCAAATAGCCCACGCATCAAATATGTACATTTCACACACGCACCACGTCGGGGCTTTGTTGGATTCCGACATGTCACGGGTTGCGGCCCGCAGGTGCTCGGGCCCGCCATTGCCGCTTGCGGCTATATTTAGGGCCCGAGCACCCGAAGGGCGCAAGGCCCTATTGTTTTTGTAAGGATTATTATTATTATTATTATTATTGTTATTCCACTTTTTTGCTTTCCTGTTTTTGAGGTGGTTAACATGGTCGAAACCTATTGAAATTTGGCACACACGTCAGGTATCATGCATCGCAGTTAGGTACAAGAGCTTGACCCCGGGCGTGGCCCAGGGACTCGCTAGCGCCCCCTTAGGTGACTGATCCCGTGGTTGGCAAATATTTTGAGGTGGTTAACATAGTCGAAAACGCATGAAATTTAGCACACACATCAAGTGGTACAGTGAATAGACAGGGATAAAAGCTTGGCACCGGGCATTGCCCAGGAACTCCATAGCGCCCCCTTACGTCACAGTGACTTGTGGTTGGCATATAGTTTTAGAAACACACACCAAATTTGATGGGTGTGTGTAACTCCCAAAAACAATCAACTTTTGTATTAACATGCCATTAGCCACGCCCACAGGAAGTGAGGTAATTGAGATTTTGTGCGTTGTTGGCATGATCAATTTTAACATACTCCTCCTAGACGGTTGATCCGATTCATGTCAAAGTTGGTATACATGACGCCGAGATGTTCCTGATTATAAATTGTGAAGCCTTTTTTTGATATGTTGTAATTTGACGAAATGGCGAAATTATTAATTTTAATACCCTTCCACATGAACAATAAATGTGTCATAATTCACCATGCATGGCTTGAAATGTTTTAAATTTCACAGGTCATTAAAGACCATGTTAATGATAATATTCACATGCCCATAATGCATGTTTGGCATAGCGCCACCACCTGGCAACAGAAAGAATGACAATTATACTGATTTCACATGATCAATTTGAACATACTCCTCCTAGACGGTTTGTCATTCATTTGAAATTTGGCAAACATTATGCCAAGATGTCGCTGATGTTAAATTGTGAAGGGATTTTTGAATGTTGTAATATATTTGATATGATTTTAATATCTCACCACATAAACAGGAAATGTGTCATAAATCACAGTGCATTGAATGAATGGTCTGAAACTTCTCATGTTAATAGATATTATAATTATGATGAGATCCAGACACCCAATGGGCCTGCCTGGCATAGCGCCACCACCTGGTCAAGCAGGAAATGTGCCAGAAAATGGACAATGCCTTAAGTGATTGATCTGAACGTTTACAAAAAATTTGGATATCATTATTGTGATGATATTCACATGTGTAATTTCCATGCCTAACATAGCGCCACCATCTGGCCAACCAAAAAGTGTATCAGAAATGTTCTTTGCTTAAAATGAATGGTCTGAAATTTCTCAGGTTAATATATACTATGATTATGATGACACCCAATGGGCCTGCCTTGCATTGCGCCCCCACCTGGCCAAGCAAGTACATGTGGCAGAAAATAAAATACAAAAACAAGTAGCACACACATCAAATATGTACATTTCACAAATGCACCACGTCGGTGCTTTGTTGGATTCCGACATGTCACGGGTTGCGGCCCGCAGGTGCTCGGGCCCGCCATTGCCGCTTGCGGCTATATTTATTATTATTTTTCTATATTATTATTGTTATTCTACTTTTTTGCTTTCCTGTTTTTGAGGTGGTTAACATGGTCGAAAACTCTTGAAATTTGGCACACACGTCTGGTGTCACACATCGCAGTTAGGTACAAGAGCTTGACCCCGGGCGTGACCCAGGGCCTCGCTAGCGCCCCCTTAGGTGACTGATCCCGTGGTTGGCAAATATTTTGAAGTGGTTAACATAATCGAAAAGTCTTGAAATTTGGCACACACATCTAGTGATACAGTGAATAGACAGGGATAAAAGCTTGGCACTGGGCGTTGCCCAGCAACTCCATAGCGCCCCCTTATGTCACTGTGACTTGTGGTTGGCATATAGTTTTAGATACACACACCAAATTTGGTGGGTGTATGTAACTCCCAAAAACAAACAACTTTTGTATTAACATGCCATTAGCCACGCCCACAGGAAGTGAGGTAATTGAGATTTTGTGCGTTGTGGACATGATCAAATTTAACGTACTCCTCCTAGACGGTTGATCTGATTCATGTCAAAGTTGGTATACATGACGCCGAGATGTTCCTGATTATAAATTGTGAAGATTTTTTTTGATAAGTTGTAATTTGACGAAATGGCGAAATTATTAATTTTAATACCCTTCCAAATAAACAATAAATGTGTCATAATTCACCATGCATGGCTTGAAATGTTTTAAATTTCACAGGTCATTGAAGACCATGTTAATGATAATATTCACATGCCCATAATGCATGTTTGGCATAGCGCCACCAACTGGCAACAGAAAGAATGACAATTATACTGATGTCACTTGATCAATTTGAACATACTCCTCCTAGACGGTTTGTCAGATTCATTTGAAATTTGGCAAACATTATGCCAAGATGTCGCTGATGTTAAATTGTGAATGGATTTTTGAATGTTGTAATATATTTGATATGATTTTAATATCTCAACACATAAACAGGAAATGTGTCATAAATCACATTGCATTGAATGAATGGTCTGAAACTTCTCAGGTTAATAGATATCATGATTATGATGATATCCAGACACCCAATGGGCCTGCCTGGCATAGCGCCACCACCTGGCCAAGCAGGAAATTTGCCAGAAATGGACAATGCCTTAAGTGATTGATCTGAAACTTTATAAAATATTGGATATCATTATTGTGATGATATTCACATGCGTAATTCACAGGCCTAGCATAGTGCCACCTTCTGGCCAAGCATGAAATGTGCCAGAAATGCTCTATGCTTTGAATAAATGGTCTGAAACTTCTCAGGTTAATAGATATTATGATTATGATGATATCCAGACACCCAATGGGCCTGCCTGGCATAGCGCCACCACCTGGTCAAGCAGGAAATGTGCCAGAAATGGACAATGCCTTAAGGGATTGATCTGAAAGTTTACAAACATTTTGGATATCATTATTGTGATGATATTCACATGTGTCATTTTCATGCCTAACATAGCGCCACCATCTGGCCAACCAAAACGTGTATCAGAAATGTTCTTTGCTTAAAATGAATGGTCTCAAATTTCTCAGGTTAATATATATTATGATTATGATGACACCCAATGGGCCTGCCTTGCATTACGCCCCCACCTGGCCAAGCGAGTAAATGTGGCAGAAAATAAAATACAAAACAACTAGCACACGCATCAAATATGTACATTTCACAAACGCACCACGTCGGTGCATTGTTGGATTCCGACATGTCACGGGTTGCGGCCCGCAGGTGCTCGGGCCCGCCATTGCCGCTTGCGGCTATATTTATTTATCAGTATTGAAATTCCTTGTGCTCAAGTGTCCACTCAACTTCAAGAATAAATAAAATAAAATAAAACATAAAACTATAAAACAGGATGGAGGGAGAAGGAGGAAGAGGCCATTATGTGGGTCAGCATCCTGATGACTTGTGGGTAGAAACTATCCCTATAAAGAATAAAATAAATAAATAAATAAATAGAATAAAATACAGTAAATTACTTTAAAAACCCAATATAAAGTATAGAAGTAAAATAGTTTTATTGGGGTCCTATACTCAAAATTAGTAATTAATTTATCTTGATGAACTCTGTTTTATCTCCCCTTTCAATATTGTGAATAGTACATGTGGGCACTACAATGCCAGGCTACAATAATTTTGGCATTGATGGACAGTTTAACACGGAGCCTGACTTATTCTAATAAATTTTTTGGATAAAGTCTATCTTTTATTCTTAAATAGGCTACTTGGTTGACCCATCTTCTGACAATGTTACAATGTGTATTGTTTGCTTACAAGAATTATTAGCATGCAGAGTGAGAAGCGCACTGCAGGAGTTGGAGCTGGAGAAATAGCTGGGCCTATAAGTATGGCCTATACATATACATATACATATAGGGCCTATATATGGGCCTATGAACAGGAATGGAAATAGCTGGGCCTATAAACAGGAATGGAAAGAACATTTTGGGTTCATCTTACCCAGTTTAACAAATGCAAAACCTGTGTATGCAACAACGCTGTCGCTGTTTGAAAAGAATATCATACCGCACTATGAAACGCAGCGGCACCTTCAAGGTGGCCTATCTAGATAGATAGATAGATAGATAGATACTTTATTGATCCCCAAGGGGAAATTCAAGGTCTCAGTAGCATACAGACATCACACACACATTCACTAACAGCAGAAAAAAGTAATTAAAAGTATATAATATAAAAAACACTGCTAAGCAATAAGGACAGTAGAAGATAAAGAATATACTAAAATACAAATTATACTAAATAACACAAAATCTAAATCAAGTCTAAAAACAGTATCCACATAGTGGGTGATTAATCATGAGGCGCTTGCAATGACTGAGGCAGGTACTGAGCCTGTGATTATCTGTGCATAGTAAGGTAAGGTGCTCTGTGAGAGTGAGTGTCATGGTGATGGTGCAAATGAGTAAGTCCAACAGTGTGACAGTGCAAGAATAAAGTCTAGAGACCAGCATACAATAAATATGGACATATAAGAGAGTAGGCAAGGTAATATCTATATAATATGGACATATAAGAGAGTAGGCAAGGTAATATCTATATAATATGGACATATAAGAGAGTAGGCAAGGTAATATCTATATAATATGGACATATAAGAGAGTAGGCAAGGTAATATCTATATAATATCTGGGATCTGTGTGTCTGATGGCTGTTGACTGAAGTCGTTGTCACCTCATTGTGCGTGATCGCCATGTGGGGGAGGGGTGCAATATCCAGTGATGGTGGAGGTACGATAGCCTGGGATGATGGAGGTGAGTGTTGCACTGGTAGTGAGGGTGTGGGGGCTGGGGGATGACCACCTCCTTGATGTCCCTGTCAAGGCTGCCAAGGTCGTGGACACCTCAACAGGCACAGGCAAGGAGGCGCCAGGCAGGGGGTGAGGTGATGGAGGCTTAGGTCATTGGGTGTCAACGGGATGCAGAGCTGGAGAGTAGGGTTGTGCCGATGGTTGACAGGCATCACGATGGAAAGCAACCATCGTGATGCCACGCCCCCACATGCCAGTCACTAATTCCTGCTGTAACAGGCTAAAACATAAAAAAACCTTTCCCTGAAAATGAAATTGAGCCTACTTTAAAGGCTGTCAACCATCACGTATTAGTCTACCATCTTGTAAAATAAAAGACTTATTAGTCTACCCTCTTATTAAAATAATTCCTGACTGTAACGTGAATGTGTAGCCTAATTGTCTTTTTGTAGCCTACATGTCTCGCAGGCCTATAGCCTACATTGGACATAATAGGTAGCCTATTCGTTATTTGTAAAAGTGTTTTTACTTCGCCCTCCTATAAATAGCCTGGACTGCGCGATCACAGCCCTTTACTTTCACTTCCCGCCGCCTTCATAGTCAGCATAGACGGTAGCCTGATAACGTGGGATGCTGCATAGTACTAAGATTTTAAATGAGTGACCACGATAGTAGTCTTAAGTAGCTTTTTTGCTGGGCCCAGCGAAGGCTGGCAATGTGTAATATTCCGCTGGTTGGTGCACACGCAAGTGTTCAGATTGATTGTCTATCCGTCTTTCACAACAATTTTCTTGGAGCAGATCTTCCACACAACTTCGGTAGCCTGGTCAGTATGTCTCTCTTAGCTGTCCACTTTCATCAGGCCGTATAGCCTATATAATATATTTTTTATTTTTGTATGTAG
>NW_027468859.1:1600948-1603448 GCF_046254945.1 Alosa pseudoharengus
AAAGTAGTCTCCGGTTTTGCTCCCACCTACTTGAATGCCCTCATACAGACATACGCTACCTCCAGACCGATGCGCTCCTCAGACGAACGACGTCTAGCTCTACCTCCGGTACGCTCAGGCCAATCCAAACTGTTCTCATCTGTTGTTCCTCGTTGGTGGAACACACTGCCAGTTTCTACAAGGGCAGGGACATCCCTCTCCAATGTCAAAAAACTCCTGAAGACCCAGCTCTTCAGAGAACATCTCCTCTCATAGCACCACTTACAACAAGTCTAGATGATCCTAGCACTTACCAGCCGTCTTGAAATGACACTCAACTGTTTAAAAACAGCACTCACTGATGCACTTATTCTTACTGTACTCTACGGTTTTTTTTAAATTGTCCTAAAATTGTTGAGAATTGCTTTAAAACTTAAACTGTTAACCATGTTGTTAGTCGCTTTGGCTAAAATGCGTCAGCCAAATGTAATGTAATGTAAATGTAATGTAAGCTACAGTATGCTGGCGTTTCAGTAAAGCCTGCTGTGTTGCAGTAAAGCCTGCTGCGTTTCAGGGGCCGCCTTGCGTGTACACGACGCCGGCAGTTTAGGAGACTGTAACCGATGGGAATTTTTTAAACCGCCGCCTTAACTTAGTTAAACATTAGCTTACTGAATGTTAATGTTTTCTCCAGTGACGCTCAGACCTAATGCAAGGCGTAGACTAAGCATTTGAAATTTCACATAGCAGTCACATACCTTGAAAATGAACTTTATTAGTTTAACAGTTGAATTGAAAACCGAATTGTCTGTAGTCTCCTTATTTCATGCGACTGCTCACCAAACTGTTTCAACAACAATGTTTTCTTCTACGCAATTCACGCGAATTAAACGTGAAGCCTCTGCACGGCCGGCGCCATCGACTGGTCTGGCATATGCACACATTTAGCCGGTTACACCTCTGTGTGCACGCAAGTTTTTTCTTTACCGGTGTCGTTAAAGGTGTGAAAGCGGTAAGAGAAAACTCAGCCTGCCGTGTTGCAGTAAAGCCTGCTGTGTTGCAGACGTTGCAGTAAAGCCTGCTGTGTTTCAGACGTGTTCAAGCCCTTGGCATGTTTTGCCAGTGGTTGCCGTGGGATACGACTGGTCGACGGCGTCTCACCTGCGACGAAGTCGCCAAAGCCGATGGTGGTGAGGGTGATGACCACGAAGTAGATGGACTCGAGAGTGCTCCAGCCCTCGATGTACTGGAAGATGACCGCCGGGAGCGCGACGAAGAGGACGCAGCCGAAGAGGATGAAGATCACCGTGGAGATGACACGGATCTTCGTTTGACTGACGTTCCACTTCTGGGGGGAAGGGAGAACACACATGTGATGAATACTTCGTCTGACTGACGTTCCACTTCCTGTGATGAATATTTAATCAAAAGGCTGCAAGAGGAGGGGGGGGGGGGGGGGGGGGCTGTTCTCAGCAGGAGAAGAACACAACACAAAGGCCTCCAACAGGCAGCTACAGTGTTCAAACGCACACACACACACACACACAGACACACACAGACACACACCAGCACATACACACACACACACACACACCAGCACATACACACACACCAGCACACACACACACGACAGCACACACACACACCAGCACACACACACACACACACACATACAACAGAACACACACACACACACCAGCACACAGACACACACACACACACACACACACACACCAGCACACACACACACACACACACCAGCACATACACACACACCAGCACACACACACACGACAGCACACACACACACCAGCACACACACACACACAACAGAACAAACACACACACACACCAGCACACAGACACACACATACAACAGAACACACACACACACCAGCCCAGCTCCAACAGGCAGCTCCAGTGTTCAAATGCAAAGCACACACACACACACACACACACACACACACACACACACAAACACACTCAAGAGTGTTAAGCTGAACAAAACTACTTCAAACACACAGCAGAAACACACACTGTCAGTAAAAACACAGCGGATGATTTGGTGTGTGTGTGATAGAGAGAGAGTGTGTGTGTGTGTGTGTGTGTGTGTGTGATAGAGTGTGTGTGTGTGTGTGTGTGTGTGTGTGTGTGTGTGTGTGCATGTGTGCGCTGGTGTGTGTGTGTGATAGAGTGTGTGTGTATCTCCGCATATTTCCTGTTGAAGAGATCGATGTGTCTTTGAGAATATATATTTTGAAGTGTATGTATCTTTGTATGCATGCTGTGTGTACACCTGTTATATGTGTATGGATGGGTGTGTGTGTACCTTATATGTGTGTGTGTGTTTGTATCTTAAATGTGTGTGTGTGTGTTTACCTTATATGTGTGTGAGTGTGTGTGTGTACCTTATATGTTTGTGTGTGTATACCTTATGTGTGTGTGTGTGTGCCTTATATATGTGTGTGTGTGTACCTTATATGTTTGTGTGTGTATACCTTATGTGTGTGTGTGTACCTTA
>NW_027468859.1:1605948-1635948 GCF_046254945.1 Alosa pseudoharengus
AAAGTTAACTATACAGTAGTAGGCTATAAAAAAGATCAAAGTTGTATTTAGCCTATTCACTGCAGTAGACCTGCATCACTGTATGAAACATTACAAAAACATGAAACATGACATATTACATAGAACTGTAAATCATCTGATCATGTAATATTTACAGATATCTAGGCTATATATAACATTTATTTTATATTTGGCCTGTTATGAAATCATGTATTGAACAATTTAAGCACAGCTCAGCTTTAAGAGATTCAAATAGCCTAGATGCATGCATTTTGTGATCAAATGCTTTCACAAACTCTTAGTCAGCTGTCCTATGATTTACCAATATCTAGGCGATATTTGTAACATTTATTTTGTATTTGGCCCGTTATGAAATCATGTGGAACAATTTAAACACATTGTAAAACGCAAAGCCCAAATTTGGAGACATCCATGCATGTCGAAATTTACTGCAAATTCAAAATTAGATTACTCTGGAACGGCTAACTGTACAGGGGACTGCTTTACACTTTTGTGTTCGGTAAGGTCTGCTGTTTATTCCGATATATGGTTTGTCATGTATTAAAAGAAGGGTTCGTGAAGTATTCCACCGAGATGAATGGGTTATCGAGATCATGGGACGCAAAACCTTCAGTAGAATGTATGATTAAATTGAATTATATTTAGGCCTACTTTTCTCGCGAACCGTTCAACACAGCAATTATCGGCTAACATCGTTTAAAGGCTGAGAAAAAGCTCTTTCATGTGATACTTGTGATGTCTGTGTGATGAATAGGCTACTTCGCGAGTAGTTCAACTGAGAAGAATGGGTGAATTGGACGCACTTTCTTGCGCTGTCACTTTCTCCACTGCGTAAAAGACTAAATTAATTTGCACTGTAAATGCTAAGATTATTTTGACAGGCCACAGGCTAACTAAAAATCGCTATTAGTAGGACGCAAAGCAGAATATTGAAAGAATGGGGCACCAAGGCCACCGTGGCCTGTAAACCTCTGATTTTCAAACGGGCTTCACGGCCAATGCAAGGGGCTACGACGGCCATGGCCGTTGTGGCCGCCGTGAAATTCCTACCCTGCCATAGTGTGTGTTTGTGTGTGTGCACCATACCTGGTGCCAGAGCTGTAGTGTGTGTGTGTGTGTGTGTATGTGTGTGTGTGTGCACCATACCTGGTGTCAAAGCTGTAGTGTGTGTGTGTGTGTGTGTGTGTGTGTGCACCATACCTGGTGTCAAAGCTGTAGTGTGTGTGTGTGTGTGTGTGCACCATACCTGGTGCCAGAGCTGTAGTGTGTGTGTGTGTGTGTGTGTGTGTGTGTGTGTGTGCCCACTTTACTCTATGTAAAAGCATATATGTGAGTGTGTGTGTCTTAACTCTAGCGTGTGCATGTGTGAGTCTGTGTGCGTGCGTGTGTGTGAGTCTGTGTGTATGAGTCTGCGTGTGTGCGTGCGTGTGTGTGTATGAGTCTGCGTGTGTGCGTGCGTGTGTGAGTCTGTGTGCGTGCGTATGTGCGTGCGTGCGTGTGTGTGTTCATTACACACTGGGCTATATGGAGACTGGTGACTCCAGAAAGATGGCCCCTTTTAATTAAGACCAACAGAGCAATGGAACAATCCATAAACACACACACACACACACACACACACACACACACACACACACAAAATCAATCTTTCAGGCCGCGCAGGTGTTTTTCAGTGTGTTTGTCAAAGCAATTAACCCACAATCAAAACAATCTTACACACACACACACACACACACCCACCATCAAAACAATCTTACACACCGTACGCACACATATACATGCACCCACAAACACACACACACCCACAATCAAAACAATCTTACACACACACACACAAACACACGCACACATATACATGCGCCCACACACACAAACACACACACACACACACGCACACACGCACACATATACATGCGCCGCCCCCCCCCCCCACACACACACACAAATGAAACACACACACTCTGCAGGAAGAGCAATAACCTTTGTCTACATGGCTTTTTAGTTATTGGATTTTATCTGTTTCCAGGGAAAGCAATTAGGCTGTTTAAATAGCTTTGCTCTGCTTTTAAACGTGCACACACATACAGACACACACTCACACACACACACACACACACAGACACACACACACACGCAGGCAGACACACACACACAGACACACACACAAGCAGGCAGACACACACACACATACAGACACACACTCACACACTAGGGGTGTAACGGTTCATGTATTCGTATTGAACCGAAACGGTACGGGCGTCACGGTTCGGTGCATGAATTTACACGGAGAATACACGGTATAAAAATACATAAAACTCGTGTGCGGATTAATTAATGTCATGCGCAATTACTGTTAAGTAGCGAGAGTTACGGGAGTTCTTTAGCGACACCTAATGCTAATCTGTAGCCTCGCCTTAGCTCTGATTGGCGCCTATGTTTTTTTTTGTCAGGTCGTCGGTCGAGTCCGTCAGTCATTAGCAGCACTAACGTTAGACCCACAAGAGTTAGAGGATCCGCTGGTCTCTTTAAGAGCGCAAGTTTGAAAACTTCAGTTACAGTAACGTTAGTACAGGCGAAAGAGTGGTGGATAAGATGAAACTGTTTGTCGGCGTTGTTCAGCAGTTGTTGGGTATGTGAGTGGAAAAAATGCTACTCGAAGCCATC
This sequence comes from Alosa pseudoharengus, assembly GCF_046254945.1. Classification (NCBI taxonomy): domain Eukaryota; kingdom Metazoa; phylum Chordata; class Actinopteri; order Clupeiformes; family Clupeidae; genus Alosa; species Alosa pseudoharengus. Next base: position 1,608,634 of record NW_027468859.1, read on the forward strand.
ACCCAGATGATGTAGGCTACCAATCACTGAAACAAGGGGAAAAAACTTCCCCTGCGCTTCAGCAGCCTTTGGATACACATACAAATAGGGCCAAAACCTATGGCTTAAATTAAATGATTTCGTAATGACAGAAAGCTATGTAAATCGCGTGGTAATTGCCTTTATGTTGGGGTAACTTCTCACATGAGGTTCTGGTAGTGTTAAGTGCATAGACAGTAAAATAAAGTGACAACGCTAACCAGGCTAATAAACAAACCATGCTACGGTGAGTTAACGTCAAAGGGCAAAGTCACGTGACTTCTAGTTGTAGTCTGTTTATGAAATGAAAGGAGCAATTTCGTTTTTTTTAAAAAGTCAAAATAGTGTGATATTTTCACAATTAGTAGGCTAGATTATTACTTTACACACAATAAAAAAAATATTGAGGCAAATTGTAGACCCTTCCATATACAACTAAACACAGATGTTGAAGGTCTTGCTTAATTTTTCTATGTAATTTGCACTTTCAGAAATAAGAGATGCTGTAGGCCTATTTTCAGTTTTAGAGCTGATTGTCTTATTTTGTTTACAAGTTACAGATGGAGTCTGGGTACTTATTGTACTGTTTAGCCTACATCTTACACACTTCAGGCTGTTGCAGATAACTCAGGGAAGATACTGTATGACACTAGGTGGTACAGCCTGAGACATGCACAAAAAAAAATGCTTTCTGCATTTTTGTTTTGCTTTCTCCTCCATTGTACCGAACTCGTACCGAACCGTGATGTCCGAACCGAGGTATGAACCGAACCGTGACTTCTGTGTACCGTTACACCTCTATCACACACACACACACACACACAGACACACACACACACGCAGGCAGACACACACACACAGACACACACACAAGCAGGCAGACACACACACACAGACACACACACAGACACACACAGATACACACACTCACACACACAGACACACACACACACACACACACACACACTCACACACACACACACACACACACACACAGCGGCTGTGCGTCAGATGCTTCGAGGAAAGACAGAGGCGGTGTGTGTGGCTCAATACAAATGAGTTCTCATGAGGTGTGTGTGTGTGTGTATTACCATGAGGTGTGTGTATGTATGTCTGCTAGCATGAGCTTTGTGTGTGTGTGTATGTGTATTACCATGAGGTGTGTGTGTGTACGTCTACTAGCATTAGCTTTGTGTGTGTGTATGTGTATTACCATGAGGTGTGTGTGTATGTACGTCTACTAGCATGAGCTTTGTGTGTGTGTGTATGTGTATTACTATGAGGTGTGTGTGTATGTACGTCTACTAGCATGAGCTTTGTGTGTGTGTATGTGTATTACCATGAGGTGTGTGTGTATGTACGTCTACTAGCATGAGCTTTGTGTGTGTGTGTATGTGTATTACTATGAGGTGTGTGTGTATGTACGTCTACTAGCATGAGCTTTGTGTGTGTGTGTATGTGTATTACCATGAGGTGTGTGTGTGTGAACGTCTACTAGCATGAGCTTTGTGTGTGTGTGTATGTGTATTACCATGAGGTGTGTGTGTATGTACGTCTACTAGCATGAGCTTTGTGTGTGTGTGTATGTGTATTACCATGAGGTGTGTGTGTATGTACGTCTACTAGCATGAGCTTTGTGTGTGTGTATGTGTATTACCATGAGGTGTGTGTGTGCGTATGTTATCATGAAGTGTGTGTGTGTGTGTGTGTGCATGTACGTGTGAGTGTGTATTATCATGAGGTGTGTATATAGGTGTGCATGTGCATGTGAGTGTGTGTCTATGTGTATTACCATGAGGTGTGTGTATGTCTGTGTGTGTACGTCTACTAGTATGAGCTTTGTGTGTGTGTGTGCATGTACATGTGAGTGTGTGTGTGTATTATCATGAGGTATGTGTGTGTGTGCATGTGCGTGTGAGTGTGTATGTGTATTATCATGAGGTGTGTGTATGTCTCTGTGTGTACATCTACTAGCATGAGGTGTGTGCATGCACGTGTGTGTGTGTGTGTGTGTGTGTACGTGTATTACCCATTATAATCAGTTACATTTCCAACCCATTATATTCAGTTGGCAGGTCAGTTGCAGTTAGCATGCACGTGTGTGTGTGTGTGTGTGTGTGTGTGTGTGTGTGTGTGTGTGTGTGTGTGTGTACGTGTATCACCATGAAGTGTGTGTGTGCATGTATTAGCCATTATATTCAGTTACATTTCAAATCCATTATATTCAGTTGGCAGTGCAGGTGTGTATATGTATGTGTGTGCACACACGTGTGTGTACAGTATGTGTGTGTGTGTGTGTGTGTATAACCCATTATAGTTGGCAGGTCAGAATATCCTCAACCTCATTACTGGCTGTGTGTGTGTGTGTGTGTGTGTGTGTGTATTCAGTTGGCAGGTCAGGTGTTTTATCCACAAAAACCTTACAAATGAGGAGAAACAATCTTTAATAAATTAGGAGACCTATTTATAATGAGATGCGTGTGTGTGTGTGTGTGTGTGTGTGTGTTGGATGCCGCTGTGACTTTTTAGTTGAATTTGCTGTTTCTGATTCTGTTGACATGGAAACCATTAAAAAGGAAGAGTGCCACCTACTCATGTGGGATGTGGCGTAGAGATGGATCTGAGTCTCTTCAGCGCGTCATTGTCACTATGATAGACTGAGACGCTGATGCCCACTGATGCCCGCTCCTGTCACTATGATAAACTGAGACGCTGATGCCCACTCCTGTCAGAGCCGAGTTTTTCATTAAATGATCCTCTAGCATCTTTGTTGATGTGATGAGTTACAGACGAGCCGTGATGATGAGTTACAGACGAGCCGTGATGATGAGTTACAGACGAGCCGTGATGATGAGTTACAGACGAGCCGTGATGAGTTACAGACGAGCCGTGATGAGTTACAGACGAGCCGTGATGATGAGTTACAGACGAGCCGTGATGAGTTACAGACGAGCCGTGATGATGAGTTACAGACGAGCCGTGATGAGTTACAGACGAGCCGTGATGAGTTACAGACCAGCCGTGATGAGTTACAGACACGCTGTGATGAGTTACAGACGAGCCGTGATGATGAGTTACAGACGAGCTGTGATGAGTTACAGACACGCTGTGATGAGTTACAGACACGCTGTGATGAGTTACAGACGAGCCGTGATGAGTTACAGACACGCTGTGATGAGTTACAGACGAGCTGTGATGAGTTACAGACACCCTGGTGATCCACACACACACACTCACACACACACACACATTCACCACGATCATCTTCTCCACCCTGGTGATCCACACACACACACACACTCACCACGATCATCTTCTCCACCCTGGTGATCCACACACACACACACTCACCACGATCATCTTCTCCACCCTGGTGATGCATTTGCCGAAGATGGTGCCCAGCTGGTCCCCAACGCCGGCGAGCAGGAAGCCGAAGAGCGGAATGCCCAGCAGAGCGTAGATAATGCAGAAGATCCGCCCGCCCTCAGTGTGTGGGGAGATGTTCCCAAACCCTGCAGATACACACACACACACACACACACGTCACATAGATAATGCAGAAGATCCGCCCGCCCTCAGTGAGTGGGGAGATGTTCCCAAACCCTGCAGATACACACACACACACACACACACGTCACATAGATAATGCAGAAGATCCGCCCGCCCTCAGTGTGTGGGGAGATGTTCCCAAACCCTGCAGATACACACACACACACGTCACACACACACGTCACATAGATAATGCAGAAGATCCGCCCCCCCTCAGTGTGTGGGGAGATGTTCCCAAACCCTGCAGATACACACACACACACGTCACACACACCCGTCACACACACACACTCGTCACACACATTCGCCCTCCGTGTGTGGGGAGATGTTCCCAAACCCTGCAGATACACGCACACACACACATGCTACACACACACACACACACACACACACGTCACACATGAAACGTGTAGATGATGCAGAAGATACGATCGTCCAAAGCCTGCAAATACACACACACACACACCTCTCCACCTCTTCCTTTCCACCTAGTCAACTTTTCCATCCCTCTTACTTACTTGGTCCCTGTTTGTAAACATCTCCACAAGAGAGGTCAGAGACACACACTGGTCTTGGCATTAACAGGGCTTAAAGGGGTGGTTCAGGATTTTGGACATAGGACCTCATTTCCAAGTTAGCAAGTGTGATATTCATCAGTGGAGACCGTTTTTAACACGTTTCATCCAGTCCTTCTAATTGCACAGTTCGCAGGTGCTAGGCTAGCGCAAGTCATCAGTATGTGTTAGCCTGCCACTAAAAACAGTCTTACCCACTCCAAAGTACACCCGAGGCAAATTCCAGACAATCGATGTAAATGTCTGTGTTGATAGAATAGTGTAAGAAATACAACTACCCTCGCATTGCGTTGCAATAGTTATACTTTGTTCCCTGAAGTTGGTAGTAGGCATTTAAGCAACGCAGCGGCGGACTGATATTACCAAGGCTACTACTAGGTATCCCCATTGGAGTGCGCTTCTCTGTTTACTTTTCGGCGCAGTATTACTAACCGGAGCAAGTATCATTCCGCCGCTGCTAAGAAACTAGTCCCTCAAAATGTAATGCGATCATTGAAATGCAAGGATAGAACAATGTTAGAAATAAAACTATCAACACAGACATTTACATCGATAGTCTGGCGTTATAATTTATTTGCCTCGGGTGTACTGTGGAGTGGGTAAGACTGTTTAGAGCATACATGGGCAACATACGGCCCGCGGGCCACATCCGGCCCGTGGGCTTTCCCTGACCGGCCCGCGTAAGGTCCTTGAAAGAACAATAGTCTAGAGCCTAGCATAGAGATAATGCATGCAAATCAATATCGTTGTTTTTATTTTGAAAGCGACTGCTATTTGTACGCCCATCCATTTGTGCGTGGATGCATACGACGTAAACACCCTCACTTATGTGCTGGTGAATAGAATTTATGCTTCTGCGTCGACACAATGCAGTTGCCTTTACGTCGGCGTAAACCTTTCAAAGTTTTGTGTCTCTTATGTCTGCGTCGCTCACCACCGCAAAGGTTGTTAGAACGAACTCCTACTGCTGCTCGTTGGCGATACGAAGTGTTCATTTCAAAACGTTACTGGCAGATAGACAGTTTACAATCGGATAACCCCGTAATTATTTGCAAAGCTTATGTTAGCGAACTAGTATGATGCTGCTACTACCCACAGGTTGCTTGAAGCAGCCGGCTCAACACACAGAGCGAGTTCACCAATCACAGTTATGTGCATAAAGTTAAAGCAAAAACATAGCCTACATTTTTAAAATAGTTTTCTTTGTGCATGTTGATTAACTAATGACAGCCTACTATTGTCTGCTCCACATTTTCGTAGTCTAATTTTGCATAGAGTTAATTTAATGATGGTAATGATTTAATGATGAAATATTGCTGAGTGTTGATGAAATGGTGACACAGGCCTATCGGTTGTAGGTACTGACTCCTTCACATTTTCATGACCTAGCCTAATTATATAGATATTGTAGTACTTTTTTATATCAGTCTTTGAAAAGTGAAAAAATGTCAATGTCAAAAAATCATTTTCGAGAATGAGGATTAAATACTGGACATAGATTAAATATTGCTGTTTTTCCTTTGTCTCCCTTAAATTTTAATCTGTTCTTACGACTAGTAAACAAAACCATATGATTTACTTAATGTTATACAAGAACAGAATAGAATTGAACAGAATTGAGTTCAGACTTGAGTTCGGTATTTTGGGTCCGGCCCTCCTCAACAGTCCCAGTTTGTCATGTGGCCCCTTGGGGAAATTAGTTGCCCACCCCTGGTTTAGAGACAGGCTAACACATACAGATGACTTGCGCTAGCCTAGCAACTGCGAACTCTGCAATTAGAAGGACTGGATGAAAGGTGTTGAAAACAGTCTCCACTGATAAATATCACACTTGCTAACTTGGAAATGAGGTCCTATGCCCAAAATCCTGAACCACCCCTTTAAAGCAATAGTAGTTATCAGACATTTATGAGGACGTCATACTGTAGTCTCATTGGCTATTTTCAGATCTTAAGCATACCAGCTCACGTCTGAGCACTTTAAGCCCTGCATTAAAACACAATTGTCATGACAACGGCAATCACATACACGTCTCAACAAAGACATTCAGACACACACACACACTCTTGTCTCGACAACAGCAGTCAGAAACACACATCAGAGCCACATTTTAGGGCCGCATCAGAGTCATATCAGGGCCACATTAGGGCCACATCAGGGCCACATCAGTCACATCAGGGCCACATCAGGGCCACATTAGGGCCATATCAGGGCCACATCAGGGCCATATCAGTCACATCAGAGCCATATCAGGGCCACATCAGAGCCATATCAGGGCCACATCAGAGCCATATCAGGGTCACATCAGAGCCACATCAGGGCCACATTAGGGCCACATCAGGGCCACATCAGAGCCACATTAGGGCCACATCAGGGCAGCATCAGAGCCACATCAGGGCCACATCAGAGCCACATCAGGGCCACATCAGAGCCACATCAGGGCCATATCAGGGCCACATCAGGGCAGCATCAGAGCCATATCAGGGCAGCATCAGAGCCATATCAGGGCCACATCAGGGCCATATCAGGGCAGCATCAGAGCCACATCAGGGCAGCATCAGAGCCACATCAGGGCAGCATCAGAGCCATATCAGGGCCACATCAGGGCCATATCAGGGCAGCATCAGAGCCACATCAGGGCCATATCAGGGGAGCATCAGAGCCATATCAGGGCCACATTAGGGCCATATCAGGGCAGCATCAGGGCCACATTAGGGCCACATCAGAGCCATAGCAGAGCCATATCAGGGCCACATCAGAGCCATATCAGGGCCACATCAGAGCCCATGTGTGATGTGTCTCAGTACCAAATCTCTCAGACCCCCCCCACTGGCTTTGTGCTTTAGTACCAGAAAATACCACACAGACACACACACACATTGGAACATCAACAACACTGCAGACAAACACACACACACTAAGAATAACACCCCACACACACACATACACAGACTGAGAACAAAGAAGGACTAGAAAAGCACACACACACACCGTACACACACACACACCGTACACACACACACACACCCCACACACACACGTACAGACTGAGAGAAGGACTAGAAAAGCCTCGATTCCCAGATGGCCCTCGTCAGAATCCACCCAAGTGCAGGGAAACTCACTACACAGCTCAAACCATTGCAGAGTTCTTTTATGTTGTCTGTGTATGCAGACAAGGACAAAGAAATGAAGGCCAAACCACACACACACACACACACACAGATACACACACACACACACACACACACACACACACACAGATACACACTGTACTAGCGGTTTCCCAGCTGCTGTGAAATGTGGGTGTTTTCATAAATAATGAAGAGCAGCTCTGCAGCAGCAATATTCACTACAATAGTCCAGCACTGAGCTCACCTCACACACACACACCGTCCACACACACACACACACACACCATATGCACACACACACACCATATGCACACACACACACACCATACGCACACACACACACACACTATAGTCCAGCACTGAGCTCACCTCTTCTGCTCTCTATTACACACACACACCGTACACACACACACACACACACAAACACACCACACACACACACTACAATAGTCCAGCACTGAGCTCACCTCATCAGCTCTTTATTACACACACACACACCTCATCTGCTCTCTACTGCACACACACACACACCGTACACACACACACACACACTACAATAGTCCAGCACTGAGCTCACCTCATCTGCTCTCTATTACACACACACACACCGTACACACACACACACACACACAAACACACCACACACACACACACTACAATAGTCCAGCACTGAGCTCACCTCATCTGCTCTCTATTACACACACACACACACCTCATCTGCTCTCTATTACACACACACACACACACACCGTACACACACACACCGTACACACACACACACCCCAACCTGCAAAAAGTCCCCCCCCCAAAACATTTTTTTTTTTAATTAATTAATTAATAAATAATAATAATAATAATGAAAAAACGGTAGCCTACTTAGATACTGAAATACAGATTAATATGTTTGTTCAATAATGTCTAGTCAGTACACCGAATAAGGAAGGCTAGATAGAAATTGTGAAAACAAAATATGTAGATTTAGTTAGTTTGCTCTTTTTATGTAGCCTTGGCGACTAGCCATCTAATATAGGCCTGAATAATATGCACATGAATTGACATTAGTTAAACTCACCTCAACATGCAATCATTTAACCCGCCATGGGCAATGCTAAAGTCACAGTGCAGCGTGCAAGACTAGGTCTGTCATTTTTACATTACATTTGGCTGACGCATTTTTAACCAAAGCGACAACATGGAAACAGTTAAGTTTTAAAGCAATTCTCTCAACAGTACAGTAAGAATAAGTGCATCAGTGAGTGCTGTTTTTAAACAGTTGAGTGTCATTTCAAGACGGCTGGTAAGTGCAAGGATCAGCAAGACTTGTTGCAAGTGGAGCTATGAGAGGAGATGTTCTCTAAAGAGCTGGGTCTTCAGGAGTTTTTTGAAAATGGAGAGGGATGTCCCTGCCCTGAGCGTACCGGAGGTAGAGCTAGACGTCGTTCGTCTGAGGAGCGCAGCGGTCTGGAGGTAGCGTATGTCTGTATGAGGGCATTCAAGTAGGTGGGAGCAGAACCGGAGACTACTTTGTGGCCAAGCGTTAGAGCCTTGAATTTGATGCGGGCCGCCATAGGTAGCCAGTGTAGCTGGATGAGCAGCGGGGTAACATGTGCCCTTTTGGGTTGGTTGTAGACCAGGAGATGACTATTGCCTGAACCAGAAGTTGGGTAGCATCTTGAGTCAAGTAAGTCCTGATTTTCCGTATGTTGTAGAGTGCGAAACGGCATGACCGGGCGACTGAGGCAACATGATCTGAGAAGGTTAGTTGGTTGTCGAGAACAACTCCTAGATTTCTTGCAGTCCTGGTAGGTGAAACAGACTTATGATTATGAGACAAGGGTACACTTTGAAATGGGTCTTACATTTTCCTTTTTTGGGGGCACTGACTCTATGGCGCTCCTGTTCCTATATACACTGGATTAAGTTCGGGAGAAAAGAGATAAAAATCCCGCCTACACTGAAAACTGTTGATTTAGCGAAACAAGCCAATCAGGATGCTCTCTGTCATGGATGCGCTCAGGCACACATGCATCACCCCTTTCTCACCCCCCTGTCGTGTGCGCGCTACACTCAGATGCACACGTGGTTTTAAGTCTCGCTCTTGATCGCTCGCTCTAGATTCCGAGATTTTATCTAATTTGCGGGCGTCAGGGAGCCGCTATGCAGGAGACTCTCGTAACTTTCGGGAGACTTGGGATGTCTGCACACCGTACACACACACACACAAACGTATGCAAACACAAGCTTACACAGGTCTGCCTACACTCCACACACACTACTGGGCACAACTTTATTCAACTTACACACACACACAAATGTTAACCTGGCTGACTACTACTACAGCTGAAAGAAATAGACACTGCTGATCTGATGCTCAGCTAAACTCTAGCGTTAGCTTCTATCACTCCATTACCCAGCTGAACTCTAGCGTTAGCTTCTATCCCTTTATTACTGCCCAGCTGAACTCTAGCGTTAGCTTCTATCACTCCATTACCCAGCTGAACTTTAGCGTTAGCTTCTATCACTTTATTACTGCCCAGCTAAACTCTAGCGTTAGCTTCTATCACTTTATTACTGCCCAGCTGAACTCTAGCGTTAGCTTCTATCACTCCATTACCCAGCTGAACTCTAGCATTAGCTTCTATCACTTTATTACTGCCCAGCTAAACTCTAGCGTTAGCTTCTATCACTTTATTACTGCCCAGCTAAACTCTAGCGTTAGCTTCTATCACTCCATTACCCAGCTGAACTCTAACGTTAGCTTCTATCACTTTATTACTGCCCAGCTGAACTCTAGCATTAGCTGAACTCTAGCATTAGCTGGACTCTTAGCATTAGCTGGATTATAGCATTAGCTGAACTCTAGCATTAGCTGGACTCTAGCGTTAGCTGAACTCTAGCATTAGCTACACTCTAGCGTTAGCTGAACTCTAGCATTAGCTGCCATTAAAAGGGGATGTCAGCAATCGCACACCATTTCAAGCCCAAAACATTTTTGGACACGTTCTGTGAACACCTCCTCTCAATCTGCTAGCTAGCCATCCCTCATGTACACCGTAAAAACATGTAGTCTCCAAAGTAGGCAGCCCAGGCTCTCTCTGAAAACTGGAAACAAACAAATTGGAGACAGCCTGTGCCCCAAACAAAAACAAAACACTGTGTGGAATTTCTCTGGGAATACTGAAGGTAAGGTAAGGTAAAGTGAGGTAGGTAAGATTTTTATTGCAAAGTGCAACCCAAAGCGCTCCTAACACAAACAGCATAGACGGACCTTTTGTAGTTGCCAGCGAGTGTGGAAGGCTACAGAAAACACACATAACACACACAGAGACATGACAAATCAACAATCATATCAACAATGAATAAAGTCCACGGTCAATGGTGACTAGGGATGCCACCTATGTCTGATAAAAAACCTGGACATATTGATGACCCGACCATTAGACCCACAAGACAAAATTGGCCTTTGTGCCGTAAGATTGTGCATATTGTGCATTGTGTGTTCTCATAAGAGGAAACTTATCTTACATTGAGTATTTGATGTTAGGTAGACTATTCAATCTTCACTGCTTCTGCCGCCTGTAGTAGGCCTGGTAGCTGCCAAGACAGACGCGTTAGGTAGGCTATGTCACGTCCCTACAGAGCCAATGATAGCGCATTCTACACACAAGAGAGATCGACCGCTCTGTGCACAACGCATAGCTATTTTAAGTGAAGAGAAAACAGTAAACTGAACGTATTCACGTAGCCTTTCAAAAACCGGGACATTTAGTGTCTCGGGGTAGTGGATACATTTCCCGGGACAGGCTGTTAAAAAGGACAATCCCGGTAAAACCGGGACGCCGGAAAAGCAAAAGCCAGGCCGCAGACCAGCAACCCATTGGACGGTGAGACACAAAGCACCGGCAGCATTGCTGGCCGTCTGGATCAGCTCTGGAAGGGGGTCTGAAGTCGCACGCGATCTCCCGACACAGACAAGCAGCTCGATCGACGTGCGACAGATGTCTCAAGGCAGCTCTCAGTCCAGAGTTCCCCTGCAATCCTCCAGTCCAGGCAGCCAACGTTAGCATGGAAGCACGTTAGCATGGAGGCACGTTAGCATGGACACACGTTAGCATGGAAGCACGTTAGCATGGACGCACGTTAGCATGGAAGCACGTTAGCATGGAAGCACGTTAGCATGGAAGCTCGGCACCCGATGGACCCATGACAGCGGTGGAACTCTCACAGAGCAGTCGCCATGACAGCGGCGGATCCCTCACAGTGCAGGCGCCATGACAGCGGTGGATCTCTCACAGAGCAGTCGCCATGACAGCGGCGGATCCCTCACAGTGCAGGCGCCATGACAGCGGTGGAACTCTCACAGAGCAGGCGCCATGACAGCGGTGGAACTCTCACAGAGCAGGCGCCATGACAGCGGTGGATCCCTCACAGAGAAGGCGAAGTTACAGAATCAAGTTACAGAGCACCAGGCCAGACTTTGGGAGTACAGCTTGTGCATCAGTTCAATGTTGAGTGGATGGTTTCTCTCAACAGAGCCACTGCCAATGATGACTAACGAGTTAGCTCTTCAGCTGAACAGACAGGCAGCAATAAACGATAGACAACAAAATGACAAAACAAAAAACAAAAAATGATCGAAAAATAACATCTATCTGGAATAATTTAAACTACACAAGGCAATACAAAAATGTAACAAAACATTACATAAAATCACACAAATTCTAAAACAATCAAACAAAAACAAGAAGCTAGACGGAGTGGCGTACCCGCCTGCGTACCCGTAACTTAGCAACCGAAGGGAGGGTGAGCCTCTCTGGTGTGTTTTGTTTGGGCCTTGGCTAAAATATAATGGACATCGTTTTGGACAAAAGCATCAGCTACACACACACACACACACACACACAGGTACACACACACACACACTAAAGGGTAAGATTACAGAGGCAGAGTAGAGATTTTAATTTAGCTGTGCAAGGGAATGTATAGAGCTAAGTGCTAAAACACACACACACACACACACAATACTCACACATATACACACACTCGTACAGAAACACACACACACACAAATAGTTACACTCGTACAGAAACTCACACACACTCACACACACACACTGGTCAGGAGGCTCACACACCATAATTGCCTCAAAAACAACAAAAGAACTGAAGACAAAAGAGGTCTGAGAGTCTCTATCTGCACCTCAAAAATCATGCTCTTGCACACACGCACATACACACACACACACACACACACACTCTTTATTCCCCAAAGGACCAGCAGGCCTTCAGGAGGGACTTTGGCTGTGATCGTAACAGCTACCCAGAATCATAATGGAGCGGTTAAGCTCATAATGAAAGTATTGTGCATTTTATGACTAAAGCATGACATTTTGTTCAGTGTTTCTACACACCTTGAAGTTTATTTTCAGACGTGGAGGCACTTCCGATCTGACTTCTAAGGCTAGATATTTGCTGTATAATATACACATAGCTGCTGTGGTTGATGTGGTGCTGCTGTGGTTGATGTGGTGCTGCTGTGGTTGATGTGGTGTTGCTGTGGTGCTCCTGTGGTTGATGTGGTGCTGCTGTGGTTGATGTGGTTCTGCTGTGGTTGATGTGGTGCTGCTGTGGTTGATGTGGTGCTGCTGTGGTTGACGTGGTGTTGATGTGGTTGACGTGGTGCTGCTGTGGTTGATGTGGTGCTGCTGTGGTTGATGTGGTTCTGCTGTGGTTGATGTGGTTCTGCTGTGGTTGATGTGGTGCTGCTGTGGTTGATGTGGTGCTGCTGTGGTTGACGTGGTGTTGATGTGGTTGATGTGGTGCTGCTGTGGTTGATGTGGAGCTGCTGTGGTTAACGTGGTGCTGCTGTGGTTGATGTGGTGTTGCTGTGGTTGATGTGGTGTTGCTGTGGTTGATGTGGAGCTGCTGTGGTTGATGTGGTAGCTCCTTGATGGTGGAGCTGTGGCCCAGATGCTGAACCCTAGTAGCCTCGTGAGACCATCCTGATCTCGCGAGCTTCAGGGTTTCACTCGCAGATCAGTCTGGATACTTTCCGTTAAAGAAAATTTGGAGCAGTTCACCAAACGAACGTCCAATCAGCGTTGGCTTTGAGGCGGGTTGAGGTGTGACGCAACGAACAACATGACGGCATCCACAGAGATGAGCATAGCTATCGCGCAAGTTTTATTCAAATTAGAAAGTATTCCTGGGTAAACTGTGAAGCTATGAGTCTCAGCCATGCAGCTGGGAGGAATGAACGACACAGACATCCTCCACGGCTGATTCCAGTTCATAATGGAGGAATATACTTTCTTCAGAAGTGTAGGGCCTACCGTGAAAACTTGATGGGAATTGTCGTTGATTAGGTTCATAAATGGTAAGTTAAAACATCTTAACGTTTGTCACGTTACCTAACTTAATTGTATGTTAAACGGCATTAGAAGAATACTTTGTTCATCTAATTGGTTGATTTGGCCCGTCGATAACCAACAAAGGTGGTAATAGACAGATGGTTTATCCAATCAGCTAACCAGTATGTCCGCCCCTTCCCAAAAGTTCTTCAATGAAAAGTTCCCAGATGGATATGCGGAGCAAATCCATCTGGCGGAGTCAGGTTAGAACCCTAGTACAGATCCTTCCATGACTACGCAGACAATGTTTGTGCCATATGCAAAATCACAGCTTAAAAATGCAAATCGACTTGATATTATCTGGGATGTCTACTTGCCTGATAGTCTAAAAGGCACAACAAGAGAGAAGAGAGAATGATGTGTGGTACTCTTCTCTCCTGCACACTGGGACTTAGCAAGTATTGCTCCATGAACTCATGAAGAAGCAGACACACACGTTTCAGATGCCGTTAAGAAGGGTTGCAGGAAGTGATTATTTGCACCGTTGACACAGATGTTGTTGTCCTGGCTGTAGCCATGTTTAGAAAGATAAAACCAGAGGAAATGTGGACTGCTTTTGGTACAGGTGCAAACCAGAGGAAATGTGGACTGCTTTTGGAACAGGTGCCAAAAGTACCTTTACTGTGCAGACTCGCACTTAATTTTGTGACGTTAGCCATCAAACTGAATCTTGTAACTCATATGGTAGATGGTTCACACAGAAATTCTTCTCACACTTCCTTCGCCTTCAAAGTCATCAAAGTTAAATATTTATTTATGTATTATTATTAATATCATCCTCACAAGTGATATAAAGTCGTGTTAATGTTGAAACTACCAGACATGATCATCTTCAAACACAGTCATGGTAAAACAAAACAAAAAAGTTATAGCCTAGATCTTCTTTCCACTTTTTCGACCTATACGGTCAATCCATCGAAAAACTCTGAATTGATTATCGTTAGTGCTGTTTTACATTAGGTTTACTTGCCTCTATGCAATGCTTTACTTTAACATATAGTAAGTAGTATTGTAGGCTACATAGCTTTGTTCATGAATTTCTGTGCTGGCTGGACTGAGCTTCTTATCCAAACAATAAGGTTATCTCCCTACGGTGCGTTAACTTCCCTACAACCGGACATGCTAAACATTCTTCTTACGAGAACCCAACGTTACGTACGAGGTAGTCGAGTCTGTTTGCTTTGGTTAACTGAGTCAGAACTCACTTTAGATTGGGGAGCTGCAGAACAACTAACAAACTAAGAAAGAAAATAAGAAACATGTAATAAATCTAATCTAAATGATGAACTATACGTTTAAGTTTATATGGAGGTTTTGACATCTATAAGCTTACCATTAATAAACATGTATGCTGTGCATGAATTACACAGTGCATACAATATATTTTGAGTGTCTTATGCACTATTTGTAAGTAAACTGTTATCTGATGGCTTCTGAATATATAACTTAACATTTAGTAATACATTGAAAGCGGTTTATTAATATGTTTATTAATATGTTTTTAAATGACTTATAAACTATACAGATGGTATATGGTTTGTTAACACACCTAATTGTAAAGCAGTACTCTCTGGCTCTGTTCGAAATGGAAGACAGCTGAGAGCTGTCTCACTAGACATGACTTTGGATTAAATGCATCTTTTAAGAATGAGCGTAGCACTCTAGAATCTTTGGTTAACACTACAGTATGACGTTAGCAAAAGCCGGACGTTAAACTAAATTAGCTTACGGAAGCTAGCAGGTTAACGGTAGAAATTAGTTTGACAGACGGTACATATATCAGACCAGACGCTATTAATGGTTACAACGATGGTATAATCAGATAGTAAAACATTTATTTCTCGTTACAAATCTACAAATCTAAGAAAAATAATGTCACACAAATCACATTTCAACAGATTCAGCAGCCATTACCGATGTCATCCGACATATTTGTTTACTTTTCACAACTTTCTCAGACGTTGCCGGAAAGGATGATGGGTAATAGGAAGCATGAAGTGAGAATCGATGCTGCCTTCAAAAACGACAGTTATTCGGTAATTCTAAGATATCTTACAAGGCAACAAAATATTTGTTTCGGTTTCGAACCACACTTGTGGCCTCGCTCCCCAGTTAGATATCTTAAAAGGCAGCAGTTTTTCCTGTTTCAAACGAACCCTGTGTCAGTGTTCTAATGGAGCCAGAGCCGTATATTGAGAGTTGCGACAACTTAAATCATGGGTGCCATCTTTCCACCCAACGTCGGATGATTGTACAGTGTAACTCTATGGAGTGAATACGTTATGTTGAAATAAATTGCTCATTTCCGCCATTAACAGGCCTATAAATTATATTATCAACGTTTGTCAGTATGTAAAAGGCCCTTATGGAAATATTCCAGTACATATTTATCTTCGATATCTGACCACGTCGCCTAATCAGTCTCGGAGCAGTGTTTACATGGAATGCTAGCGAAAAAGCTACGCTAGGATGAGGCTTGGCTTAAACTTCATTCACTTCTAAAGTAGTGTTAGAACTTTTTTTACAGATGGTATTACTATAATTTTCCTATGGAATGAGTTATCATAAGTCGAAGAGAGAAATTGACATTTACTTCACACAATGTCGAGTAATTATTAGCCCTCCAGTTATGACCTGCAATTATTAGCCCTCCAGTTATGACCTTCTGCTCCCATACTTTCTGCCTTTTTGAGTCACAGGGAAAATTGCGGTTTTCCACTTCCCGGTCCTGCACTGCAGTCACACGCAACAGTTTGCCATTTTTTAAATAAATAATTGTATTTTTTTAATAATTCAGATATGTTTTCCTCTGTTCACTGTACTATGTCAATGGGGATCTGCTGAATGTTGGGATGAAACATGGCGTCCATAAAACATGTGACCCCCTTGGAAGCAATCGCTAACGAAATAGCTCAAAACATTCGATTCCCTAGTTGTCGTAACTCTATCTATAGACCGGTTTTCAGGTCCCTAACAACTGTCGTTAGGGACGAACTCGGAGGACAAGCAAACCCAGAGCCGTATAGCAAGACATTGAAAGAAAGACGCAAGGTGCTTGAAAATGGTTAGCTTTTGGCAGAGAAAAGCGGACGGAATTTCCTGTGTGCAGTACAGGAGACATCTAATTTTTTTGTGATGTGTCAGTTCAAAGCTAAAAATGTTTAAAACACAATAAAGTATGCTATTGCTCTGTCTTCAAATAGACCTAAGTATTAATAGGCTAGAAGTTACGAAGTTATGCCACAAATGCTCAGATGAAAAACTGAAATTATGTAGGCTAAGTAAAATAGGGTAGTAACATTAACAATGTGTTGTATAATATTTCTCAGCATATCATTTCTATAAGAGACATATGATCCATGATAACGGAGGCTAACATTAGCCTACATTTTACGCAAATGACAAGATGGAGGGTAGCCTAAAGTTAAAGTTGACACTCCATTTGAGTAGATTGTTTTAAGAAAATAGACATGAGCTTGCAAGTAACGTTATTGCATACTATGTAGCCTATCTTAGCTAATCCATCAGGTAGATCTATCTATAGGCTACTTTCCTGTCAGTTAACATTGTATTGTATGCATTGTATTGTGTGCATTGTATTTCAGTCAATCATTCAATGTGTGGCCAGTGGCATATGCTACTTTATCAAAGTAATTATCATCTGACCTCTGGGGGGAATGACTGCCCACCCCTGCCATTATGCAGCCTTTGAGTAGGTACCGTTTTCACTTTAATCTAAATCTAAACAAATTGTTTGTGCAGTCAAAGCCCTAGCCTAGCATAACCTAACTTCACAGTGACTGGCCAAATGTTCCGTAAAACATCCATTTCTTTTTCATAGGTAAACCCGCTACACCTCTAGATGAAAACAATCCAGACTCGGCTACATCAAAATATTTAGGCATTATGCTTTTATTCTTCATCTTATATCAAGTTCAGCCAGCTTGTTTTCTATGCGCTGTCCGTGTAAACAAACTGTCCTTGTCCTCTGAGTTCGTTCTTGACTACGGTTGTTAGGGACCTGAAACCGGTCTATATAAACGGCTCTGATAGGAGCAAGTATCTTTAATGTGTGTGTGTGAAACAGAGTATCTTTAATATGTGTGTTAGTGTGTGTGTTTGAGAGGGACAGAGGTTTTGGGGTGCTGATGAAAGCCATGGCGCTGGTCCTAAGGCTGAAGAACTGTCTGGGGTGGACCATCCGTTTGTGTTAAGTGTGTGTGTGTGTGTGGACCATCCGTCTTCCTCCAGTGTGTGTGTTAAGTGTGTGTGTGTGTGTGTGTGTGGACCATCCGTCTTCCTCCAGTGTGTGTGTTAAGTGTGTGTGTGTGTGTGGACCATCCGTCTTCCTCCAGTGTGTGTGTTAAGTGTGTGTGTGTGTGTGTGGACCATCCGTCTTCCTCCAGTGTGTGTGTTAAGTGTGTGTGTGTGTGTGTGGACCATCCGTCTTCCTCCAGTGTGTGTGTTAAGTGTGTGTTAAGTGTGTGTGTGTGTGTGGACCATCCGTCTTCCTCCAGTGTGTGTGTTAAGTGTGTGTTAAGTGTGTGTGGACCATCCGTCTTCCTCCAGTGTGTGT
This sequence comes from Alosa pseudoharengus, assembly GCF_046254945.1. NCBI lineage: Eukaryota > Metazoa > Chordata > Actinopteri > Clupeiformes > Clupeidae > Alosa > Alosa pseudoharengus. Next base: position 1,626,893 of record NW_027468859.1, read on the forward strand.
GTTAAGTGTGTGTGTGTGTGTGTGTGTGTGTGTGTGTGTGTGTGTGGACCATCCGTCTTCCTCCAGTGTGTGTGTTAAGTGTGTGTGTGTGTGTGTGTTAAGTGTGTGTGTGTGTGTGTATGTGTGTGTGTGTTAAGTGTGTGTGTGTGTACCATCCGTCTTCCTCCAGTGTGTGTGTGTGTGTGTGTGTGTGTTAAGTGTGTGTGTGTGTAGTATCCGTCTCCCTCCAGCGTGTGTTAAGTGTGTGTGTGTGTGTGTAGCATCCCTCTCCCTCCAGCGTGTGTGTGTGTGTGTGTGTTAAGTGTGTGTGTGTATGTGTGTGTGTGTTAAGTGTGTGTGTGTGTGTGTGTGTAGCATCCCTCTCCCTCCAGCGTGTGTGTGTGTGTGTTAAGTGTGTGTGTGTGTTAAGTGTGTGTGTGTGTGTGTGTGTGTGTGTTAAGTGTGTGTGTGTGTGTGTACCATCCGTCTTCCTCCAGTGTGTGTGTGTGTGTGTGTGTGTGTGTAGTATCCGTCTCCCTCCAGCGTGTGTGTTAAGTGTGTGTGTGCGTGTGTGTACCATCCGTCTTCCTCCAGTGTGTGTGTGTGTGTGTGTGTTAAGTGTGTGTAGTATCTGTCTCCCTCCAGCGTGTGTGTGTGTGTTAAGTGTGTGTGTGTGTTAAGTGTGTATGTGTGTGTGTGTTAAGCGTGTGTGTGTATGTGTGTGTGTGTGTGTGTACCATCCGTCTTCCTCCAGTGTGTGTGTGTGTGTGTGTGCGTGTAGTATCCGTCTTCCTCCAGTGTGTGTGTGTGTGTGTGTTAAGTGTGTGTGTGTGTAGTATCCGTCTCCATCCAGCGTGTGTGTGTGTGTGTGTGTGTGTGTGTGTGTGTGTGTGTGTGTAGCATCCCTCTCCCTCCAGCGTGTGTGTTAAGTGTGTGTGTGTGTGTGTGTGTGTGTGTGTGTGTGTGTGTGTAGCATCCCTCTCCCTCCAGCATGTGTGTTAAGTGTGTGTGTGTGTGTGTGTGTGTGTGTAGTATCCGTCTCCCTCCAGCGTGTGTGTTAAGTGTGTGTGTGTGTGTGTGTGTTAAGTGTGTGTGTGTGTAGTATCCGTCTCCCTCCAGCGTGTGTGTTAAGTGTGTGTGTGTGTGTGTGTGTTAAGTGTGTGCGTGTGTAGTATCCGTCTCCCTCCAGCGTGTGTGTTAAGTGTGTGTGTGTGTGTGTGTGTGTGTGTGTGTGTAGCATCCCTCTCCCTCCAGCGTGTGTGTTAAGTGTGTGTGTAGCCAGACAGGGCCTGGACATTTCCGCATGTTTCATCACCCTTACACACAGAGGGAGCTCAACTGAGTGGGAAGAGGGGGGGCTGTAAGGGTGACGGGGGGGCTGTAGTGGGGTATTTAGAGGGGGGGGGGTTGTAGTGGGGGTTTTAGAGGGGGGGCTGTAGTGAGGTTTTCAGGGGAGGGGTAGTGGGGTATTTAGAGGGGGGGGGGGTTGTAGAGGGGGGGCTGTAGTGGGATATTTAGAGGGGGGGGTAGTGGGGTATTTAGAGGGGGGGCAATAGTGAGGTTTTCAGGGGGGGATGTAGTGGGGTTTTCATTGCAGGTGGATCATAGCACTCTAGTTTGTAGACATTTTAACTGCAAGTTTTGAGAATTCCCACAGCCAAGTCAGCCACTTTTGGCCACAACGATCACAACACACCCCAGGGCCTGGAAAGGAAATGTGTGTGTGTGTGTGTGTGTGTGTGTGTACACTGCTACAGCGAGCAGCAACACACTTTCCACAGCACCTGAGATGACTCGAGACAAAGGCTACAGTTGCAAAGATAATTTGCGTATTCACACAACCTCAGAGTTCCCCCGTGGATTGTAGAACCCCAACAGTTACAGTAAAACTAGCACTTCTACAAATCACATCTCTTTCAAACAAGTCATTCTTAATTAATGATCTGATTTGAACACACAACCTTGATATTTTACTTTTAACCGAGACATGGTTAGATCAAGCAAACAGTGCTACTACCCTCATTGAATCAGCTCCCCCAAATTTCAGTTTTTTAAGTGCTACCAGAGCAAATAAAAGAGGTGGGAGGATAGCCACAATATTCAAAAAGTCTTTTCAGTGCAATCAGTCATCATTCGGTGACTTTGCATCATTTGAATACCTGTGTGCACCCATCTCCTCAGATTTTATTACGGACTATTTACAGGCCTCCAACACGTCCAGCTAAAGTATTTTTTGAAGAGCTGGGTGAACTGCTGTCAGCCATCTGCATAGAGTTTAACTGTCTTATTATATCAGGGGATCTAAACTTGCATGTGGATAATCCTGAAAACAATTATGCCAAGGAATTCATTGCACTAATCGATACTTTCTCCCTAACACAGCATGTACAGGGGCCAACACACTCTCTCGGCCATACCCTCGACCTTGTTATCACAAAGGGTCTCGATGTCTCTACAGCTGTTAAAGACCTGGCCTTATCTGATAATTTCTGCGTATTCTTTGATGTGTCTATGTCTCCACTCACTCAGAACAGATCTATGATGGTAAAAAGGAGAAATGAAATGATCAGACAAGTGCTCTCTTTGAGCAAGCACTTTTACAGACACACACACACTCACATACACACTTCACCTGCTCTCTTTGAGCAAGCACTTTCACAAACGTCAAGTCAACTGACTCGGTGAAAGACTTATTGGATCATTTTAATTCAAAAATGGCAAATATTATGGATGACATTGGTCCATTGAAATTCAGGAAAGTACAAACAGAAAGCACCATGGAAGCAAAATACAGCGGTTAACTTCCTAAAAAGAGAATGTAAGAGGTCCGAAAGAAAATGGCACAAATACCAACTCATAAAGAGATGTAAGATAAGTAGGCTATCTGCATTTCCATATTAGTCAGAGTAATCTAGCCTACTACGCTTAGCTCTCCATTAGGCTATACAGTAGTATACCATATTAGTCAGAGTCTGGACTAACCTACTACGCTTAGCTCTCCATTAGGCTATACAGTAGTATACCATATTAGTCAGAGTCTGGACTAACCTACTACGGTTAGCGTAGCTCCCCGCTTAGCTCTGCCTAATAACGAATCGCGCTGAAAGCAGGCAGGCACGCAGCTATGCTGCTCGCGTTTGCACTTGCATGCATGGCAGGGTTTAAAACATTACTGGCAAATTCTAAGTAGCCTTTTTAACACCTAAAGACAGTCATTGTACTTCTCAAGAGGTAATAAAGAGAACAGGCTAGCTCTGAATGCTCTAGAGGTGAAGAATTACAGTGAGCCGTTTGAGACGGGAGACCAAAAATAAATAGTAAAACGATCGACTAAATCGACTAAAAAAATTGCCGTCGACTAAATCAACTAATCACGGCAGCACTACAAGACAGTTGTTCTTCTCTAACATCATCAGTAGTACAAACAACACTTGGGTACTATGTTCAACCATCGAGTTGACTAATCCCGCTTCACAATTGGCACCTGAACTTCTCTCAACTAATATAGGCAATGAATTTGCATCTTTTTTCAAAGGTAAAACTAACTAAATCAGACTCAACATATCTTCTCAATTACTAACTCAACATCCGGAACTTCCAGCTACAAAGGGAGGGAAACTTAACTTGATGTGATAACATCATTGTGATGTCAGCATGACTCATCAATGATGGTGACCACATCATTGTGACATCACCGTTACTAACTGATGTGGTGATGATGTCAGCGTGACTAACTGATGTGGGGATGACATCACCGTGACTCACCGATGGTAGTGATGACATCACCGTGACTCACCGATGGTAGTGATGACATCACCGTGACTCACCGATGGTAGTGATGACATCACCGTGACTCACCGATACTAGTGATGACATCACCGTGACTCACCGATGGTAGTGATGACGGTCCCGGCGAAGAAGAAGGAGGAGCTGAGGTCCCAGAGGCTCGTCTGATTGGAGGAGTCGCCCGAGGGGTTCACGCCTGCACGGATCGCCACCACCACTTGCTGAAAAGCACAAACACAAACAATGTCAGGGGAATAAACACAAACACAAACAATGTCAGGGGAATAAACACAAACACAAACAATGTCAGAGGAATAAACACAAACGCAAACAATGTCAGGGGAATAAACACAAACGCAGTCAGAAGAATGATCTGAAAGAGCTGACGCTGCAGCTGCTGTGCTGTTCATTAGCTGCTGTGCTGTTCATTAGCTGCTGTGCTGTTCATTAGCTGCTGTAAATGTCAATGCCTCCACACACACTCACACACACACACACAGCCCCCCCCCCCCCCCACCACACACACCACACTCACAAAAACACACACAGCCCCCCCCCCCACACACACACACACACTCAGCCCCCCACACACAAACACCCCATACACACACACACACACAGCTTCCCCCCCCCCCACACACACAGACAGACACACGCACATTTCCCAACACACATTCTGTGCTGTGGGTATCAGAGAGTATGACCATGTGTGTGAGTGTGTGTGCATGTGTGTGTGTGTGTGTGGTCTAAGTGTCTATAGTGTTCAGGCAATGGGCAAAAATTTTAATATTACCTGAAATACACAATTAAATAGACTTTTTAATGGTTTTAAAAACGGAGATATAGCGTTTTGGAACCAAACTCTTCATTTGTAGTGCTTAGCCTCAGACTGATTGGTGTTAAGTTTTCTCTGTAAGTGTTTTCAGGTATGTGTGTGGGTATTACCAATTACCACATGTGTTTGCATTTTGAACGGAAGTGTTTTCCTAATGATAACAGGACATTTCATTTTTGAACAAAGTGTCTAATGTAAGAAACCGTGTGTAGTGTTTCACAATAAGTGTGTTGCAGAATTGCAAACTATGTGCTTTATGCCCAACCCTGCCCATGCCAGATCATTAATGCCCAACTCTGCCCATGCCAGATCATTTATGCCCAACTCTGCCCATGCCAGATCATTTATGCCCAACTCTGCCCATGCCAGATCATTTATGCCCAATCCTGCCCATGCCCAACCAAAGCTACAGTGTAGCAGCCCTATATATGACCAAATTCATAACCACAAACCAAAACCACCAACGCTATGGATCTGACCAAAACCAACATCGCTATGGATCTAACCAAAATAAGTGTGTTGAAGAATTGCAAACTATGTGCAAAGCAGAAGATGTGTTTAAGCTATGGTTACACAGTGTTTAAAGTATGCTACAAAAAGTTTAGGTATTGAGGCTTTAGGTATTGAGGCTTTGGGTATTGAGGCTTTGGGTATTGAGGCTTTGGGTATTGAGGCTTTGGGTATTGAGGCTTTAGGTATTGAGGCTTTGGGTATTGAGGCTTTGGTCTAAGCATCCGTTTTTAGTGTGTAAGCAACGGGCAAAAACTGTAAAACCGTCACTTGTGAATTAAATCACTACACTGGCATTCATGCCCAATCCTGCCCATGCCAGATCATCACTTGTGATCTAAATCACTACACCACTGGCATTCATGCCCAACCCTGCCCATGCCAGATCATTTATGCCCAACCCTGCCCATGCCAAACCAAAGCTACAGTGTAGCCCTATGTATGACCAAATTCATAACCACAAACCAAAACCACCAACGCAATGGATCTGACCAAAACCAACATCGCTATGGATCTAACCAAAACCACCAACGCAATGGATCTGACCAAAACCAACATCGCTATGGATCTAACCAAAACCACCAACGCTATGGATCTGACCAAAACCAACATCGCTATGGATCTAACCACAAGGGAGAAAGAGATAGATAGATAGATAGATAGATAGATAGATAGATAGATATACAGACAGACAGACAGACACTTTATTGATCCCCAAGGGGAAATTCAAGGTCTCAGTAGCATACAGACATCACACACAACATGCACTTACAGCAGAAAAAGTAATATAAGTACTGTATATACATATAATAAACTTCACTGTACAATAGCGACAGTAGAAGGTAAGAAAATACTAAATATACTATATAAACTAAATCAAATATCCACATAGTGTGCTTCAGGATGAATAAGCATGAGGCACTTGCAGTGACAGGGCAGGGACTGAGCCTGTGATTCTGTATGCATGGTAAGGTGCTCTATGAGAGTGAGTCATGGTGATGGTGCAAATAAGTAAGTGCAACAGTGTGTGTGTGACAGAGAGAGAGAGAGAGAGAGAGAGAAATGTCCCCTCACTAAGCTGGTCCTGAGTTTGAGCTCGTCAGACCACTCCAAACACACTAACACCGCAACATCTGAACCTCAAAGCAACCAAAACTAGGATGAACCAAATTACAAAAACTATTAAGCAAAATTAAATAATCCACTAGAAAAATCAAACAAAAAAATCTAAGTAAAAGATAAAATAAAATAAATGCAATTTTATTTGGCCTTAAACAGTAATGAGCTGTGTAGAGATGGGCACTTCCTGTGTGTGTGTGTGTGTGTGTGAGTGTTGGGGGGTGGGGTTGATAGGAGCGTGTCTAGGAAACAGAAAGGGTCCAATTAGCGGTGTAGGAGCAGCAGTCACACACGTACGTACACACACGCACACACACACACACACACACACACACACACACACACACACACACACACACACACACACACGTCCATGTCAGACTAATGAAGCCTGTGGTGTCAGAGGCAGGTTTCCTGTCAGGATGAGTCAGGTCCTGTCTGTCTGCTTTCACCCTGACCACCATGTCTGTGTGTGTGTGTGTGTGTGTGTGTCTGTGTGTGTGTGTGTGTGTGTGTGTGTGTGTGTGTGTGTGTGTGTGTGTGTGAGAGGTGTCATGAATTAAAGAATTTGATGAAAAGACAAATTCTTAATAACTAAATATATCCCCTAACCCTCCCCCACACACACACTCAAAAACATAAACGCAAAAAAGCACGCACGCACACACACACATTCAAAAATACACTCACCGCATTCACACACAAATGCACACACACACACACACACACACACAGAAAGGTCCTAGCAGTGTGAGTGGTCTGGTGCTGACCTCTCAGCCCATCTCAGTAATACCCTTCATTTACCACCATCATGCTGCACCTCCCACACACAAACACACAGACATACACACACACCCAGAGATACACACACAGACATACACACACACACACACAGACATACACACACATAGGTACAAACACACACACAGACATACACACACACACACACAGACATACACACACACACAGACACACACACACACACACACACACACACACCCAGACATACACTCACATACGTACAAACACACACAAAGACATACACATACACACACACACACACGTACACATACATCGAATTCAAAAGTTGAATTTCACGTCCAGCATGCTTGCCAAGATGGGGGAAAAACACGGGTTAAACACGGCTATCTCCCCAAACTACACATATGCTGCATCAACATGAGCCTATCTCCCCAAACTACACATATGCTGCATCAACATGAGCCTATCTCCCCAAACTACACGTGCGCTGCGTCAACATGAGCCTATCTCCCCAAACTACACGTACACCATGTCAACATGAGCCTATCTCCCCAAACTACACATATGCTGCATCAACATGAGCCTATCTCCCCAAACTACACATATGCTGCATCAACATGAGCCTATCTCCCCAAACTACACGTACACCATGTCAACATGAGCCTATCTCCCCAAACTACACGTGTGCCGCGTCAACATGAGCCTATCTCCCCAAACTACACATGTGCCGCGTCAACATGAGCCTATCTCCCCAAACTACACGTGTGCCGCGTCAACATGAGCCTATCTCCCCAAACTACACGTGTGCCGCGTCAACATGAGCCTATCTCCCCAAACTACACGTGTGCCGCGTCAACATGAGCCTATCTCCCCAAACTACACATGTGCCGCGTCAACATGAGCCTATCTCCCCAAACTACACGTACGCCGCGTCAACATGAGCCTATCTCCCCAAACTAGTGATGGGCAAATGAAGCTTTGGTGAACCACTAAACCACAGCAGTGTGAAGCTAGCAACACTAATGAAAAAATCCAATATGGCTGCCACATGTAGATTTTTCCACATAAAAGTCCTTACTCAAACCAGTATATGTAACCAAAAATATTGGTTTGCTAAGGACTCTTATGTTGAAAAATGTATGTGTGGCGGCCATCTTTTTGCTTTTCAGCTAGTGTCGCTAGATTCACACTGCTGTGGTTCAGTGGTTCACCAAAGCTTCATTTGCCCATCACTACCCCAAACTACACATATGCTGCATCAACATTAGCCTATCTCCCCAAACTACACGTGCGCTGCGTCAACATGAGCCTATCTCCCTTAACTACACGTGCACCATGTCAACATGAGCCTAAAAGTCTCCCCAAAGTTGAAGCTACAGTGACTAGAAAAAAAGACTTCAACCTAACTAGAACTAGGGCTGTTGGAATGAATTTCGGTAGTTGAATATAATTCGAATATTTAAAAAAATAATACTAATCGAATGTTGAAATTACATTCATGTTGACTATTAGCGAACCTGTGAAAACAAATTGCTTGTCACTCCTGATGCACAATGTAATAGTGGTGCACACATGGAGACGCAGATCACCAGATCACTAACAGTGCAATATTCTGTTAACACTAACCTTGTGTCTCTTCGGTGTGTGCTATAAGAGTCAAATTATATGGAGCTAAATTTGTCTCAATAATATTTGTATATGCGCAGAGGGGGATCCACAAATATTTCTTGATTTGCATGTGTGTTTTGATTTCTACAAATAAAAAAATCATATTTGTAACTCATATATTGATTTTTACAAATATAGATGTGCTATAGATTTGTAAATAAAATGCCATTTGTAAAACCGAAAATTTCATTTGTGAAATGTGATTCTGCATTTGTGGATCACCAGCACACGCATTCTTCGCTTTCCAAAGTTACGTGTTTTTGAGACGTTCTTCACATGAAAGTCACACAAATCCACACGTAAATAGGCCTACTTTAATTCACCGGCACACAGAAATCGCAATTCAGTGTGTGTGTGTGTGTTACTCTCTCACTCTGTGTGTGTGTGTGTGTGTGTT
>NW_027468859.1:1638448-1648448 GCF_046254945.1 Alosa pseudoharengus
CAGGACCCTTTTCAACGTTGCACTTCTAAACACGCACGCATGGTGCGACTGGTGCAACTGCCCATATGAATGCAAATTGTCTCTTCACTAAGTCACACTTGCTTTATATTTCCGTTTTAGATGTACTTGAATACTGTGTAATGTACCTGGGCTTGAACTTGAAACAAAAGTATAATTATTGCAAGTTGCACTACTTTTTGTATTGGTTTTATAAAAGATGTTTGTGAAATTTGCACAGTAAAAGTTCTGTATTTTGACTGCAATTGTCTTTGCATTCCTCACTTCATTAGAATCATAAGTGGCTTTTCTTTGTAAACAGCATCCCCTCCACACACACACATACACATGTATATTACTGTAATTATTTTATTTATCTTTTCTTTAATGGTCTTATTAGGAGTTATTGTCTATCAACACTAGGTTTGGCAACACTGTTCCCATACAGTCATGCTAATAAAGCAACTTTGAATTTGAGCGAGATGCATATCAGGAGTGAGAGAGTGTTTATGCATGTTAATCATGGCATCTTTAGATAGAGTATGTATGTTAATCATGGCATCTTGAGAGTGTTTATGTATGTTAATAATGGCATCTTTAGAGTGTTTATGTATGTTAATCATGGCATCTTTAGAGTATGTATGTATGTTAATCATGGCATCTTGAGAGTGTTTATGTATGTTAATCATGGCATTTTGAGAGTGTTTATGTATGTTAATCATGGCATCTTTAGAGAGAGTGTGTGTATGTATGTTAATCATGGCATCTTTAGAGTGTTTATGTATGTTAATCATGGCATCTTTAGATAGAGTATGTATGTTAATCATGGCATCTTGAGAGTGTTTATGTATGTTAATCATGGCATCTTGAGAGTGTTTATGTATGTTAATCATGGCATCTTTAGATAGAGTATGTATGTTAATCATGGCATCTTGAGAGTGTTTATGTATGTTAATCATGGCATCTTTAGAGTGTTTATGTATGTTAATCATGGCATCTTTAGATAGAGTATGTATGTTAATCATGGCATCTTGAGAGTGTTTATGTATGTTAATCATGGCATCTTGAGAGTGTTTATGTATGTTAATCATGGAATCTTGAGAGTGTTTATGTATGTTAATCATGGCATCTTTAGTGAGAGTGTGTGTATGTATGTTAATCATGGCATCTTTAGAGTGTTCATGTATGTTAATCATGGCATCTTTAGATAGAGTATGTATGTTAATCATGGCATCTTTAGAGTATGTATGTATGTTAATCATGGCATATTGAGAGTGTTTATGTATGTTAATCATGGAATCTTGAGAGTGTTTATGTATGTTAATCATGGCATCTTTAGTGAGAGTGTGTGTATGTATGTTAATCATGGCATCTTTAGAGTGTTCATGTATGTTAATCATGGAATCTTTAGTGAGAGTGTGTGTATGTATGTTAATCATGGAATCTTTAGTGAGAGAGTGTTTATGTATGTTAATCATGGCATCTTTAGAGTATGTATGTATGTTAATCATGGCATCTTGAGAGTGTGTGTATGTATGTTAATCATGGCATCTTGAGAGTGTTTATGTATGTTAATCATGGCATCTTTAGTGAGAGTGTGTGTATGTATGTTAATCATGGCATCTTTAGAGTGTGTATGTATGTTAATCTTGCACACACACATCCTATCCACTACCATGGGTGGTGATATATAGATAAAACAGACAGAGAGACAGAGAGAGCAAGGGAGAGAGAGAGAAATTGAGAGAGATATTGAGAGGGTGAGGGAGAGATAGAAAGAGAGATTGAGAGTGAGCTCTATTAATAAATCAACAGAGGAAAGCAGCACTGGGCTTCACACCCACTGATGGATTACTGGTACACACAAACACACACACTCCAGGCTGACTGCCTGGCCTCCCACTCCCTGCAAATGCTCGTATGTTTAAGGGAGTGTGAGGTTAGAGTGACAGTGATGGGAGCTCCGTGAGAGGAACACACACTCACACACACACACACACATACACACACACGCACACACACACACAGTCACACACGCACACACAGGCATCAGGGTGGAGAGGAGGACAAGACAGGAGACAGATACATTAGTTTATCTGAGGAGATGAGTAACAGACAGAGAGAGAGAGAGAGAGAGAGAGAAGGGGGGAGAGAGAGGAGGGGGGAGATAGAGAGAGAGAGGAGGGGGTAGAGAGAGAGAGAAGGGGGGAGATAGAGAGAGAGAGGAGGGGGGAGAGAGAGAGAGAAGGGGGGAGAGGTACATTACAGACTGATGAACAGACAGAAAGCTAGCAGCTGAGGAAGAGAGAAAGAGAGATAAAAAGAGACAGAGAGAGGGAGAGAGAGAGGGAGAGAGAGAGGGAGAGAAAAGGAGGGATGTTGGATGGAACTGATGAACAAGTTGAAGCTGAGGTGTGAGGTGTGGTGCCCAGCTAGAGGAGACACACACACACACACATACACACACACACACACACACACACACACAGACTGTAAGTTGGGGACAGTGTGTGATGTACTAGCGGACACACACACACACACACACACACACACAAACTGTAAGTTGGGGACAGTGTGGGATGTACTGGCGGACACACACACACACACACACACACACACACACACACACACATATGCACACACACACACACACACACACACACAGGGCTATATCTTGCACTTTGGCACAATTGACTTCGCGCAAATCGCTTTGTGGGCGGATCTTGGGTGCTGTTTCTATTTTACCGGCGGGATCATGACTGTTGCGCCTGACGCAAATCTAAAATGGGGTGGTCTGTAGCAGTTACATTATTCATGGGTGTGGTTTGGGCGTAACGTGCAATAAACCAATCAGAGCGTCATCTCACAACAGGCACGCTTGTTCCATAGCGGATTGCTATTATGATGGCGGAATTGCCAGGCGCAGCCAGGAACGGTTCACAGCGCTATAGTCAGTTGGGAACAGTTTGCTATTGATTTTTCCTCTTGACAAAATGTAATACAGAAATGTCACTTTCCGATTTTGGGATCACTCTCACTGAATCACGAGGTTATGAATTTATGGTGATATTTTTGCAATGTAATCTACCTCACTATAGAGTATAGACAATGCAGATCTGTCAGATAAGCTCTCCTCTCCCGTGCTGCTGCTGGGGCATTTGGGTTAAACGGCATCGGCATGCAGTTCAACATCACGTCTCATTAAGTCTTCTAATATTTCCTAATTTATGTCATCAACACATCCGTGATTTGTGGAAATATGTACGCTAGATTTATACCTATTTTTTCACATCGGACACCACACTGATTTCCCTCGTGTAGCAATATTTGTCCTTGTAATTATGTATGGTTTGGAGAAATGGGAACTGCGTCGTATAGATGAGAGGAGCAAAGTGCATTGCGCAACACAGGCGCCCAAGCAAGCGCTCCTGCAGGTGTAAGCTACGGCTGTACCTACCATCAGGCAACAGAAACAGTTTCTAAGTTGACCTTTCCAACTCTGCACAGTATCCCATTAACTGCATGACAAGCTATTTAGAATATTTTATGTAAAGTAGAGTTTGTAAACACGTTATCATCAACTTAATGCACGCACAACTTTTGTTTAAGCAGGATAGAGAATAACAATGAATGGACGCAGCAACTACAGAAATTGTAGCCAAGGCTACTTGCTGCTTTCTTTTACTGTCTATGGTTGCTGGTTAACAGCACATAATAAGCTGATTTAAGCTAATTAACAAACTCAAGACTTCAAGACCATCATGGATATAAAACGTTTTTTACAAAAGGATGAAGGGAACATAGCAAAGCTTGGGAGTTATTTCAGATGGGCTACATCAAGGTAGGCAAAATTGTGGTGCTTGTCAAAATCTTAGCACAGCTGGAATAATTCTTATAGGCTGATGTTAAAGCGCACACAATGTTTAAAGCCATACACAACAGTAAATTGGAACAAAACTAAAGGTAACTAGCCTTTATAGGGCTGTATAAAGTTGTCCAAATTAATAGGTTGTAATTAGGCGTTGTTGTTGTAAAGATATTGCATGTAGATGTACTATATAGGCTACTAAATTTTTAGTTTTAGTGTTTATGTATGTTAATCATGGCATCTTTAGATAGAGTATGTATGTTAATCATGGAATCTTGAGAGTGTTTATGTATGTTAATCATGGCATCTTGAGAGTGTTTATGTATGTTAATCATGGCATCTTTAGTGAGAGTGTGTGTATGTTTGTTAATCATGGCATCTTGAGAGTGTTTATGTATGTTAATCATGGCATCTTTAGTGATAGTGTGTGTATGTATGTTAATCATGGCATCCTGAGAGTGTTTATGTATGTTAATCATGGCATCTTTAGAGTATGTATGTATGTTAATCATGGCATCTTGAGAGTGCTTATGTATGTTAATCATGGCATCTTTAGAGTGTTTATGTATGTTAATCATGGCATCTTTAGTGAGAGTGTGTGTATGTATGTTAATCATGGCATCTTTAGAGTGTTTATGTATGTTAATCATGGCATCTTTAGAGTATGTATGTATGTTAATCATGGCATCTCACATCCTATCCACTACTATGGGTGGTTGACCAATACACGAACAAACCCGGGAAACTGACAAATATTATCAAGGCTTTGAATGTTTCCATCTGTGCACAGGGTGTCTGTAGATCAGTGTGCATAGCATTCATTCCTGCAGGCCTGTGGCCATGCATGCACCCTTAAAATAACATCTGAATTTGCGCCACTGACTTTAGACCAGGAGGTTCCTGGTCTGTGGCGGAATTGTTTTCTGAAACTGCAAAATATCAACTGGGACCGTTTGCGCCGGAACACACCCCCTCTTTTCGCTGAAACGCCCCTGTGGGCGCACATGTACCTGTGGAGGGAAAATTCCAATATGCGCTGACTGCAAAATAGGAAAGACAAAAGCGCGAGTATACAAAGTCAATTGCTCTAGAGTGCAAAATAGAGCCCACAGACTGTAAGTTGGGGACAGTGTGTGATGTACTTTCCCCAAGTGCACACCGGCCAACAGACAGACAGACAGACAGAAAGTTGTAAAGATGATTTTGACTTTTTACTATAAATAGAATGTTCTCCTTCTCCTCTGTCTACAGTTAGCTTTGGCTATCTAAATGACCAATGAAAATATATTTGATCACGTCATCTATTTTGTACACCGTCCACTAGTGGCAGTATTGAGCATGAATTGCTTATAGTAACTTCACTCAACTGCAGAAGAAGCCCACAAAGGCTGCTACCAAGGGGGGGTGAGCGAACATCCGGAAAGCATACCCCCTAAGGGAAGCTCTGAAGCTAACAAGCCTTCCCCTGCCGCTAGCATTCACCTGCCGCTAGCATTCTAAGCCTTCACCTGCCGCTAGCCTTCACCTGCCGCTAGCATTCACCTGCCGCTAGCGTTCACCTGCCGCTAGCATTCCATTGACCAGGGAAGCTCTGAAGCTAACAAGCCTTCACCTGCCGCTGGCATTCCACTGACCCCCATTCATTTTGCCGTCACTTTGGCAGTGAATAACTATATATAAGCATTTAAAGACTCTATTTGTCCATTGTTTCTTGTCTAAGGAAACACAATAATGTATGGATTGCCTTGTACCTCATGTTATGGCTCCGTAGCAGCTGTTTTTTGTAAAAAATAGGCTAACGATGATGTCATGACCATGCCACTTTCTGTCGCACAGTCGAGAAATTTCAATTTCAATCGCGGTTAACGGTTTATTTATTTACAGATTTACGCTTGATTCAGATTTCTCTCGGCGCAGCTACCAGAAGAGTTACACATTTCAGACAGGTTGTCCCATCTACGTGGTCCAGCTCAGTTTGAGGCTGCGCAGCACAATAAGCATCACTGGTGCAGCACAATAAGCATCACTGGTGCAGCAGCACAATAAGCATCACTGCAGCACAATAAGCATCACTGGTACAGCACAATAAGCATCACTGGTGCAGCAGCAGCACAATAAGCATCACTGGTGCAGCACAATAAGCATCACTGCAGCACAATAAGCATCACTGGTACAGCACAATAAGCATCACTGGTACAGCACAATAAGCATCACTGGTGCAGCAGCACAATAAGCATCACTGGTGCAGCAAAATAAGCATCACTGCAGCACAATAAGCATCACTGCAGCACAATAAGCATCACTGGTGCAGCAGCATCACAATAAGCATCACTGCAGCACAATAAGCATCACTGGTGCAGCAGCATCACAATAAGCAGCACAATAAGCATCACTGCAGCACAATAAGCATCACTGGTGCAGCAGCATCACAATAAGCATCACTGCAGCACAATAAGCATCACTGGTGCAGCAGCATCACAATAAGCATCACTGCAGCACAATAAGCATCACTGGTGCAGCAGCATCACAATAAGCATCACCGGACAAGTGCTTCTCCTTGACCTCTCCGTCCAAGTCTATGGGGTCGCTGTGTCCATTTCTTTTACTGTCTGGGGCTGCTACCAAAGTTCCCAGCGGTCCCAGACTGAACCACCTAGGCTGAACTACGATGTTGTTCGAAACCTCTCCAATGCTAAGACTGAACTACCTAGGCTGAACTACGATGTTGTTCGAAACCTCTCCAATGCTAAGACCGAACTACGATGCTTAGCTGGTAAAAATACGGCTACGTCCATTTAAATATCATTTTGGTCAAATGTGAATAATACTATGACACAAGTAGGTGAATGACTGTATAAATAGACACTGTACCGATTTTGATGACACAATGTGCAATTATTTTGAAACAACATATTTTTTCAGACAGCAACAATCTCTCTCTGTGTGGCTATTCTTATGTTTTCTGAAATGTAAAATATATAGAGCTGTTTACAGTTTTTGATTCACTACATAATTCATAATTGTGTTCCACGTTTCACAATTTGTATGTGTTGAGTATATGTCTTCACACACACACATGCACACTGGCACCCCCTGACACACGCAGGTGCGCACACACACACACACACACACACACACACACACTACCTGACCTTGACGAGGTCCTCGAGCTGGGAGGAGTTGACGCAGGGGTGCTGGACGAGGAAGTCCAGCTTCTCCATGAGGATGGCGAGCTTCTGGGAGCTCTCGTGCGGCTGCTCGAGCGCGCGGAACAGCGTGGCGCCCATGATGAGGTAGAGCACCACCAGGCAGAAGATGGCCGACACCGTCTTCCAGCGCATCACGCTCACGTGCGCCGGCTCCTCGAGCTCGTCCACCGGCGGGCTCAGCACCAGCGGCTTGGCGGAGGAGAAGGACAGGCGCGGCCTGCAGTTGTGCACGGCGGACTTGGGGTCCAGGAGATCGGGCGCAGCCACTGGACAGAGTGGAGACACACACACACACACACACATATACACAATCACACACACACACACACACACACATACACACACACACACATACACACACACACACACACATACACACACACAATCACACACACACAGAGACCAGAGCAGGGTGTTAGTGAAGACACACACACACACACACACACACACACACACACACACACACACACACACACACAGAGACCAGAGCAGGGTGTTAGTGAAGACACACACACACACACACACACACACACACACATGTACATATACACACATACACACACACACACACACACACATATACACACACACACACACACACACACACACACACACAGACACACACACATACATATACACACACACACACACAGAGACCAGAGCAGGGTGTTAGTGAAGACACACACACACACACACACACACACACAATCACACACACACACACAGAGACCAGAGCAGGATGTTAGTGAAGACACACACACACACACACACACTCACATATACACACACACACAATCACACACACACACACACACACACAGACCAGAGCAGGGTGTTAGTGAAGACACACACACATATACACACATATACACACACACACAGGATATATCGGCGGCCGATATATTATTGGCCGATAAGTGAAAAAAATAAAATATTATTATCGGCCCGATAACAGAATTCCAGCCCATAATTTGCGCCGATATTTTTTAAAGCCTCAATTTCCGGACTAGGAATAGGCAAGGCCCACCTGGCTACACTGAGCTACTTGAGCTTGGTTGGCTACACTTCCTCAATGTAATGTCAGCGTTATGAATGTATTTCACCATTCTAACAAGATCTGTGGATCTGCGTTGAATCTGTGCAGCCCAAAATCCTCTCGTGAATGATCCTCCGTTTAACCTCAGCAGAGCGAGGCCCAGCCCTATCTAGAGCCGTCTTGTGCTGGTGTGTTTGCGCTTTACCGCGCTAGTCGGGGGAACAAATAAAGAGTAGCCTACATTAGTACTGTAGGCCTAGTTCTAAGTTGTATTTTAGTTATTTGCATTTTGTTAGCTTGGGTTTTGTACTGTTACCTAGAAAATATGCTAACCATTCCTGCTTCAGTTCCAGACAGATCATCATTAAAAGTTATTAAAACCCCTCATTTCTCCTGCAGCAGGTTGTGCGCAACAGAGTAGACGGACACAAGTTACAGTCTGAGAAGTTGCAGCTTTATTCAGTTACCCGCAGTTTAAACTGAACACAAGTTTCCCCTCACAAACTCTGATTTGGTCGCTATAGCTTATTCCCAGCTGAGCCGTTTATGAGCGTTTACTCAATTGGAATGAAGACGATTGGAACACACTGTCTCTACCCACTCACTCGCAATTCACTGACGTCAGGTTCACTTAAAGGAGCCACACATAGGCCTAGGCTACAGCTATTTTGTTGACTGCTGAACCATTGAGGACTATTATGAGTTTTGTCCATCATTGGTGGTAATTATCTATTATCTATTATCTATTATCTGTTATCCTACAACAAACCAATAAATATTGGTTATCGTTATCGACCCTAAAATTCCATATCGGTGCAACTCTAACACAGATGTACAAACACATACACACACACACACACACACATATATACACAGATGTATGCACACACATAGAAACACACAGAAACACACACAGATATACAGATGCACGTGCACACACATAGACACAGACAGTCAGACACAGAAACACAGACAGACACACACAAACATACACAGATGTACAAACAAACACACACACACACACATAGATGTACGTGCACACACACAAACACACACACATAGATGTACGTGCACACACACACACACACACACACACACACACACACACACACACACACACACATAAACATATACACAAATGTACATAGTCACAGACACAGAAACACACACACACACATGCATTAACCCCATACTGTACATTACATCTTGGTTATTGGGGAGAGGTGCCTGGGTCATTGTGTGTGTGTGTGTGTGGGGAGAGAGACTAGTGCAGAGTCCCCTTATGTTGTCCTTTTTGTACGATTTCTACAAATGACCGACGATTCCTTTTCATGAATCAATATAAGGATAAAGGCTGCACCTCTGTGTCCAGAGCATCTGCATTGGATAAGAGTGTTATGCAGCAGTCAGATTTGTCTGGGGTGACCACTGAACATCACACACACACACACACACACACACACACACCTGTGGCATTGCAGCACTAGGTTAGTAAGCCTGTTGGCAGCGGCAGGTTTGTGCCAGAGTTCAGCTGTAGCTTACACACAGAGGTGTGTGTGTGTGTGTGTGTCTGTCTGTGTGTGTGTATATTTGCAGGCTTTGGACGATGGTGTCTTCTGCATCATCTACACGTTTCATGTATGACGTGTGTGTGTGTAGGCCATCTGCAGGATTTGGGAACATCTCCCCACACACGGAGGGCGAGTGTGTGTGCTAGCGTCTCCCCACACACGGAGGGCGAGTGTGTGTGTGTGTGTGTGTGTGTGTGTGCTAGCGTGATCCTGACACCCCGGGTTTCCACGAGCTGACCCCCCCTCGGCTCCATTGCCCGTCTCCTCGCGCAACCTCGCTATTAATCAGGCAGGACCGCGGGGAGCGAGAACCGGCCCG
>NW_027468859.1:1658448-1685948 GCF_046254945.1 Alosa pseudoharengus
GCACATAGCCTACATAACCGTCTGTCATAAATAGCCTATGTACAAAAAGACTGGCAGCACCAATGTTAAGCATATATGTCGTTCAACAATGTTAAACACTCACAGAAATGCAAAACTATAGGGCCTACACTGCAAATTCTGGTCGACTGTTGTTTGTATTATAATAATAATAATAATAATAATATAAACCTTGGTGCTGGGCCATGGAATAGGCCTAACAATATAAGTCAAAGAAGTATTTGCTTCCAATTATCTTTTACTTATTTTGTCAACTTCAAAAAACATAACATACAAAAATATACTCTATAACTCGCAAGTATAATCATGTTACACAGACATGTTGCATTTCAAGTACATTAGGTCCGACACCATGCTACTACCCAACCTTGCCCGATGAGGCCTCATTAAAATGCCGCCTTGACTGAATACTCTTTCAATGGGCGCAGGGATGGAGAAGACCTCTGTTGCACTGGAGGCAGGGATGGAGAACACCTCTGTTGCAATCTGAAAGAGGGCAGGGAATTTGGATTTGTTTTGTTGCCAAAACTTGAGGCATGAGATTGAGGTAACGCTCTCCTCTGCAGTCAAGTGGAGGGGTGCAGTCAGTTGAGCCTGCACAGAAGGCTTCTCGGCAGAAGGGAGAGTCTTCCTGTAGTGGGAGAACAGTCTTGGCTGCTTTTCAGGAGGAGACTCTGTCACTGTTTCCTCTGGTCCAGTGTCTGCATCTGTTGGTGGCACTTGGTCGTCCCCCTCTGCCTTTATGTACTCTGAAATGAAAAGGGCAGAACACTATTTACAAGTATGTTACTGAATAGACCTAAAAAATATGACAGACTTCATTGTGACACCTTCAGTTATAATAACATTCCATCACTAAAATCATTACACATGGCTTTTGTGAACTGCTAACAAAAACAAATTCTCACCTTAGATCTCATTCTTCAAACGTTCTTTGCTGAGACAGTCCAGTTGCACATCATGTCCCAGCCACTGGAAACCGAAAGCAGGGTCTAGCACGGATGCTACAAAGAAAGCATTTGTGAAAGGAAACTTTGTAGGGCATCTTCCTTCGGAGGGCTCACATCCTGGCATCTCAACTGTTTGGAATATCTCGACAAATCTAGTCTCTAGAGCAGTGGTCACCAACCTTTTTTGGAATGGCCCAAGATCCCTGACCTCGGCCTGAACAAAGGCAAGATTTACCTTGAAGCGTTAAAGGAGAACCTGAGTCAAAATACACTTCCAATTTAAAGACTTTTATTTAAGCAAATATATCAGGTCAAAGATATAAATTATGTTTTTTTGTTCAGTGGGGACAACACATTTTGTAATGAGCAGGTAGTGCTCTGTGAAGCTTAAGAAGCTAACTGTGAAGGTTAAGAACTTGCTTCATGCAAGGTACTGCATTTACTTTTGTCCATAATGGAGAGAAAACTACCCATTTGGTAATGAACAGATCATATTGCTATTTATATATTGATTATTGAAACTTAATATTATGTCTGAACATTTGCACCAATAAAAATGAAATGCCATTCTGGCTCATCTTATGCAGTAGCCTACTGACAACAACACATCAGAAACAGATCATATTGCTATTTGTAACAGTTAACTATGAAACTTACTATTACTTCTGAACACTTGGACCAATACAAATTAAATGCCATTCTAGCTCATCTGCATCACACTTTTACAGGTAAAGCTTTTTCAGAAATGTTCAAACAGGTAAAGCTTTTTCAGAAATGTTCACTTAAGTCAGTGTGATGGTTGTGACTGAATACTGTCAAGTATTTTTGTAGTTGGGTTCATAGTTGCCTACAGCCAGTCTGAGACAGTCTGTGAGGGGACCATCTGTGAGGCAGTTCCTATACTTAGATTTGATTATTTTCATCAGTGAGGCAGTTCCTATACTTAGATTTTATTATTTTCATCTGTGAGGCAGTTCCTACACTTAGATTTGATTATTTTCATCAGTGAGGCAGTTCCTACACTTAGATTTGATTATTTTCATCTGTGAGGCAGTTCCTATACTTAGATTTGATTATTTTCATCTGTGAGGCAGTTCCTATACTTAGATTTTATTATTTTCATCTGTGAGGCAGTTCCTACACTTAGATTTGATTATTTTCATCAGTGAGGCAGTTCCTACACTTAGATTTTATTATTTTCATCAGTGAGGCAGTTCCTACACTTAGATTTGATTATTTTCATCTGTGAGGCAGTTCCTATACTTAGATTTGATTATTTTCATCAGTGAGGCAGTTCCTATACTTAGATTTGATTATTTTCATCAGTGAGGCAGTTCCTATACTTAGATTTTATTATTTTCATCTGTGAAAATGCCATTTTACAGAGATACGTGGATCCAAAGTAGGCATTCATTTTTAGTGCACATGCAGCCAGGTTGGGAAACTTCTCTCTGCTCACAAGCCCCCAAAAATCACTGTCCCTTGATTCAGTTCTGTCATTTTGCAAATCAATTATCTCCATATCTACACCACTTTGCAACCCAAAAACTTGATGGAATTTGGCTGATACATTTTCCACATCAATGGACTGAAATGGGTTTGAAACAAATGCAGCTATGTCTTCCATGATGGCTAACTCACCAAAACGCCGACTGAACTCCGCTGCGACTTTGTCGAGATGGGCGCAGTACTGATCTGGGTGAAAAGCATCTTTGTCTTTGATGGCTTGAGACATTTTTTCCAAGTTGGGAAAATGTGTTAGCTTCCTGCTTTTTAGATGTGTAGTCCAAACACAGAGCTTGCTGCTTTTTAGATGTGTAGTCCAAACACAGAGCTTGCTGCTTTTTAGATGTGTAGTCCAAACACAGAGCTTGGCCTTGAACGCATTCACTGCGCTTATCATGTGGGACAGATGTCTGTTTTTCCCCTGGAGGTCAGTGTTGAGTGCATTTACCGTAAAACTCCAAATAATAGCCCGGGCTTTTATTTTCCTAAATCGCCAAAATGCACCGGCTTGTATTTAAGACAGGCGTCTATAAGAGACAGGCCATTAATTTAAAAAGTGTTGAGATTTTCGTTGAGCTAGGCCTAGAAATAACGACCCAATAGCAAGCTGATAGACGGAAAGCATGACAGCAGGTTACCACATTATATTACGTTTTATTTATAATTCGAATGTGTTTCACAAATCAGATCATGTAAGAATTAGCCTACTATAATATATCTTAGATTATTGGCAGCTTAAAAAAAACCAAACCATGTGACAGCCACTGGCTGAACAATACAAGTTACCATCGAGCATATTAACTTGTTACCCGAAACATATCAACAAGAAAGAATGAATGTGACCATGTAAAACAACTGCAATTAACAACTGTGATTAAAAATGACCCTATTCATCGCCGCGATCCTTAACTACAAGTTCATTGGCGAATTCCTCCTCCTCGTCGCTCTCCTCCACTTCTCCCTCTCCGGCCTCCGCTAACTCTGCCTGCCTTGCTTGCGCTAACAGCTCCCGCCCAGATGTGCAGGTCTCTCCTTCTTTGAAACAATGGATAAGGTGATCCTCGCTTCCATCAGAAGCTACTGTCAGGCCACATACCTAAGGACAACATCCCAAAGTTAATGACATAATTATCTCTCCTCTCTCTCTCACACACACACACGCTGTGCACAAGCAGACCTTAAAGGAAATTTTCAGCCGCTCCGTGTCCAGCTTTTCCCACGCTTGAAGTACCCAGTCAACCAACAAGCGGCGAGATGGGGCTCTCATATTTCCTCCAGCGGTGTACTCCTTGTCCTTATCCCCTGACATCCAGTTGTCATAAGACTCGTGCAGACTGGCTTTGAACGGTTGGTTCCATACGACGTCAGGGGCCTGTATGTACTTTGTACAGCCACCGGGTATCACAGCCGAGGTTATGTTGTAGCCCCTTTTGAGCTCAGCTTTAGTAGCTGTGCTGATATGACAGCGATATGAATCCCAGGCTAGGAGACGAGGGGCGAAGTTGAGCTTTCCCACCACTCTCTGAAGCCAGTCTGCAGTCAGCTCCTCGTTCATCCATCCACCCCACTGATATTTTGCATCGATTTCACCTCCTTGATCGCCCCTTTGAAGACAACGTAAGGTTTCAATTTGGTCCCGTTTGCTTTTGCAGCCAACACCACAGTTAAGTGGCTCTTCTCATGGCCTGTGGTTTTCAGTGAAACACTGCGCGCACCTCTCGTATCCACCGTAGTAGAGCACACCATATCAAACCACACGGCTGTTTCGTCCATGGCTATAATGTTATCCGGCTGTATTTTCTTTGCCTTAATAATCCGTGTTGTATATGTGACAAAATTCACAAGCTTCTCAGTGAAGTGCCTGGCGTCTTTCTGGGCCAGGCACAAGTTGTTGAGCTTCAGGAATTTGTCCAGCCAGCCAGCACTCGCAGTAAAACTCTCCTCATCCCTGCCGCCACTCACTGTTGCATACATCTCCTTTGCCTTGGCCCTAATCATTTTACGGGAGACTCTGTGATGCTTTGCCCGCATACTGTGGATCCACTCACACACGCTCACCTCCAGCTCTTCACTGACCTTCTTCCTCCCTCCACCTCGCATTCTGGCCCTTTTGCCGTCTTCCTCGGACAGACGTTGCATTTCACTTTTATTTTTTCGCCATTCTTGCACCCTCTTCTACGGAGCCCCGGATATGTCATGGGGGAAAAAAATAATAAGTTGTGGCCACGAAATAGCAATTCGTTCCCACAAAATAATAAGTTGTGGCCACAAAATAGCAATTCGTTCCCACAAAGTACTAATTTGTGGCCACGAAATATTAATTCGTTCCCACGAAATAGTAATTTGTGGCCACGAAATAGGTAGACCTATAGGCTGTGCACTGGACAGCTGGATGAGCAAATCAAGCGCAACTCCTCAAACAGGAACAGTCGCTGCTCACACAATGGACAGGGATAGTATGGTAGAGTGCTATTTTAGGCTGGGAATGAAATACAAAGACATTTTGAAAAGCCTGGCATTGGAGGGATTCATTATTAGCGAGAGGCATCTCCAACTATTAAGAGCCAGGTCGCTGCACCGGCGTAGGTACGACTTGAACGTGTCTCTCTCGTTTGCGGCCGTCAACATTTCCATTAAAACATGCATCAGATCGCTGGATGTGAATCTTCATTCCCCCCCCCCCTCCTCACTCTCACTTTTTCCCCATCCTCATATCATCTCACGCCTTCTACCCACACACCCATCACTGTTCCATTTCTTTGTTATTATTTGCATACGCCGCGCGCTGATGAAATCATATATCGGGCACTTTTATCTTTTGTAAAACGTCGCGTCGCAGAGGTGCGCTGACCCGAGGACCTGTGCCGAGATAGATGGACGGTCAGGAGCAACGCCGAGGCTGATGGAGAACCGGGACAAATGAAACACTTTTTAATGAAACGTAATTTACAAAGACATTGTAAAACACTGAAAGTTAATATGCAACCTACATCTGTCCTCTGTCAAATACAGTTGCATTTACAGCTCTGAACAAAACCGTTCAAGAGTTATTTAAGGAGAAGTCGAACGTGCATTATGTTTCATTCGTCCCTCCTGGAGTGCGTTTCCCAAAAGCATCGTTGCTAACTACGGTAGCAACTAACATGGTTGCAACTATGTAAGTACGACACAACTGTTCCCCAAAACGATAGTGTGAACTATGGTGGTGGAACTTACATAGTACGATGCATCGTGACACTGCGTCAGTGTTTCCCAAAACCATAGTAGCAACTAACGTTCGCAACCACTATCGTAAAGTTGTGTAGTTACAGCTACACCTCTCGACCTGTAGTAAGTAGTAAGAACCATAGTAGACGACGTAACCCTGATGACGGAACACGCAGAGGACAGATGGATGAGAGGTAGCCATTAAACGATCCCATAACATTGCTGTGCACATTACTGGACAACGTTATGTGGTACAGTGGAAAGTGAAGTGTTGTGGAGTTAGCCTACAACAGAGCGGCCTGTGGTGAAGTGTTATGGTGACCGCAATCATCTGTGTTGTTATTATTCGTGAATTTACATGTAGCCTAATGCTAATGTGTCAGCACAGATTCTTTCGAACACCCGTTAAGTTAAGTTATCTGGTGATAAAGCTTTTGAATGCCAACGGTATTGTTATGTGAGGCTAGCATTGTAATTGTTATAAAAGGATAACGTTACATTGTAGTCGTATGTTAAGTGTGTTTGGATGAAGCATCTGCTAATCATACACATAGCTAACGGTATATGGATTCTACAGCCCATTATGATGTGGTGAAGTGACTGCTGTGGCAGAGACTGTAGCGTGTGTGCTTTACATGAGAGAGGTCAGGGGTTCAAGACTGAGACGATGGGTGTGAGGTGAGTATGCCTGTGGAGTGGGGTTTGAGTTGTATCTTGTCTGATCACAAGCTATGTTTAGCGGGTGTATAAGTTAGGCTACTCTCAGTTATTATATGATCTTGATATTTGAACACATAGCTGAATTATGTTGGTACAATGACATTGGAGAATGCTGCGGTGAAGTTGAGTAGCCTCTCGCTTGGAGAACTTTAAGACCTCTGGGACTTCCAGTGCAGCAGCCACTGGAATGACCAGTCGTAACTTACATGTTGGTTAGTTGAACGATGCATCGTACCACGTTAGTAAAAAGCTAACCTCCGTAGTTGTACGGGAAATGCACCCCTGGCTGGGACAAATGAAACAGCATGGGGGACGAATGAAACATACAGCTTAAATTTTGTAAACTTCCCACAACTTCAATATTTGACAACATACCATGAATGGTACTTCAAGTCTGTGTTATTTTAGATAGATTGCTGCTGGGCTATATGTCTTGGTTCATGTCTGTTAACAACTCATTGCCGTCATGGTGATGCACGTATTTCGCAGTTATGGAAATAGCATGCACTATGCCATTAATATAGCCAGAATAATGCATGTTTCGAATTATATAATGTTTCTATAGTACAAAATGTTATTTCACTCTGTTTTTATGTGGTTAAAGCCACCACACATCCAAATAAGTGCCCTTCATGACCCACAGGCCGTCAGTCTCCATAGGTTAACATGGCAAAACTTGACCCCCTACCTGATAGCCCCAAATATATTGGCATCTTTCTAAAACTGCTTTTCCATGTCTCATCTGAATAAAATATAGTATAAACACAGATACGTGTGCATTGACTTAGAATAAATGGGGTTTACTGCCTGGTCGGGACAAATAGGTGTTTCAATCGTCCCCCCATAGACATTATAGGCTGTTTTGCATCCATTACAAACAAACATGCAATGTGAACGTCTGGGATTGGGGAGAACACTAAATGCTCTACTGAATAAGCATGGAGTCAAACCTTTAAATGAAAAACAGTCTTTAATAATCAAAACAAAAATAAACCGCTAATGAAGTAAACTTGTGTCCATCAGAAATCGTTTATCGCCTGTAACTCCGTGATAACAGGACGTAGGGTTGCCAACTTCCTCAACCCCAAATGCGGGACCCCCCCCCCCCAAAAAAAAAAAAAAAAAAACTAATTTACAAATGGTGTACTGTCACTTTAAGAGCATTGTCTACACGGTATTCATAATATTTTGCCAGCTCCATTCAAATATAGCCTATGGTCATTCCACAAACTCTAACATTGTTTGTGCCACATTTAGGCCTATAGCATAATGATAAGTATATTAAGTTGGTGTAAACAACCTTCATTCCTGTGGAAATAGAAGTAATGATGCTAGGTAGATATTTTCTGTTTGCAATTAAAAGTGAATTATGAACCTGGTAGCCACCTAGCTATCTGAGTGGAAAGTGTTTCAATTGGCATAGCCTATCATGTGCTTCATGTAAATGCTTAGTTTAAGGGAAATTGATTATTGAAGACTTCAAGACTCACCAATTCCATTACACAAAGGCAATTGACCACTCTTCATATTCTATCAGTCCAAATCACAGTGCGTGCAGCCTATGTCAAAGTGCCCTCACATTGTAAATGGTCAGTAGCATAGTGTGAACCGGATAACTCCGCAATCTCCTCGCGTTGTTTTTGTTGTTCTCATGATTTCCTTTTAAAAGTTTCTTATATTAAAAAGGTGAAATCAATTACCAATGACCACGAGCCAGCTGGAAACTTCCACCCTCTCTCCCTCTCGTTCCCAATTAAAACGAGTAGCATAACGTTCAAGTTAGATCTGCTGCATAATAGAGAGACTGAGAGGACCCAAAAAGTATCATCCTTATGTAAGATGCTGTTGCTGCACTTTGACATTGTAATCGTTCTCTAAGAAGAGTGAAAAGCAGTTTGCAGTAAAGCTTCTCTGGCTAAATTATGGTGCCCCTTCTGTCCCTTGGTGCCGTGCGCACAGTGCGAGATGCGCGTGGTAGCGGCGGCACTGGACACTTTGTTCCAGGTGCGTTTACAGTAGCCTACTATTGACAAGTTAACAAGGCCGATGAGCTGTGATTGAAAATCGGGAGTGGTGCTGTCCCTGACGGGACAAATCAAAATCACCCAAAATACGGGATGTCCCGCACAATTCGGGACGGTTGGCAACCCTAACAGGACGTAACAGGATGGCATTTGGCTGAGCAACGGAGGTTAATATGCTCTATGTTTTGTACAAATGATGTCTGTCTATCATCGTTGCACTCGGAGAAAACCGGAATGTTTCATTCGTCCCCCGTTTCAATCGTCCCGGTTGTACCCTACTGCAAACCAGAGAATTGAGAGCTGGTGGGGAGTGATGAGAAAAGACACGACAGGCTTCTACTGGCGCTCGATTTGCTCACCCAGCTGTCCAGTGCACGTTAGACTACATATTTTGTGGCCACAAATTACCTATTTCGTGGGAATGAATTACTATTTCGTGGGAACGAATTAATATTTCGTGGCCACAAATTAGTACTTTGTGGGAACGAATTGCTATTTTGTGGCCACAACTTATTATTTTGTGGGAACGAATTGCTATTTCGTGGCCACAACTTATTATTTTTTTCCCCCATGACATATCCGGAGCTCCGTACTCTTCGGATCAACTGAGAAATATCTTGCTGCTGCTTCTCCCGCATTTTGTTCGGCAAATTCGACAACTGTCAGCTTGAATGTCAAATCATATTTCTTCCTCTTTGTCGCCATGGTGGTATTGAGAAAAACGCGAAGAAAAACAGAAGACTAAACAAAGAAAGTTCGTGAACCTCTTTGTTGTGTTGCCAGCATTCAAGTAGCCTAGTCTATCCTATGACGTGATAAAATATTTTGTCTAATGCGCAAATTTGAAACTAAATGTAATTAATTAAACAATGCAGGATAGCGAGAAAAGTTTAAACCATTTGGAACTCTGGCTTTCACCTACACAGTTATTTAATCAGGGGTGCGTTTCCCGTACAACTACGGAGGTTAGCTTTTTACTAACGTGGTACGATGCATCGTTCAACTAACCAAGGGGCCGTTTCTAGAAAAGTTAGCAATGACGTTGCTCAACCACCATGGTACGACGCAACTTGCGACCAAACAACGACACTGTTACACCTGTTTCCAGAAAGCATCGTACCTTGGTCGCAATTCGCTACTTCCGACGTTCGAACACCGTAGTTCCAACAACG
Organism: Alosa pseudoharengus; assembly: GCF_046254945.1. Classification (NCBI taxonomy): domain Eukaryota; kingdom Metazoa; phylum Chordata; class Actinopteri; order Clupeiformes; family Clupeidae; genus Alosa; species Alosa pseudoharengus. Next base: position 1,668,046 of record NW_027468859.1, read on the forward strand.
TTGTTGATGATGCAGCGGTACATTTCATTGGTGGAAGAAGTGGCAACGTAGGCTATCCCACCCCCTAGAAATTCTCTGCCACAGCCTGCCCGTGTTGACGTGTCTAATTTCAACCACAAGTGATGAATGCTGCCAATGTCATTAACAAAAACCTAAAGCTATTGTTAGCAAATAAAACAGTTTACTTGAGCCGAACAATATTTGTCAGTATTTCTGTAGGCCACCGAAGCTACATGAATTTCAAATCTTCCTTGGTGGAGCATTGGCGATTAGGTCATGCTAATAGGCTACCAAGTTCACTTCTATGTCTACGTTCCTGCAAAATGTATGCTAGCCTACCTTGTTTGTAATAAATCTGTACGTTTTCTCAACAATGTTCTACATCACTTCAGCGTGTCCATTTCCCACTCAATGCAAGTGTGAGGCTGGTATTGTTATTATGAATATACCCACAAAGTCAGTAACCTATAAATATATGATGGCTCAGCGGTAACGTGTCGACATTGAACGCAGGCGGCCAGCGTTCAAATCCCGTGATAGCTTATGTCAATGATGAGTATACGAGACACAACAATAGGACTTTGTTATAATAATTATGTTTAAAGATACCGTATCTACATCGGGAGATCATGGAACTCAAATGTAATCATGCGCTAGATCATCATACAGTTTAAATATGTGCACTTTGTGGGTATTGAACCATCGATTTGGGTAGCCTGCTACTTACCAGGGCATAGCAGAAACAGTTGAGCCACATACATTTACTGTACATCAAGGAGCCGCCGTATTTCACTAATACACTTTTAATTACTTACTGACGTCAGTGACTATAAACCTAAACGGTGTTGATTTAAGTATCTCACAAATCAGTTATTTTGTCATGTGACCACTTCAAATTATGAGCGAAACCAAAAAAATTAATAGCAAATAGGGTACTGGTGCATTTACACAGTTCATAACATTTCAATGTATGATTGAAGGTTAATATTTAATGAGGTGATTGCTCGCCACCTGTTCATGGTTGAAAGCTCTATTTAAGTCCATTTTTGATGTTCATCTTGTTCAGACACCATGGCACGCAAGCCGCAATTTACCAAAATAGAACTAGAAATACTGGTAGATGAAGTCCAAGAACATAAAGAAACTTTATTTTCAAAATTCAAAACAGTAATCACTTACTCCAAAAAAAAAAAAACACATGGCAAACCATAACAACAAAAGTCAATGCAGTTGGGGAGGGGTGCAGGAGCGTTGAAGACATCAGGAACAAATGGAAGGACTACGCCAGTGTGACAAAGAGGAGGGCTGCCGCCAGAAGAAGGGAGCACCATAGAACTGGTGTGGGAGTAAATACAGCGGCTTCCCTCACACCACTAGAGGAAAAAATTCTGGGGATTTTGGGGCCAGTGGCACTGGAGGGCATCTCTGGCGGGATCGATTATCCAGTGTCCGGCGGCCCTCCACCACATCTTCCTTCCACTGGCTCTCCACACCCAGGGTCAGAGGTACGTTCCTGCGGCAGCCCTCCTCCACCGCGACGTCCACTTCCCTGTACTGCTGCTCCTTCCTCTGCTGTGTCAACCTCTGTGCCTCCGACTCGCCGCATCCGAGGTCCTCGCCTACATTTCCCCCGCAATAGTCCCCATCTCCAGTCCCCTCCTGCACCAGGTTCAGCCCCACCACCTGCAGAAGCACCATCACCACCACAAATGTCACCACCTCCAAGATCACCTGCCTCAAGCTCCCTCAGGCTGCCTTCTCCTGACTCCCCTGGGTCCTCTCAGTCGGGGAGCTCCTCTGCAGGCAAGAGCTGGCAGCCTTGATGGAGCAGACAAATAAACACCATGAGGAGGTGATGGAGTACAGACGGGCCAAACTCCAGATTATGGTGGAGCAAGCCAGTCGCCCATCTGTGACAATGTACATGCCTTCACAGGGTGAGCATATACTCCAGGGTCATGTTCATGACCAAGTTTCATTCTGAGTGTATATGAGTAATTGTGACTAATTGTGCCTTCCTCTCTATTTAGATCCATAGATGTCCAGCGCATTTATTTTTTCTTGTCCCAGTCTGTTTGTGGGCCTGCCTTTTTTTGTCTCTGCCTTTGTTTTCCCCTCTGTGGTCTCCTTTGTTACTGGAAGCAATAAAAACTTCATTGCTACATACAGATGCCTGATGTTTTATTAGGAACACTAAATAAACTGTATACAGGCCATATTGCTGTTTTGGTTTTAGTCACAGATGTAGTATCACGCATTAATCAAGGATTGTGCTAAAGAAAAGCATTTAGCTCCACTAACCTCATATCCAATGACACCCATAACATATGTCCAGTGTTGGGCACATATGACAGCACTCTTGAGTTTCCTGAGCTGTAGGGATTACAAATGATGACATACCACAGATCACATATATAATTTAGGTATATATCATTGAAAAATGTGGAAGCCTGTACATAACACATTGTCGCCTATCTTTTCTATCTTTGTAATCCCAATCTTGATATTAGTCCTTATAGTGAAGCAACTAAGCATTTCACAACAGAACTGCACCTCACTCCATTAAATGTGATACATAAAACCTGAGTTTCTACAGCCAACATACAGTTAACATGACATGATCACCAAATCCAAGTAGTCAATTGACACCAACAACTGGGTTATTGCTTACACTTATGTTTTACTAACTGGGTGACATATTTAGCCCCCTAATTAATCAGGTATGTTATGTCATGTTAATGACCTGTCACTCTAAACAGGTGATTACTGTGATATTTTCTTCAATATAACAAGGGGCCCCTGGGTGCATCTCAAATGCTCAAACATGGCTGCTTTACAGCGGATTATAGAGCTAAACCATAGGAGGAGGCGACAGAGAAGTCATATGTACCGGACAAATGCATACCTTCGAATGCATTTCTGTCCATTGCACATATATTCAGATGCTGCAATTATCAGAAAATACAGGCTGCCAAGAGACACCATCAGGCAGCTGATTGACAGCCTGGGTCCACAGCTCCAGCGACCAACAGGGCGCACCTTCGCACTTACACCAACAGTGCAGGTGTTGGCTGCCCTGCGGTTTTATGCCACAGGGAGCTTTATGGAGGTAGTGGGGGATGGTCTGGGCCTCAGTGAGCCGTGCTGTAACAGCAGTTACACCTTTGCTGCTACAGCATGTGCAATCCATAACATTCCCCACCACATCCGAGGATATCATGCAGGCCAACCAGGCTTTCCATGCAATAGGCCAACTTCCCTGGGTAATTGGAGCCATCGACGGAACCCTCATCCCTGTGGCGAGTCCGTCGGAGGATGAGCCCATGTACATTTGCAGGAAGGGGTACCTGCCATCAATGTACAGGTAACGTGCAATGCACGTGGCCTGTTCACCAACGTCGTGGCAAAATGGCCTGGGAGTACCCATGACTGGGCCAACTCTGGGCTGCATGAGCTGGCCGAAGATGGGTGGTTTGGGGACAGCTGGCTCCTGGGCGACGGTGGGTTTCCTCTTCGCCCCTATCTGCTGACTCCAGTCCTGCAGCCTACAACACCTGCGGAGCAGAGATACAACGTGGCACATGCTAGCACCCGCAGCATAGTGGAGAGGGCCATTGGGGTGTGGAAGCAGCGTTTTCGGTGCATCAGCCACTCCAGTGGTGGCCTTCAGCTGAAGCCTGAAAAATGCTGCTCAGTTATAGTGGCGACTGCTCTGCTGCACAACTTGGCAGTGCTGACCAATACACCTGTGCCCGATGAGGAGTTGCTTCTTGAGGATGAAGCAGGTCCTGATGATCCACCCGAGCCAGACAGACCCCATCCTGCTGGAGCAGAAATAAGAAGACGCCTCATTAATCATTTATTTGCTGATTAACTGTTATTAGTTCAGCTGTACTTCATTTATTTGTTTTGTTTATTTGCCTATCATTGTTTTTGTTTCTTTCATTTAGTCATCATAATTTTTTTGGTTTATTTGTTTTGTTCCTTTCATTCTTTTTTTTTGTTTTTTTTTCCCCACACCTATGATATATAAATGTTGGTAATATACAGTATCAAGACGGAGGTTGACAATGATGCAGTGGTTAAGATGCTACGCCGGCAATCAGAGGGTCAAGGGTTCAATTCTAGCATGACAATTCAGATGATACATGTAACCAAGCTCCGCCTTAACAATCTTTGATGTAACGTCTAGCTTTTTAACTGATATGAAATACCTAGTCTGAATTATGTGTTAATGGTTTTTAGGATCGCTAGTCACACACTGTTTTCAGCATAACTATAATCTAACCAACGTAGCCTATGCTATGCTCTCGATGGAAAAACAGCAAAGCTTTTCTTGGATGGTGATGGACTTGTTAGCAATTGCCAAATGAGAATTGAACACCGGTCACGCACTTAGCATGCTGACACGCTACTCGCCCCACTGCTGGAAGACTCCCGAAGAGCAATGACAGAACCTACTCACCATATATCTCCTAGTGCGTCAGTTTGTCTGTGTGTTGTAATACAGTAATTTGCATATTATTTCTCATTTCCAATTAGCTAGTTTCGGTCGACTATATCCATTGAAACATATGTCGGGTAGCCTAGCAGCACAATTTGGTATGACATGTGGCGGCCCGCAGAAGCGTTCTTCAATCTTCACATTGACATTATTATGACCGCCGCGCAGCGAAGCGGCGGTCATATAGGTTTAGTCAGATTTTTTTTTTATTTTTCGCATGTCCAAATTTCCGTCAATGATTCCCGGGACATGAAAGACCGGGGTAGACGAAACTTGGTGGGCATGTAACCCCATATGGATAGCAGAGGACCATTTTTTTTTTGTATGTTGATCTCAAGGGGCCATGTCAACCCATTCCATAACCACTCATTTCATGTATAGCGCCACCTAGTTAAACACAAAAAAGTAAAAATGAGGTGTTGTAATTGAAGGTATCTGTGACCTAACAAAGTCAAAACTGTACAAAATTGGAAGTGTAGGATCATTATGACACCCTCTGTATGCACGCCAAGTTTCGTGGAATTCCGTTCATGGGGGGCCACACAATAAATTCATTTATGTTACTATACACCAACTGGCCTGTAGGTGGCCGGAGACAGTTTTCTGTGAATATCTCGATAACCGTAGGGCCTAGGAGGTCCACCTTTTTTATGTATGTTGGTCTTAAGAGGGCATGTCAACCCATCCCATTACCACTTATTTCATGTATAGCGCCACCTAGTTAAAAATTAAAAAGCAAAAAATTAGGTGTTTTCATCACAATATCTCTGGCTGACAAGGTCAAAACTGCACGAAATTAAAAGTGTAGGATCATTATGACACCCTCTGAATGCATGCCAAGTTTTCGTTCATGGGGGCCTTACAATAAAATAATTTATGTGTACATTTAGTGACGTACACCAACAAGGATTCCCGGGACACTGAAAGACCGGGGTACACAAAACTTGGTGGGCATGTACCCCCACATGGATAGCATGGAACCGTCATTTTTCGTTTTGATCTGTAGCCCCCCCGCTGGACTGGACCCCCCGAAAGAAGGGTAGGGCAGACACAGTTCTCTGTGAATATCTTGAGAACTGTAGGGCCTAGGATGACCATTTTTTTCCGTATGTTTGCCTCCAGGGGTCATGTTAACCCATTTCATGTGCACACATGTGCACAAACAGATACACACACACACACACATACATTCACAGTAATCATACGTATGACACATACTCACACAGTAGACATATGTACGCTTGCATGCACAGGCACATACGCAGGCACACACACACACACACACACACACACACACGCATAACATAAACATGTACATGCACACATGCACACAATTCAAGAATTTCTCAGAATTATGAACAGGCAAGATGGAGGTGGGGTTGTATAAAATTAATTTTACATGTGAAATCTATGAACTAATCATGTTTTGGTACTTGTTGTCTAGCAGATACCAGTGAGAATTGAGTGTGGATAATGCAATTTAGTGAGACAGTTAGAATCATATAGGCCTTTCAGCGTGATTTCTTTTTGTGGAAAAAATGTGCTGGACTGGGCGGCGGTCATATTTTGTACCGCTCTGCGGTACATCTAGTTTTCCCAATAATGACCGGCGTTCTATACATTATCCCTTACTTATTTTTCATTTCTGTCTGTTCCAGATGTTCTTAAGTTGTATTCTTCATGTCTGTTCCAGATGTTCTTAAGTTGTGTTCTTCATGTCTGTTCCAGATGTTCTTAAGTTGTATTCTTCATTTCTGTCTGTTCCAGATGTTCTTAAGTTGTATTCTTCATTTCAGTTCCAGATGTTCTTAAGTTGTGTTCTTTATTTCTGTTTGTTACAGATGTTCTTAAGTTGTATTCTTCATTTCTGTCTGTTACAGATGTTCTTAAGTATTATTCATTTCTGTCTGTTCCAGATGTTCTTAAGTTGTATTCTTCATGTCTGTTCCAGATGTTCTTAAGTTGTATTCTTCATGTCTGTTCCAGATGTTCTTAAGTTGTGTTCTTCATTTCTGTCTACAGAGGATCCCCCAGCCATGCAGCTCCAGGTGCTGAACTGACCAGATGACCTCAGGAGAGTCATGATGTCATTATCCATGAACCTTTTACATCATGTGGTTCTTTGCAAAGGGAATTGACGTTCAGTTTGAAAATGTGCCTCTTAATTCTTCTTTTTTCATATGAAAAGGAACATCCTGATTGTGTTATATGGTTGTGTGTCTGTGATATAGAGTTCAACAGTCTTGCCCCTCCTCCTAACTTTTGGCGTCTATATGAGCATGTCCAATCGCTTAGTCATGTCCTAGCTGGTTTTAAGTCTACCATGGACAGTTATGATTTTATGGCTTATACTCCAGTTGTCAATAGAGAAATTGTATTGAACTCTTACTTCCTGGATCAGCGGTGGGCGGGACTGTTGCGCTGTATTGATGTCGTGATGTTGTAGTGTCCCGTTCGTTATGTAGGAATGACCCTTCCACAGTATTCCTTCCTGTCCAGCTGATCATCTCAATCATCCTCCAGAGTTGTGATAGAACATTCCACTTCCTCATGAATCAAGTTCAGAATTCAATTCAGTCTGTGAAGACTACTTACTGTAGGTCCAGCTGTTCAGAATTCAGTCTGTGAAGACTACTTACTGTAGGTCCAGATGTTCAGAATTCAGTCTGTGAAGACTACTTACTGTAGGTCCAGATGTTCAGAATTCAGTCTGTGAAGATTACTTAGGTCCAGCTGTTCAGAATTCTGTCTGGGAAAGTCCCGCGCCAATATTGATTACGAGCTTACAGCTTATTGACCGTTTCAGATTTCCAAAAGGCTTCATGCTTATGCCACCTATGACATTTTGTAAGGCCAGTAATTCACATACCTAAACCAGAAGCGGCGGTCATATAGGTTTAGTCAGATTTTTTTTCTTTTTTTTTCTTTTCTCTTTTTCGCATGTCCAAATTTCCGTCAATGAGTCCCGGGACACTGAAAGACCGGGGTACACGAAACTTGGTGGGCATGTAACCCCATATGGATAGCATGGAACCATCGTTTTTCGTTTTGATCTGTATCCCCCCCGCTGGACTGCACCCCCCGAAAGGAGGGTAGGGCAGACACAGTTTTCTGTGAATATCTCGAGAACCGTAGGGTTTAGGAGGACCATTTTTTTTTTGTATGTTGATCTCAAGGGGCCATGTCAACCCATTCCATAACCACTCATTTCATGTATAGCGACACCTAGTTAAACACAAAAAAGTAAAAATGAGGTGTTGTAATCGCAGGTATCTGTGACCTAACATAGTCAAAACTGCATGAAATTGGAAGTGTAGGATCATTATGACACCCTCTGAATGCACGCCAAGTTTCGTGGAATTCCGTTCATGGGGGGCCACACAATAAATTAATTTATGTTACTATACACCAACTGGCCTGTAGGTGGCCGGAGACAGTTTTCTGTGAATATCTCGAGAACCGTAGGGCCTAGGAGGTCCACCTTTTTTTTGTATGTTGATCTCAAGGGGCCATGTCAACCCATCCCATTACCACTTATTTCATGTATAGCGCCACCTAGTTAAAAATTAAAAAGCAAAAAATTAGGTGTTTTCATCACAATATCTCTGGCTGACATAGTCAAAACTGCACGAAATTGAAAGTGTAGGATCATTATGACACCCTCCGAATGCATGCCAAGTTTTGTGTACTTTCGTTCATGGGGGGCCTTACAATAAAACAATTTATGTGTACATTTAGTGACGTACACCAACAAGGATTCCCGGGACACTGAAAGACCGGGGTACACAAAACTTGGTGGGCATGTACCCCCACATGGATAGCATGGAACTGCTTGGGGACTCCTGGCCACCAGGGGGCCCCCAATCGAGTTTCTTTTTTTAATTATTACATAATAAATAACGTAAACAAGTGACATCAATGAATGAATAAATGAAACAATTATCATTCAAATCAAGAAAATTATGATTTCATGATCAATATGCCTGCCTACTGCTACTGTGTCTGCCAGCCTTTGAGTCACGCGCATAAAGTAGACACCTCGGGTGCATATAAAATTCGTGCAGACACTGCATCAAGTTCAACAATCGGAAGAGATGGTAATGTTCAGACAAGTTAAAAAAAAGGACGTATCCCTCTGGTGCTGAAAACAGAACGAAGAAAATGACAGAGGAGGAGAAAAACGAGCAAGATACAGGTATGTTTTGCATGATTATTTACAGTATGTTTTGTGCTTGAGGTAGCTAGCTAGCTGTCATGATCTAATATAAGCCATCACCAGAGCTAAATCTCCGCCATCAACAGAGAAATGTCTCCTATTAATATATATTTATCTAGATGTATTTCAGATGTCAAGGATATTGGGATTGTTTTGGATGTTCAATCAAGCATGTACCCTAGCTCTAGGTGGGCTTATTATGTCGTAAATTAAAGTTAGCTAGCTGACTGAAGTGGACATTAGCACTACAGTAGCTACATGAAAGCGTAGCTGAAGGCAAATTTACCACAGAGGGATTGTTTCTGATTTCGCACCTGAAAGTGTTGATAGTTTATTACTGCTCTATAATATGTGACATAGTGTTAAGTCTGATAGCAACAACAGACTAAGCCCAGGCTCCCAGTCCCAACCCAACCCACTGACTAGCGCGACTCTGGGCATCGGTAACGTTCCAGCTTCATAGGCAAAGATGGAACAGTACGTGCGCTCTGCTCTAAGATCTTTGGAGAGAGATGGTAGTGTTTGAGAAAATATACCATGTTGGGTGGGGAGACTTCTGTGATGAAAATAAATTTACATTTGATTAAGATAGTGGCAAGTGATGTAGCGATGCTACCCTAATATTTAGGCTGCAGTAGATCACCATGTTAAGCGTTCACCATACTGCAATTAAGTATACTCTTTTGATTATGCCTCATTTGCCAATAGAATATGAATTGTTACATGTGGAATTGCTTGTTATTTGAGTGTAAGTAATGATAGCAAAATAAACTCATTCTGCTCGATCAACTATGCACTTATGCAATATATTTTCTTTTTTTCAGAGACACTGTTGAAGTCCTTTGGAGCACATCTCTACCTCTACCTAACTCTACCTACCAGAAGGTGAGGTTTTCTTGATGGCAAATGGTTACATAGCCTGTTAATATGACACGACACATTTAACATCGTTTTTTTTTTTTTATTTATGTATTTATTTAATCATTGCAGGTTCGTCCACTGCAGAGTTGCAGATGCCTAAAAACCAGGAACGAAGTAGGAATAATTATCTATTTTTTGGGACATTTTATTTTTGATTATTAATGTTTGTCTATTTTGTTTTTATTTTGTAGTTGAAAATTGCTCATTTAATGCACATTTGCGGATTTGTTCAGCAAATCTGTTGAAAAACAAGTCATTAAACTGATGTACTTGTTTACAACAAATACAAATGCTGTTGTATTTTGTTATTTGTCAATTCAACTTCAGTAAACCACCCTTAGTGCTTCACTTTGAATATGAATGTTTCAAATAAATCTGTGATTTTAGTACCCTCTAAGATTAAAAGGTGACAGGATTGGTGTAAATAACAACTATATTAATACATTGGTTTACCAAGCACATGGGGCCAGAAGTCTAGATTGGAGCCCCAAAACATTTTTGGCATGTGAGCAAGGATGGATTACTGAATGAGCCTACCGAGCCCAAGAGGTCAAGGGACCCTGAACCCCAAGTAGTTGTGTGAATTCACTACCAATAAGTCAAAAAGCAAAAGGCTATGAATCTGAACAAATTTAGGTACTGCCTTTCTCCAGCTGACCATCCCAAAAATGCACCAGAATACAGGAAATCACATCTAACCCCCCCCCCCCCACACACACACACACACACACGTTTGTACCCACATTTGCACAAAGAGGGTAGGGGGAGAGGGTCCTTATGCATCTGTGTCCAGGGGGACAGTAGTTCATAATCAGTCGCTGTATTAATACATAACCTCACTGTATTAATTTATAATATGACATTATAGTGTGAAGTTGTCAATTATCGCCAAGCACAGGTGACTGCGTTGTGGGAGGGGGCCCCCAAATCAAATTCTGCTTAGGGCCCCCAAAAGGCTTGGGCCGGCACTGCGTATGACACATACTCACACAGTAGACATATGTACGCTTCCATGCACAGGCACATACGCAGGCACACACACAAGCACGCACACACACACACACACACACACACCCACACACCCACACACATAACATAAACATAACACAAACAATCAAGAATTTCTCATAATTATGAACAGGCAAGATGGAGGTGGGGTTGTATAAAATTAATTTTACATGTGAAATCTATGAACTAATCATGTTTTGGTACTTGTTGTCTAGCAGATATCAGTGAGAATTGAGTGTGGATAATGCAATTTAGTGAGACAATAGGCCTTTCAGCGTGATTTCTTTTTGTGGAAAAAATGTGCTGGACTGGGCGGCGGTCATATTTTGTACCGCTCTGCGGTACATCTAGTTGGTTTCTGATTGGCTGAGAGACGTTCCATGAGTTGGAATATCCCTGGACATTTCAACTCAGACTTTGCACAGCTAATAATAAATCACTCCGCGACACAATGTTCTCATCCCAGCTCTCCACTATTTTAAGTAATGGGTTACTCCTTAGCAAACCATAACGAAACAGTGCTTCACCACATCTGTGGATTAAGCCACACAGTCAACTCAATGTAAGTAAGATAAACGAGGATGCTAATTGTTCTCTGCATTGCCAGCATTGTGTAGGGCCTATATGATTGTTACTTGGAGGAGACTTGTAGATAACTAACGTTAGCATAGTTAGCTAACCGCTGCTAACGTGCTAGCATCGTGTCAGAAAAACATATGGGGCTGTGCACAGTAGTGTAACATTTATTCACCATAAATTAATAAAGTTCAGTGGTTCTGCAATGTAGGCTATGTTTCCGTTTTTTTGCAGTACCATGACATGGCCCAGTGTCCTTGTAACATGCATGCAGCAAAGCTAGATATGAATGTTATTTCAGCCCAAATTTCAACATTTCTTTCAAGAACACATACTTACAGCACACACATGCACACACACAGGTGTGCCTCAGGGATGAGTATTAGGACCCTTGCTTTTCTCTATTTACACCACTTCCTTAGGTGATACCATTCGCTCCCATGGATTTGACTATCACTGTTATGCAGACGACACTCAACTTTACCTGTCTTTCCCACCTGATGACTCTAGTGTTTCCCACCGGATTTCTGCATGCCTTAAGGATATTTCAGCCTGGATGAAAGATCGGCACCTTCAGCTTAATCTCTCAAAAAGTTTTTGGTGTTTCCAGCTAAAACAGCTATCCCCCAACAGATTAACATCCAGCTTGACTCAACTTCACTGACCCCAACTAAATCGGCACGAAACTTGGGCGTTGTAATTGATGACCGACTTAACTTCTCTGAGCATATAGCTTCTATTGCAAAATCATGCCGGTTTATGCTTTACAACATTAGGAAGATCAGACCTTATCTGACACAAGATTCCACACAACTTCTTGTTCAGACCATGGTCATCTCTAAGCTGGACTATTGTAATTCACTATTAGCTGGCTTACCCGCTTGTGTAACAAGATCATTACAGCTGATTCAAAATGCTGGAGCACGCCTGGTCTTCAATCAGCCAAAGAGGACACATGTAACTCCTCTCCTAGTTACTCTCCATTGGCTCCCTATAGTAGCCAGAATTAAATTTAAATCTCTCACTTTGGCCTATAGGACACTAACTAGATCTGCTCCTAGTTATTATGACCGCCGCGCAGCAAAGCGGCGGTCATATAGGTTTAGTCAGATTTTTTTTTTTTTTTTTTCTTTTTCGCATGCCCAAATTTCTGTCAATGAGTCCCGGGACACTGAAAGACCGGGGTAGACGAAACTTGGTGGGCATGTAACCCCATATGGATAGCATGGAACCATCGTTTTTCGTTTTGATCTGCAGCCCCCCCGCTGGACTGCACCTCCCAAAAGGAGGGTAGGGCAGACACAGTTTTCTGTGAATATCTCGAGAACCGTAAGGTTTAGGAGGACCATTTTTTTTTGTATGTTGATATCATGGGGCCATGTCAACCCATTCCATAACCACTCATTTCATGTATAGCGCCACCTAGTTAAACACAAAAAAGTAAAAATGAGGTGTTGTAATTGAAGGTATCTGTGACCTAACAAAGTCAAAACTGTACAAAATTGGAAGTGTAGGATCATTATGACACCCTCTGTATGCACGCCAAGTTTCGTGGAATTCCGTTCATGGGGGGCCACACAATAAATTCATTTATGTTACTATACACCAACTGGCCTGTAGGTGGGCCGGAGACAGTTTTCTGTGAATATCTCGAGAACCGTAGGGCCTAGGAGGTACACCTTTTTTATGTATGTTGGTCTTAAGAGGGCATGTCAACCCATCCCATTACCACTTATTTCATGTATAGCGCCACCTAGTTAAAAATTAAAAAGCAAAAAATTAGGTGTTTTCATCACAATATCTCTGGCTGACAAGGTCAAAACTGCACGAAATTAAAAGTGACACCCTCTGAATGCATGCCAAGTTTTGTGTACTTTCGTTCATGGGGGCCTTACAATAAAATAATTTATGTGTACATTTAGTGACGTACACCAACAAGGATTCCCGGGACACTGAAAGACCGGGGTACACAAAACTTGGTGGGCATGTACCCCCACATGGATAGCATGGAACCGTCATTTTTCGTTTTGATCTGTAGCCCCCCCGCTGGACTGGACCCCCCGAAAGAAGGGTAGGGCAGACACAGTTCTCTGTGAATATCTTGAGAACTGTAGGGCCTAGGATGACCATTTTTTTCCGTATGTTTGCCTCCAGGGGTCATGTTAACCCATTTCATGTGCACACATGTGCACAAACAGATACACACACACACACACACATACATTCACAGTAATCATACGTATGACACATACTCACACAGTAGACATATGTACGCTTGCATGCACAGGCACATACGCAGGCACACACACACACACACACACACACACACACACACACGCATAACATAAACATGTACATGCACACATGCACACAATTCAAGAATTTCTCAGAATTATGAACAGGCAAGATGGAGGTGGGGTTGTATAAAATTAATTTTACATGTGAAATCTATGAACTAATCATGTTTTGGTACTTGTTGTCTAGCAGATATCAGTGAGAATTGAGTGTGGATAATGCAATTTAGTGAGACAGTTAGAATCATATAGGCCTTTCAGCGTGATTTATTTTTGTGGAAAAAATGTGGACTGGGCGGCGGTCATATTTTGTACCGCTCTGCGGTACATCTAGTTATATTATCAGTAGGCTTATGGCCTTATTTTGGTCAGTGTAAACTGTAATTTAGCCTATGTTGTTATTCAGTTCCTTGCAGAGATGGGAAGTAATGAAGTACAAATACTTCGTTACTGTACTCAAGTAGATTTTTCAGATATTTTTACTTTACTTTACTATTTATTTTTGAGGCAACTTTTTACTTTTACTCCTTACATTTTAACACGAATATCGGTACTTTCTACTCCTTAAATTTTACAAGACTGGCTCGTTACTTTAGTTTAAAATAATTTCAGCCTACCGTTATTATTTTTCGCATCATCAATAGCGGATCAGAATATAGGCTACATTGCACTTGACGCACCACTACAAGATGACTCGATTTGGGCGGCATTCATTCATATTCATGTTGTTTTATCCAATATTAGTTGTGCAGATGTATAGTCCATCTTATTCACACGCATGAAGCCAACAAAGAAAATGCAAAAATAGAGCCTTTTGTGTAATTTTTCCATTTTGTGTAGTCATTCTATATCAGAACCTGACACACAATCCAAATAGTCTACAAGAAACCTCAGAAATGCAGACTTTTATTGTCAGTATGCATTTTGGGTAACCAAAAGTCCTATGAGGAGTTTCCATAAGGCATTACAAAACACATGAGCATCCCTTGGCAAATAATGGTCTAAAATACTGATTTTTCATTTTATATTGATCTACTTTTGCACACAGCTTTCACAAGACCTGGTGCTAGGGCTCAATTGTGTTTCTAAAATCATATCAAGTGACCTAGAGGGCTGAAATGTATAGTCAGTTCAGAGATGCTTGTTATCTCGCAGAAAGAAAAAAAATATATTCTAGGCTCTGTAACTCTGTGCCAGTGCTTCCTAAAAAACTACAGGATCTTAGCTTTCTAAAGATGTCCAGCATTTGATGATAGGCCAAAATAACACACTGCCCTCTGAAGTAGTATAAGTGTGAACATGCTTAACAAAATATGGGAACAAAACATGGGAACTAAACGTGCATTACGAATATAATCAGTGGGAGCCCTGCTTGTTTCCCTGCAACAAGAAGGTTCCATCTGGGGGTGATGGAAGACAGTGACACCCTCAGTGTGTTTGAAATGTCCAGTCGATTGCGCAATTTGGTCTTAGTTGCAGTCATTGCCGAAAACCCGGCCTCGCATACCGGTAGATACGTGGTGGGAAACGTTTTCAGCGCTTTTACGGCTATCTCGGGATATTCTGCTTTGGTTTTGATCCAAAAACCCGCCAGAGAGGTTTCCTTATACACACTCTTAAGCAATTTCGATCAACTGCTCTTCCTCCTGCGCTGACAAGTTAGGACTATTCGGGATATTGACAAATGGGTTGCGGACCCACTCATTGGTTTGCCGTGGATCTTTGGAGGATGGGAAGTAACGCTCAAACTCATTTGAAAGCGCAACAAGGTGATCGCGCACCAGCTGCGAGAGAAAGGGCCCTGTCTCAGTCTCTCCCAAAACCCACTACTGTTTGGAACATATCAAATACACGGTCCACTCGTCGTCCCCACAAATCAAGCTTGGCTTTAAATGCAGCGACTTTATCTGCCAGTTTAAAGACAGTCATCATTCTCCCCTGGAGTGACAGGTTGAGGTCATTAAGCAACCCGAATATGTCACACAGGTAAGCGAGTTTTTAACATTTCTGTTGTTTACTATTTTATGTAAATCACATAACACATGAACTGTTTACATAGCCTACTACTGATAGCCCATTACTGTACACAATAATACTGTGCCCATTCATTAACATATATTAAACATCAGGCGTCTTGTTTACACATTTAAACCATATTTGCACTTCGAATTTCGCTTCCAAATTGTAGTAACTACATCTACGAAGTCTAAGGAAGATAACCATGTAGTCTGTTCATAGATAAGATACATTTTGACAGAACTACAGACTTCGTTAAAGTAGCCCTACCTAAAAAGACTCCATTCACTTCATTGCAAAATCTCGGTTGGTCTGTTTACACATTAAAACCATATTTACACTTCGAAATTCGCTTCCAAATTGTAGTAACTACATCTACGAAGTCTAAGGAAGATAACCATGTAGTCTGTTCATAGATAAGATACATTTTGACAGAACTACAGACTTCGTGAAAGTAGCCTAGTAGCCCTACATAAAAGGCTCCATTCACTTCATTGCAAAATCGCGGTTGGTCTGTTTACACATTAAAACCATATTTACACTTCGAAATTCGCTTCCAAATTGTAGTAACTACATCTACGAAGTCTAAGGAAGATAACCATGTAGTCTGTTCAACGATAAGATACATTTTGACAGAACTTCAGACCTCGTAAAAGTAGTACCTAAAATGAGTGTGATAAATGGCCATCATGTAGCCTAAAGCATATAGCATATGACAACAGCAAATAGCTAACGTTTACGTTAGCCTAACTTACTTATCGTTGACGTTGACCCGACACGTTCATAAGTTAGACCATAGACTGATAAGGACGTCCATCAAACAAAAAGGGTTCGTTCGATGTCTTCAAATTCGTTCAAATTCCGTGTGCATCCTATGTATCTTTCGTGCTGCTATCCTGTTACCTCTTCCTGCTGTTCTGGCAACAAGGTTTCACGGGAGATTACGCCACATCCCAGAGAGTTGTGTTGTCTCAAGATGGCGCCCGTCTGTGTGAACGATATGTGAACGGTACTGTTTTTCTTTTTAATAAACTGCCTGTAGACTTACACAGTTCTGAATGCTTCGGTTTACATGTAGATACCCTCATTATGCTACGGTGTAAGTGTGTTGCTATTTGGAGCCTTGGTAGCTATTTATTTTTACTACGTTTAGTTCAAGTGCTCTGGTTCAAGCATCGTTGTGTTTGGTGGGTCAGGTGACGAGCCGTCAGATCACAGCACAGCACCCAGAATGCATTGCAACACACCGTCTTAAAGGGACTCATCGTTAGGTCGGCTTTAAATAGCATACAGAACCTATAGTAATATAACGTTGTCTGTAAGCTCCACAGATCGTGGCAAGACAATTGAATTGATTGTGGACTTCTTGCCGGGCAATGATGAGTAACTTAACTTGAATAGTAATGATGCGTGGATGTGCATAATATCTGTATGAAAGTGTGTTTCTCAATGTAATAATCTATACAACTGTACACATGACTAAGTTTGAATGGAGCTAGCTGGGCATAGGACTGGACTGAATGGATTGGGAAAATACTATTTATTTATTTTTTTAATGACCTATATGAACATGGTTTGGCTTTAAAAAAAAGATCTTTTTTTACATTACCTTTACACTTAGTGCTGGCAAGGCATTGAACTGGGCTTCTTTCGAGGATTCCAACGGTACCTCATTCATGAAAATCGGACATACGGGTCAAAAGTTACATGCACACACCTTCATATACACAGACAGCCCAGCCCAGCCCATTAGAGCTCTGCCAGATGGCTCAGAACTCTGCCAGGTGCAAGCTTAAACAATTAGAGCTGTGATGTCACAATCGAATTAGAATCCTTGAACATTCCGCCATTCATTTCAATGGGGCCCAAAAACGGGAATACCGCGAAAACGACAAGGGCCAGCGACACGAAATTAACAAGCAAGTTACACCGGTTCGGGCCTGAATTTTTGGCCTGAATTTTTGGAGTTCGAACCGCGTCGATAGCTCAAACGGTCTAGGAGCAGTAGTTCGGCCAAAAAGTGGCTGAACAGGAATAACTAGAATTGCGGTTCCGAGGAACTGCAAGAGTGGGTTTGATCAGTGGCATGGAACTCGGCCTCATCCAAGGATTCCAACGGTACCTCATTTATGAAAATCGGACATACGGGTCAAAAGTTACATGCACACACCTTCATATACACAGACAGCCCAGCCCAGCCCATTAGAGCTCTGCCAGATGGCTCAGAACTCTGCCAGGTGCAAGCTTAAGCAATTAGAGTTGTGATGTCACAATCGAAATTTGAATTCTGAACATTCCGCCATTCATTTCAATGGGCCCAAAAAACGCAGAAAAACGGGAATACCGCGAAAACGACAAGGGCCAGCGA
>NW_027468859.1:1690948-1698448 GCF_046254945.1 Alosa pseudoharengus
TTAACGTTACTGGACGTTAAATGCGGTGCGTTACTATATGCATTGATTGAATAAACTGTGTAATCCAAACGCACCCTGGCTCACAGCTAGTGAGGAGGTGGGTTAATAACAACGTAAGCGATTATGATTGACTAAGGCAGTCATGTTTCATGATAGCCAATCAGCCAGTGTTTTTACACACTTGCCAGCACACGTGCCGCCCACACACACACGCAACAGCTAAAATAGAGATTCGACGAAACAGCAGAGGTCAGGAGCATCCGAGAAGTTGGCATTTTCAAGGTGGAGATATAAGTACTACTTCAAATTCATCAAGGCAAGAACGTGCATGTAATAGTTACAAGTTGGTAAACTAGTTATTAGCCGTAGTGGGTAGTGGTAGTTGATATTGTTTTCATTACGGCTGTCTGTTTAATTGCGCTTAGACTGGCCTTGGTGTCGTGAGTTTTTAGAGGGGGTGGTTTACCGCGTGATCAATTAGGACTAGCATTTAAAGTGGTTATTGTGCTGGAGCGTCAGCGGAGGCGTCAGCGCTCGTGTGCAGCCGTCCTCGTGTCAAGACTTACTCGTGTCAAGACGAATCGAGTCTACCTGCGACGAGTCCACCGAGCAAGGACACAAGCAAGGCACCTCTCAGATAAGTTTCACTCTTGTCTCACCTTGTCTTGTTAGCTGACAATCCTTCTAATAATGTGCCTTCAACATATCCCTGTATCCGGTCAGGTTAATAAGCGTACTGGTGTTGAAAGGCAACAATCAGTTCAGCAGGCTTGTCCTACTTTTTCTGTAGGGTTGTGGAATTGCCAATCTGCAGTGAATAAAGCGGACTTCATTCCTGCTCTGGCCTCACAGTTATCTCTTCAATTGCTTGCGCTTACAGAGACGTGGATTAGGCCGGAGAATACTGCCACGCCTGCAGCGTTGTCGACCAGTTATGCTTTTTCGCATACCAGTCGTTCGTCTGGTAGAGGAGGCGGGACAGGCTTTCTCGTCTCTGATGATTGGAGGTTTACACAGTTGCTGCCTGCTCAGGTCCACAACTCGTTTGAATATCATGCCATCATGATAACTGAACCATACAAATTATACTTGGTGGTTATTTATCGCCCTCCAGGACAACTTGGGAACTTTGTGAACGAGTTGGACATTCTACTGTCTGCTATTCCAATGGATGCATGCCCATTATTAATCCTTGGCGATTTTAATATTCATTTGGATAACTCGTCTGCAATTGACTTCCTGTCCTTACTCTCCTCATTTAATATCACACGTGTCCACAGTCCTCCTACTCACAAGGCTGGTAAAGATCTTGATTTAATTCTGGTACGTAACTGTAATACAGACAAAGTTTTGGTTAATCCATTACATGTATCGGATCATCACTTTATCAGATTCTCTGTGCGTCTCCTGGATAACCCAGCAGCTCCTCCTCCGATAATTTCGTTCCGGCGTAATCTCAGAAGCCTCTCAAGTGACCATTTTGCAACATTAGTAACATCTGCTTTACCTACTCCTAGCTCATTCTTGACACTTGAGGTTAATGACGCAACAAAGACTCTCTGCTCTACACTGGCATCTTGTCTGAATGCAGCATGTCCTCTTTCCTCAAGACCTACTCGTTCTAAACCTCGCCATCCATGGCTGACGAACAGTATAGTCTCAGTACGAAAGGAACTTAGAGCTGCTGAGAGGAAATGGCGTAAATCCAAAGATGGAAATGATCTTAGTAACTACCAGTCTTTGCTGTCATCCTTTTCATCCACTGTTACACTTGCAAAAAAGGCATTCTATCAAAGCAAGATTGAGAGCGCCACTGATAGTAGACAACTTTTTTCTACTTTCAAATCTCTCCTCAATCCTCCACCACCACCATCAACTACTTCACTGTCAGCAAATGACTTTGCAACATTTTTCACTGAAAAAGTTGCTAAAATAAGTGCTCAGTTTGATGCTCCTATAAGGAGGGCTTTGCCTTGTGTTAGTACGACCCCATCATTTGACTCTTTCTCTCCTCTTGATGAGGAAGCAGTCTCTCAATTGCTTCAGCGATGTCGTCCAACAACATGCCCATTAGATCCTGTCCCGTCCACTCTTCTACAGTCTATCTCACCCGCTGTTCTACCAGCAGTCACACATGTATTTAATGCTTCTCTCAGTTCTGGAATAGTTCCTTATTCTTTTAAACAGGCTAGGGTTACACCTCTGCTAAAGAAAAGTACACTTAATCCAACTGAGGTGAAGAACTACAGACCTGTCTCCCTTCTTCCTTTCTTGTCAAAGGTTTTGGAGAAAGTGGTCTTCAAGCAAGTTTGTGACTTTCTTCATCAGAATAATCTACTAGACCCTATGCAGTCTGGTTTCAAGAGTGGTCATTCTACTGAAACTGCTCTTCTGTCTGTGACTGAAGCATTGAGAGTAGCTAAGTCCTCTGCTCAGTCATCAGTATTAATTCTACTAGATTTATCTGCAGCCTTTGATACTGTTAACCATGACATTCTCCTATCTATACTATCTGAACTGGGAATTTCTGGAAAAGCTCTTGACTGGTTTGAATCTTACCTTAAAGCGCGTTCTTTCAACGTGTCTTGGCAGGGACAGGTATCTAAGTCTCATGCCCTCACCACAGGTGTGCCTCAGGGATCAGTATTAGGACCCTTGCTTTTCTCTATTTACACCACTTCCTTAGGTGATACCATTCGCTCCCATGGATTTGACTATCACTGTTATGCAGACGACACTCAACTTTACCTGTCTTTCCCACCTGATGACTCTAGTGTTTCCCACCGGATTTCTGCATGCCTTAAGGATATTTCAGCCTGGATGAAAGATCGGCACCTTCAGCTTAATCTCTCAAAAACAGAGTTTTTGGTGTTTCCAGCTAATACAGCTATTCCCCAACAGATTAACATCCAGCTTGACTCAACTTCACTGACCCCAACTAGATCGGCACGAAACTTGGGCGTTGTAATTGATGACCGACTTAACTTCTCTGAGCATATAGCTTCTATTGCAAAATCATGCCGGTTTATGCTTTACAACATTAGGAAGATCAGACCTTATCTGACACAAGATTCCACACAACTTCTTGTTCAGACCATGGTCATCTCTAAGCTGGACTATTGTAATTCACTATTAGCTGGCTTACCCGCTTGTGTAACAAGATCATTACAGCTGATTCAAAATGCTGGAGCACGCCTGGTCTTCAATCAGCCAAAGAGGACACATGTAACTCCTCTCCTAGTTACTCTCCATTGGCTCCCTATAGTAGCCAGAATTAAATTTAAATCTCTCACTTTGGCCTATAGGACACTAACTAGATCTGCTCCTAGTTATTTTAATTCAATAATCAAGCCTTACATGCCCAACCGCCCACTGCGGTCTTCTGGTGAGCGTATGTTGTGTCGACCAGTCATAAAAACTGGGTCTAATTCCAGACTCTTTTCTTCAGTGGTTCCATGTTGGTGGAATGAACTGCCCAGTGCTCTCCGTTCCTGTGGTAGTTTTGGGTCGTTTAAGAGGGGTCTAAAGACATTCCTATTCAACATATACTTAGTTGTTTAAGCGCTTATGGGTTATGGTTTATATAATGTTGTTTTTATTTTAATTGGGCTGTTAATTAATTTGACATTATTGTTTATTATTGATATTCTCCTTAATGTAGTCTTAGCATGTTATTGTTTTTATATTATTGATTGAATTGACATTATTGTTTTATTATTGCCTTTCCCCTTTTTTACATTGCTTTTTTTATTAGGCTATTGATTGAATTGATATTATTGTGTACTACAACTATTCTCCTTACTATATTTGACCTAGATTTTAATCTGTTCCCTGTTCATTTTTAAATATTATTATGTTGTTTTGTATTTATATGTCGCTTTGGACAAAGGCGTCTGCTAAATCCATAACCATAACCATAACCATAATGTGTACATTATGCCCAGGAGCGAAGACTTTGTCGACATGAGTTGTAAGCAACTCTAATTTAATGAAGCATCTGACACACGCATCTAAAACTAGTGGCCAAAAACACTGATACCTCTACCACAGATGATAGCTCGCCATCCCCTAGCAAAGAAGGACTCGGAGCAAAGTCCTCCAAGCAGCAAAAGCTCACTGCCTCACAACAAAAACCTATGACACAGGCTGAAGTCAACCGTAGGTCTGTCGATGTGCAATATCTTGAATTTCACCTTGGGGATCAATAAAGTATCTATCTATCTATCTATCTATCTAATAAATATTGAAAGTTATGTAGCCTACAAACACCTGTATGTTCTACTCATTTCAACTGGTTGCTCAAAACTTCTTAAAAAATCCAAATTCTTTGTCATATAGCAACTTTTTTTGTAACAGTAACGCAAATAGTTACCTTCCCTGGTAACGAGTTACTCTTGTCATAGAGTAATTCAGTTACTAACTCAGTTACTTTTTGGAACAAGTAGTGAGTAACTATAACTAATTACTTTTTTAAAGTAACGTTCCCAACACTGGATATAGGTAATGGAACACTTGTAGCGATTAGATCTACTGTGAAAGGTAGCGAATGTTATTTCCTTCGGAGCGGGCATCAACGTAATGTACATCGCCTCAACAAACGGCTCTGGCCTCAACCCTTGTCTATTCTTTTAAATTAGAACTACTTCTCTGCTGGCCGTTTTACCACCTCGTCGTCCATTATCCCTTTGCTTAACTAGCACATCAAAATCGGTGATAGGGCGATGTAATTCTTTTTCCCACTAACTTGTATGACGGTAAAAGCAAAGATAGAGCATTACGCTCCAAGATCTTTGGTAACGTTAGAAGATCTGCTTGAGCTGTAAAGCTGTAAGCACTTGCACAGTGTTTGTGTTGCTGTGTGAGACACAAATGGGCTCGAGTTAGAATATACAGTCACAATAAGCATTTTCTCGTTTTTTGTTCTGTTCATTTAATGTATTTGTAAGTGTTATTACAAAATACAGAAAAATAAAGAAAAAAATAAAATAGAAACCATCTAATGAAGAACTGTTAGCATTATATTAGCCTACTGTACTGGACTCCTTGCTAAGCACACTGTGTTGAAAAAACAGACGCTAACGTTAACGTTATCCCACCTTAACGTGAACTTCTATGCTCCTTGAATGCACCCTCAAAATAGCCAATACAAATAACTGAATAATGTGCTATAAGGCTATAACACTGTAATATTATGAATCTACCATACTATGCACACACTGTAGACATCAGCAGGCACTAGTAAAATCCTATTGATGGGCAAACTAATGTTAACGTTGACTCTCTAGGTGGCGGCATTAGCTAGCCAACCATCATAGCAGTTAACGTTAACTTAACGTAGCATGTCACTTACTTTTCTGGATGAAGTCTTGACAGATGTCGATTGAAATATGAGGTAGTCCCCAATGTCTCCTCAATTGTTCTGTTACATATGGAACATTTTGCACTCCATTTTCTGCCAATGCAGGTGAAATCCTTAAACGCGAAAATTAACGTTCGTTGTAGGAACATGGCGTGACGTGAGATGTATGACATGTAGCAGTAACATTCCATTGCACTAATAGGCCTATTAAAAAAATAATTTAGATATTAAAATCATACACCAAATAATATTCTAATGACATATTAAAATTATAGCCTAATGACATTACAAAAAAAAGTTGAGTCTTTTTCTCAATTTCTCAGTGCTCAAGTCCAAGTCCAAGTCACGAGTCTCTAAATTTAGCTCATGACTCGGACTCGAGTACTACAACACTGCCATCCAGTGAAAACTGTTTTGCTTACCTTGAAGTGGAAATGGCTTAATGTAAACTGTGGTGTAAGTCATCTTGTCTTACATTCAAAAATAAGTGTTAAACTATCATTAGGTTGGCAAACATCGGAAAATGCATTATTTGCAACAGCTGATAGGATTAGTAGTTCCTTCGATTGGAAATTAAATGTATACAGCCATTTTTGTTGTTTTTCTGTTAGTTTTTGTTTTGCACAAAATGAAATGTTGCACGATCACGATTCACACCATAGCTGGTCAGCCTAAGGGCAGGCCTAAAACACTTTATACAGATATTTCCAGACATCAAATGGAGAAATTAATGGGGAACTTACATCCAGCCTGACCCTTTAGGGAGGTAGGTGGTGACTGTTGAGTTCTATAAGGGACTGCTCATTGGTTAAGCTGGTTGGCCTGCTCACTTCAGTAAATATGGCCAAATGTTCCTCAATTTAAGCACTGTCACCTAAATTCTTTTTAGGCATTTGTTCTATCGCCTCTTCTTCCTCCTCCTCCTTAGCAGAACTATTCACAGAGAGAGGGAGTTGAGGGAGAGATGGACAGTTGAGGGAGAGTTGAGGGAGAGAGGGAGTAGATGTGAGAGAGGGAGTTGAGGGAGAGAGAGGGAGGGAGAGAGGGAGGAGATGTGAGAGAGGGAGTTGAGGGAGAGAGGGAGGAGATGTGAGAGAGGGAGTTGAGGGAGAGAGAGAGCGAGGGAGAGAGAGAGAGTTGAGGGAGAGAGGGAGTAGATGTGAGAGAGGGAGTTGAGGGAGAGAGAGAGAGTTGAGGGAGAGAGAGCGAGGGAGAGTTGAGGGAGAGAGGGAGGAGATGTGAGAAAGGGAGAGAGCGAGGGAGAGAGAGAGAGAGAGGGAGGAGATGTGAGAGAGGGAGTTGAGGGAGAGAGAGAGTTGAGGGAGAGAGAGGAGGTGAGAGTATTGCTGATTCTGCCTCTGGATCCGTCTTATTCTCTCTGTCCGACTTTCATTTCTTTCAAGAGGAAAAAGAACAGAGGCCCACAGTGGTGTGTGTGTGTGTGTGTGTTTATGTGTGTGTGTGTGTGTTTGTGTGTGTGTGTGTGAGTGTGTATGTGTGTGTGTGTACTGTATGTGTGTGTGTGTGTGTTTGTGTGTGTGTGAGTGTGTATGTGTGTGTGTGTGTGTGTACTGTATGTGTGTGTGTGTTTATGTGTGTGTGAGTGTGTGTGTGAGTGAGTGTGTGTGTGTGTGTGTGTTTATGTGTGTGTGTGTGTGTGTACTGTGTGAGTGTGTATGTGTGTGTGTGTGTGTGTGTGTGTACTGTATGTGTGTGTGAGTGTATGTTTGTGTGTGTGTATGTGTGTAGTGTGTGTGTGTGTGTGTGCATTAGAGAGTTAGAGCAGGAGCAGGTGTTGTTCTGCTCAGGCAGCTCAGGCAATAAGGTGCAGTGGAGGTTGTCAGAACAAGACGCTTTGATGCTCCCCAACAGGGACAAGGCAAGCACACTCACACACACACTCACACACACATACATACTGTACACACTCACACACACACACACACAGGCAAGCAAGTTCTGTAAGTGAGAGAGAGAGAGTAGAAACAGAAAGAGGAGAGAGGGGGGGGGGATTTAGCAGAGTAGCTGAGCGCTAATGTGTGGAGCATTACAATATGAGCAACACACACTCACACACACACACACACACACATGCACACACACACATGCACACGCACAAACACACACTCACATGCACACGC
>NW_027468859.1:1703448-1718448 GCF_046254945.1 Alosa pseudoharengus
TTGTGTCCCAGTACTGAACTGTTGTGCCCCAGTACTGAACTGTTGTGCCCCAATACTGAACTATTGTGCCCCAGTACTGAACTGTTGTGTCCCAGTACTGAACTGAACTGTTGTGTCCCAGTACTGATCTGTTGTGTCCCAGTAAAATCTCAAGTCCAGGTTTTAAATTGCTCGCGGAGTACTCGTCACACAGGTATCACGTATCACATGGATAAGCGGAATCTCAGCTTTCCAGTGATATTAGTGCCAAGTTACTCTGATAAATGCTTCGTGAGAAAATGAACATTAAACTTGCATAGAATTGAATCAGAATTCTGCACACAGCTCTACACGCCCACTACTCTTGGTGACATCTCATGAATCTCACTCAGCACATGGAAAACCATACATTACAATAAACACACACACACACACACACACACACACCATACATCACAATAAACACACACACACACACACACACAGACACACACACACCATACATCACAATAAACACACACACACACACACCATACATCACAATAAACACACACACCATACATCACAATAAACACACACACACACCATATATCACAATAAACACACAGACATACACACACCATATATCACAATAAACACGCACACACCATATATCACAATAAACACACAGACATACACACACCATATATCACAATAAACACACACACACCATATATCACAATAAACACACACACACACACACACCATACATCGCAATAAACACACACACACCATACATCACAATAAACACACACACACACCATATATCACAATAAACACACACACACACACACACACACACCATACATCGCAATAAACACACACACACCATACATCACAATAAACACACACACACACCATATATCACAATAAACACACACACACACACACACACACCATACATCGCAATAAACACACACACACCATACATCACAATAAACACACACACACACCATATATCACAATAAACAGACACACACACACACCATATATCACAATAAACAGCAGACCAAAACAAATGTGGGGATACCAAGCAATAAGCAGATCCCGAGTAATCCGGTTTTGAAATTGCAACACATTTCTACATGGTCTCCAACATTGGGCCGAAATCTAAACTATTTATGTCCGTACAAACATTTCTCAGCCAGAGTATCCCACCATCATGGTTCTTACATTGCCAGATTCCAGACAATCCCACTAACACATATATGAATACACACACACACACACACACACAACCCCACTAACACATATATGAATACACACACACACACAACCCCACTAACACATATATGAATACACACACACACACACACAACCCCACTTACACACATATGAATATACAGTATATTTCTAGTGGCATGATTCTGAGTGACATTAATGGAAAAATATGAAGGAAAAAAATCATTAGATGCAAATATATAGGCTTACATAAGACATATGCAATTATTATCACATCATACTTTCCCAGATATGGGTAGCCCAGGAAGGAAGGCCAAGCATGTATAGATGGCCATTACATTGACCAATGAGCTTATCTTTGATTAACTAGCTGACCAATGAGCTTATCTTTGATTAATTAGCTGACCAATAAGCTTATCTTTGATTAATTAGCTGACCAATGAGGTTATCTTTGATTAACTAGCTGAATGACAGGTGACCACTTCCGCATGATTTACGGAGTGCTGAAATGTGCACTATTTTGGACTATTCTAAATTGGGAAACTCAGGAAATATGGTTTGTGGTTGTGAACGTATTGCAGTATCATCATAACTGAAGTGCAAAATAGTTTTGGCTACAGCACAAATATGTCCATCCATAGATATAAAATAAGCAACACTAACCTCTGAATTTCTTTTCAAAGGCAGATTGATGCATTTAAACGTTTAAATATACAATGTTTTCTTAGAGGGGAGCATGCCCCCGGACCCCCCTAGAGGGGCTTGTGTGCCAGTGCAGCTCTAGGTCTAGTGACGCCCCAGAGCAACAACAACACATTACATTTATATAGTGCTTCTCTCAACAACAACATGTTACATTTATATAGCGCTTCTCTCAACAACAACAACACGTTACATTTATATAGCGCTTCTCTCAACACTCAACAACAACATGTTACATTTATATAGCGCTTCTCTCAACAACAACAACACGTTACATTTATATAGCGCTTCTCTCAACACTCAACAACAACATGTTACATTTATATAGCGCTTCTCTCAACAACAACACGTTACATTTATATAGCGCTTCTCTAAACACTGAAAGTGCTTCACATGGAAGGGGGGACCTCACTAACCACCACCAATGTGTAGCTAATTACAGTGGGGGATGATTAGGGGGCCAGATTGAACGAGCCATGTTGGGAATTTAGCCAGGACACGGGGGAATCCCCTACTCGGTTTGACGTCTCATCTGAAGGACGGCATCTCCCACAGTAGTGTCCCTATCACTATTGGAATCAGTTTTTTTGGCCAGAGGGAAGAGTGCCACCTACTGGCCACCCACAACCTAGTTTTCCAAGGAGGTCTCCCATCCAAGTACTAACCAGGCCCACAGCTGCTTAGCTTCAGTAATTCAGCAGAGACAAGGTACCCGCTGGTCTGGCTGCTGGCTGTGCAGTGCACTTCTAGTGATGCCCCAGTAGTGATGCCCCAGTGCAGTTCTATTGATGCCCCAGTGCAGTTCTATTGATGCCCCAGTGCAGTTCTAGTCTAGTGATGCCCCAGTGCAGTTCTAGTCTAGTGATGCCCCAGTGCAGTTCCAGATGCCCCAGTGCAGTTCTATTGATGCCCCAGTGCAGTTCCAGATGCCCCAGTGCAGTTCTAGTCTATTGATGCCCCAGTGCAGTTCCAGATGCCCCAGTCTTACTGCTACAAATCAATATGGGAGCTATTTTGACTGGATGTGAGAAAAGCCAGAGGGGACCAAGATACTAACAATGCTACATCACAATACTCAATAGTAGCAGAGCTCAATACTCACACACACACACACACACACACTCTCTCTCTCTCACACACACACACACACACACACACACAGCACAATACTCAATAAGCACAACTCAATACTTAAACACACACACACACACACATACACACACACACACACACACACACAGCTCAATACTCAATATGCACCCTTTTGCACCCTCTGGTGTGTGGCTGCTCACTAACACCCCAGTACATTACATGTAGCACAGTGCTCAATACACACACACACACACACACACACACACACAGACACACACGCACACAGACACACACACACACGCACACAGACACACACACACGCACACAGACACACACACACGCACACACAGACACACACGCACACACACACAGACACACACACGCACACAGACACACACACACACACACAGACACACACACACAGACACACACACACACACACACACACACGCACACACACACGCACAGACACACACACACACACACACACAGACACACACACACACACACAGACACACACACAGACACACACACACAGACACACACACACAGACACACACACACACACACACACGCACACACGCACACACGCACAGACACACACACACACACACACACACAGACACACACACAGACACACACACAGACACACACACACAGACACACACACACAGACACACACACACACACACACACACACACACACACACGCACACACACACACACGCACAGACACACACACACACACGCACAGACACACACACACGCGCACACACACACACACACACACACACACGCACAGACACACACACACACACACGCACAGATCTCCTTTCTGCCACTTTGCCACCAGGCAGGTCAATGACAATCAGATCTCACATTCTCCAGAGCGGCCCTCAGACCAGATGGAGGTGACCTTGGACAGTTCACCCGAGGCTCACACACACACACACACACTTACACACACACACACAACAAACACACACACACACACACACACACTTACACACACACACACAACACACACACACACACACTTACACACACACACACAACAAACACACACACACACACACACACACACACTTACACACACACACACAACAAACACACACACACACTTACACACACACAGCCTAAAGATGACGTCTTTTTGACCAAACCTGTGCAGACTGTGCAAACGACCTGCTGGATGCTGGATATAATTGAGTGAAATTAATGAGAATCTGACCAAGGTCATTATTTATTTATTTGCTTGTTTGGTGGAAACAAATTGCCTCCGAACAACCCACTCCCCCTCCCCACCCACCTAACCCCAACCTGAGGACGAGTTGATGAGATTTCCACAGGTTGACACGCAGGTATTAGAGTCTCTCTCTCTCTCTATCTGTCTGTGTGTGTGTGTGTGTGTGTGTGTGTGCTTAGGTCAGGTTACAGTCTATATTTATAAAGGAAGCAAAGTGTTTGTCATTTGTCTCCATGGAAGAACCAGAAAGTTTCCCCCAAAACCAGAGATATGATGGAACAACAGAAGACATAGAGGACAGGTGAGGACATAGAGGACTTAGAGGACAGGTGAGGGTATAGAGGACAGGTGAGGGTATAGAGGACAGGTGAGGGTATAGAGGACAGGTGAGGACATAGAGGACAGGTGAGGACATAGAGGACATGTGAGGGCATAGAGGACAGGTGAGGGAAGAGGACAGGTGAGGGTATAGAGGACAGGTGAGGGTATAGAGGACAGGTGAGGGTATAGAGGACAGGTGAGGGAAGAGGACAGGTGAGGGTATAGAGGACAGGTGAGGACCTAGAGAACAGGTGAGGGTATAGAGGACAGGTGAGGGTATAGAGGACAGGTGAGGACATGTGAGGACAAAGATGACAGGTGAGGGCATAGAGGACAGGTGAGGGAAGAGAAGAGCTGAGGGAAGAGGACAGGTGAGGACATAGAGGACAGCTGAGGGAAGAGGATAGGGTTTGGAGGGAGTGTTCAGTCATACAGTATTTAACTGACTCTTTGAGTCACTATTCCAGAATCAAAATCATCCAGCATCAAACTGAAAGCAGGAAAACGGCTGTTTGCACAGAATCAAAAAGCAAAAGGAAAATACTAGGGATGTTCGATATTGGCTTTTTTGCCGATATCCGATATTGTCCAACTCTCAAATTTCGATTACGATTTCAGCCGATACCGATGTCGATATGTGGGTTATTTTTCCTCAAAACTAATTTAGGTAACATCACATATCTCCTGTTGTGGAATTAACACAACATGCTTAATGTTATTGTGATGCCCCACTGGATGCATTCTGGAATGCAACAAGGCTTTCCAAATGTTTACATTGTCTGTGCAAAATAAGAAAAATACTTCAACTTAATTTAGGGAAAAAGTGCCATGTTTATTTTTTATTTTTTAATTGTCTCAAACAACAGTTTGGATTACCCTCTCCCTGAGATAATCTTGACAATGCCCACAACAAATAGGGCAAATTTGACTTCTTCACAAATGATAAAACATTTTACCTTAACAACTGTGTGCAACATAGCAGAATGTAAAGCCAACTAAAATAACAGGCATAGTGTATGACAGGCTACCCTTTTTCTGTGTTAAATGAGCCTGCATTTGTAGGATGCTTCATGAACTGTTTCTTTAACTAAAACTCAATCACCTTAATTGAATGAATGCACAAATATGAGTCAATTACAATGTGGCAAGCAACTATACTGCACAATTTTGAAAACATTTGTTTGAGCTACAAAAAATACTTCAGGCTTGAGGTGAAGTACATAACGGGCCATACCCACAATCAGGCTTGGAATTTCACCATTTTAGGGGCAAGGCCACTTGGCCTTCAGTTGGGCATATTTGGTGGGGGGCACAAAGGCCACATGTCAGGGCACCAAGGCCAAAGTTAACTATACAGTAGTAGGCTATGAAAATGATCAAAGTTGTATTCACTGCAGTAGACCTGCATCACTGTATACAAAAACATAAAACATGACATATTACATATAACTGTAAATCATCTGATCATCTAATATTTTCATATATCTAGGCTATATTTAACATTTATTTTATATTTGGCCTGTTATGAAATCATGTATTGAACAATTTAAGCACAGCTCAGCTTTAAGAAACTCAAATAGCCTAGATGCATGCTTAGCATTTTGTGATCATTAAGGCTACTTTCACAAACTCTTACAGTCAGCTGTCCTCTGATTTACCGATATCTAGGCGACATTTGTAATATTTGTTTTGTATTTGGCCCGTTATGAAATAATGTGGAACAATTTAAACACAGTGTAAAACTTAAATCCCAAATTTGGAGACATCCATGTATGTTGAAATTTACTGCAAATTCAAAACGGGATTAGTCTGGAACGGCTAACTGTACAGGGGACTGATTTATACCTTTCTGTTCGGTAAGGTCTGCTGTTTATTCTGATATATGGTTTGTCATATGTTAAACGAAGGGTTCTGAAGTATTCCACCGAGATGAATGTGTAGGGAGATGGACGCAAAACCTTCAGTAGAATTTATGATTGAATGATATTATTTACTTTTCTCGCGAACCGTTCACCACAGCAATTAGCGGCTAACATCGTTTAAAAGCTGAGAAAAAGCTCTTTCATGTGATACTTGTGATGTCTGTGTGATGAGTAGGCTACTTCGCGAGTAGTTCAACTGAGAAGAATGGGTTAATTTGGACGCACTTTCTTGCGCTGTCACTTTCTCCACTGCGTAATTTGGCCATAGGCTAAATATATATCGCTATTAGTAGGACGCAAAGCAGAATATTTAAAGAAGGGGGCACCAAGGCCACCGTGGCCTGTAAACCTCTGATTTTCAAAGGGGCGTCACGGCCAACTCAAGGGGCTACGACGGCCATGGCCAATTCCAAACCACAGACATAATTTTGAAACAGAGCGAGCAAGTTTGTTACTGCAGCCATCCACGCTTGTTTGTATGCTTCAAGACGCAGCTTGATGAGGTCATCATCTGTGCGCCGGTAAACGCTTCAGGAGCGCATAGGCACTATTTGGGTGTAACGCAAGCATTATTTTATCGGTTTTAAGGCAAAAAAAATCCGATAACGATATTAACAGATATTACATTTTTATGCTAATATCGGGCCGATAATATCGGTGGGCCGATATTATCGGACATCTCTAGAAAATACACATAAATATATAAACAAATGAAGACCTTTCAGTGCCAGCAGACTATTCCATCAGGGCTAGTGCTGGGCGGTATACCGGTTCACACCGTATACCGGTGTATATTTTCGTTATGATATGAATTTTTAATATACCGCCATACCGGTGTATTTGATTACACAACGTTTGGAACGCTGCGCCGCGCGACAGTGTTTCAGACGGGACTTTTTTCACACTCACGCATGGTGCGACTGCGAGGCATAGCTGGGCATAGTGAGGGTAAACACAAGGTGTTTTAAGTTTTTCCCCTGAAGTATGACCCTTAAGGCTTAATTTCTCCTTAGGTAAGGGGTTTATTTAAGGGTGTTGCACAGAATACCTTAAATTGTTTCTTTAGTTAAGGAAAAGTGTTAAGGGATACTGCATTGAAAGGGATTTACCGTCACGAAAATTCTATTGAGATTGTTCAACATTTGTAACTAGCTGGCTAGTAGGTGATGTCGTTAGTTAGCAACCCACCGAACACAGTGAAGTTTAATGATCTTATCATTCATCTCACCTTAAGAATATTCGCTGAAATTATCCAGGTAGCAAGTAAAGCATGTTATAGACATGAACTGAGCAATACTAGCTGGCTAGTTAGAAATGATCCTGACTGTCATCAGTGCACCAAAACAAACTTTTTTGTAAACTAGCGGAAAAAAACTAGCGTCTAGCGAACCGAACCTAAGCTCATGGCAGGCTAACAAGACATCCACATCCACATGAAGTTAACGTTAGCCTACCACTAACGTCATGCAAACCACACAATAACAATAAGGCATGTTTCTGATAGGCCTATTTGACAGAGTAAGCAGAAAGGTTTTATTTTAAATTGTATAATTTTCAAAAAAGTATAATTATTGCAAGTTGCACTACTTTTCGTATTGGTTTTATACAAGATGTTTGTGAAATTTGCACAGTAAAAGTTCTGTATTTTGACTGCAATTGTCTTTGCATTCTGATGCAGAATCATGAGTGGCTCTTTGTAAACAGCATCATTTTCTGGGGCCATGCAAAACTGCATTACCACTAGTGTGGAGTTATTCATGACAGTAAAATAGACCATCCTTAGTCAATGTACTGCAGCAATTCCTCTCTCAACCTGTAGAAAATGCTGTGAACATCTGATTATGCATGGAAAAAAAATACCGTCATACCGTGAAACCGTAAGAATTTTGAAAAATACCGTGATATACATTTTTGGTCATACCGCCCAGCACTAATCAGGGCCATCAGACTATTCCATCAGACTATTCCAGCAGACGATTCCATCAGGACCAGCAGACTATTCCATCAGGGCCATCAGACTATTCCATCAGACTATTCCAGCAGACGATTCCATCAGGACCAGCAGACTATTCCATCAGGGCCATCAGACTATTCCATCAGACTATTCCAGCAGACTATTCCAGCAGACGATTCCATCAGGACCAGCAGACTATTCCATCAGGGCCAGCAGACTATTCCATCAGGGCTACTGCAGGCTGCCTAGGAGCTGTTGCTATCGGTTGTTCATTGTGTGTCTGTGTGTGTTTCATGTATACAGTCACACATTGTATGTATTGTGTGTGTGTGTGTTTGTCTATCTGTGTGTGTTTGTGTGTATGTGTGTGATTATGTCGTGCTATGACAGCTAACGGGCAGATATAGTTTTTTTATCTTATGTGTTGTGGGAGTGTTGTGGGAGTGTTGTAAGAGTGTTGTGGGAGTGTTCTCATGTCTGTGTACCTCAGATAAACTCTCTGTCTGAATCAGTAATGATGCATCTCCTTTCTGTTCTTTCTTCTCCCTCTCTATCTCTCCTTCTCTCCTCTTCTATATCTCTCTCTCCTCTTATCTATTGTTCTCTTCTTCTCCCTTTCTATCTGCCCTTCTCTATCTCTCCTCTTATGTCTTTCTATCCCCCTCTTCTCTGTTATGCGGCCCTGATGTGGTCCAGTTTAGAATGGAAAACTCAGAACAGAGGACCAGAGTGAAGCCTCTGGTGATTTCAGTGGATGTGTTATTTCCTCTGTCGCCCGTGTGTGTGTGTGTGTGTGTGTGTGAATGCATGCATGCGTGTGTGTGTATGTATGTTTGTGGTTTGTGTGTGTGTGTGTGCGTGGGTATGAATGTTTGTGTGTGTGTGTATGTGCATGTGTATGTCTGTGCGTGTGCATATGTATGTGTATGTGTGCATATGTATGTGTGTACATGTGTGTGTGTGTGTGTGTGTGTGTGCATGTGTATGTATGTGTGCATGTGTGCATGTGTGTGTGTGTCATTACCTCCCCCTGTCACCCACCTGTGTGTGTGGTCCATGGGAATGATTCTCACATCCATTATTCATAGCGTCTGCTGGGGCGTCTGCTGGAAGCTGCAGTTGAATCTGCGCGCGTGTGTGTGTGTGCATGTATATGTGTGTGTGTATGTATGTGTGCGTACATGTGTGTGTGTGTGTGTGTGTGTGCATATGTGTGTGTGTATGTGAATGTGTGTGTGCATATGTGTGTGTGCCTGTGTATGTGTGTATATGTGTGTGTGTATGTCAAAGTCAAAGTCTGCTTTATTGTCAATTTCTTCACATGTCAAGACATACAAAGAGATCGAAATTGCGTTTCCTACTATCCCATGGTCGAGACAAGGGGCAATTCCATGCAAAGGTCATCCTTACCATGGAAAAAAAAAGTTGTGCATACGCAAATAGAACTGTTGTTAAAATCTTCATTTAGGTCTATATTTTATTGTTTGTAACTGATCTGATTGAATTTGATGGAGAATGACACTCTTTTTACATCATAAATATGGTGTGCAACCATACAGAAACAACATATTTCACATGGTAATATTATACATATTTCAAAAGTGGATAAATGGACCCAATGTTCAAACAAATTGTGTCATTTGACAAATTCCAGATTGACAAGGGAATGGTAGAGTAATGTCTATGCTCAGCTTGCCTTTAAGACCACAACTCCTTACATTTGTAAGGCTTTTGTTTTTAAGTCAGCAAGTTCCATGGCCATGTCACATCCATAACGTTTTATAGGAAAAGTTTATGCTACACATACAGTGTTGATGCGACAATGTCCATAGTGTCTGTGCAAAGCTGATTTATATCAATGTAAAGTGTGATGACCAAATTGTGCCCCTTTCTTACTTTTAAAACCTTTAATGGTGCGTTATGGATGTGACGTTATGGATGTTACATAATGTGAATTTACAAGACTGGGGACTTTATTATACCTCAAAGCCGATAAAACGTCTGTTCTGGTGGCATGTCAGTTTCAACGCATTTCTACTTAGTGTTTACAATTGACATTTCAAAGATTATTAGGTTGATCAAAACCACAGGGAGGCGTTGCCTAACCATTAGTAAAACAAACATAATATTAAAATACCTCCAGTGATTAGCCTAGACATAGCCTATTTTCAAGTGGCCTAATCACGAAAATCTGAGCGATTATCTTCCTGTAACTGTCATACTAATGTTGTACAGTAACTGGATTATCGTGTTAGCTGGTGAAGATGGCTGACTTTGCAGCTGGAGTTAACATAGCAACCTCCTTCTGTTGCAGATCTGTTCAGCTTGCCGTTCACGTCTGCTTAACACAGTTTAATTTTAAATGTGACGCGATATGACAGCATTTGAAGTGTCAGATCCTCTGTAGCTACAGCTACCCACAGAGTAACATGAGTAAGGGCAGCAATAAACTAGATGTACCGCATAGCGTCTACGTGCGTGTGTGTGTGTGTGTGTGTGCACATGTGCGTGCATATGTGCACGTGCGCATGCATGTACTTTATGTGTGCAAATCACTAATGAGTGGGTATGGGTTAGGTTAATGCGGGCTCTTGAGACTAACATACCATAAATATTTTGTCATCTTGGGTGCAACGGTTCAGGTAGGGCTAGTTATTTAGGGGAGTGGCCACCAAGTTTCATGTTCCCTGGTGTTTCAGTAACCCGGGAATCACTGACCAAAATTGATGACAGTAAAAAGAAAAAATAAATTTCTTTTTTATATTTTAAATGACTTGTTGTCCGGATTTTTCCTGCGGATCTTAGTGGGAACTGAGGAAGCAATAATTTCATCTCTAGTTTTTCATGATTACTATTTCAATTGTTTCATATCAAAATTCACTACTTAATTATGTGTTTTATGTAGTTTGTCGAGGACTGGTTCAGACACGTCACATCCATAACGTAAAACCGTCACATCCATAACGCCAGTTTTTCCTACATAATGCATTACGAAAATGACGCATAGTTTCAAAAACACACTTTTTGTGTTCATTCAAGTCTCCTTCATGGTACATATATCATAGTTTCAGCAGTTTCCTTCAAAATTCACAGAGTTTGTAGAAAACCTGTAATCTCTCACAAAAGTGTGTCCATTTCATGTCACATCCATAACGCTGATAAAATGCCTTGTATTCTTAGGATGAAATTGATTATATGAAATTTGAGGATTTCTCAGTATTCAGAGGACAGAGGTTGCATTAAAAGTTATGCAAATTAATTCACTGATACTAATTTTGCCCCCACTCTAAGGCATTTTGTTTACCAATATGAGTCCAATTGTCACATCCATAACGCTGGAACTGCCCCAAGACATATTTTACCAATTAGGTCCACAGACAAACATAACATTCAAGTAAACAATATAAAAAGTAAAAATAAGAAGGCACATACAATGAAGAAATAAGAGCAGCAAAATTTGGTTGAAATTGTGCAATTGTGCATACAGTAGACAGTCAATATAATAGTGCAAAAGTCAGGCCAATAAATGGCTGAGGTAGTTTTGTTTGACCTAAGTATGCAAGTGGCATAGTGGTGCAAGTTATGTAAGAGCAGCAGAAGTGTGTTCAGAAGTGTTTTCAGGACAACAGGACAACAACAACAAGTTGCAAAGTGTGCAAGTGTACAAGTGGAGTAGTGCAAGTGGAGTAGTGCAAGGCAGCCGTTGTGGGTCCAAAAGTCCAGGATGTTATGTAGCTGAGGGTGGAGGGGGGAGAGGGGGGAGAGAGTTCAGCATCCTAACAGCCTGGTGTATGAAGCTGTTGGTGAGTCTGGTGGTGCGGGAGCGCAGCCTTCTGTACCTCTTCCCAGAGGGCAGTAGATCAAACAAATTGTGAGCGGGGTGACTTGCATCACTCACAATTGTGGTCGCCTTGCGGGTGAGGTGGGAGGTGTAAATGTCCTTCAGGGAGGGGAGTGAAGCACCAATAATCCTTCCAGCTGTGTTCACTATGCGCTATGGGCTTTCCTGTTGTATTCAGTGCAGCTTCCGCCCCACACAGCGATACAGCTGGAGAGGATGCTCTCAATGGTGCCTCGGTAGAATGTGGTCATGATGGCTGGTGGAGCACTTGCTCACCTGAGTTTCCGCAGGAAGTTCTTCGCCAGTGATGCAGTGTTGGTGGTCCAGGAGAAGTCTTCACTGATGTGCACCCCCAGGAATTTGGTGCTGCTCACTCTCCACCACAGCACCGTCGATGGTCAGTGGCAGGTGTTGGGTGTGACCTCTCCGGAAGTCAACAACAATCTCCTTGGTCTTGCTGACGTTCAGCAGGAGGTTGTTGTCCCTGCACCACGTAGTCAGAAGGTCGACCTCCTTGGTGATGAGACCCACCAGAGTTGTATCGTCAGCAAATTTCACTATGTGGTTGTTGCTGTAGGTTGCAGTGCAGTCATGCGTCAGCAGGGTGAAGAGCAGCGGACTGAGCACGCAGCCTTGGGGGGCCCCCGTGCTCAGTGTGATGCTGCTTGAGATATTATTGCCAACAC
Organism: Alosa pseudoharengus; assembly: GCF_046254945.1. Classification (NCBI taxonomy): domain Eukaryota; kingdom Metazoa; phylum Chordata; class Actinopteri; order Clupeiformes; family Clupeidae; genus Alosa; species Alosa pseudoharengus. The sequence goes on from NW_027468859.1 coordinate 1,716,413, forward strand.
GTACTACTTGAGGCCTCTGACAGAGGAAGTCCAGTAGCCAGTTGCAGAGGTAGGTACTGAGTCCCAGTTTGTCAAGTTTGCAGATGAGTTGTTGTGGTATTATGGTGTTGAATGCAGAATTGAAGTCTATAAACAGCAATCTAACAAATGAGTCTCTTTTTTCCAGGTGGGTGAGGGCTGGGTGGAGGGCAGAGCAGATTGCATCCTCTGTGGACCGTTTGGCTCGGTATGCAAACTGGAAGGGGTCCAGGGTGGGGGGGAGAATGGATTTGATGTGTGACATGACAAGCCGCTCAAAGCACTTCATGATGATGGGTGTCAGTGCCACGGGGCGGTAGTCATTGAAGCAGGATGGAGCAGTTTTCTTCGGCACAGGTATGATGGTGGCAGCTTTGAAACATGATGGGACGATGGCTTGCTTCAGGGAGGTGTTAAAGATGTCTGTGAAGACATAAAAGCTCCTCAGCGCAGTCCTTCAGCGCCCGACCTGGGATGTTGTCTGGGCCTGCTGCCTTACAGGTGTTGATAGCAGCAAGTGTCCTCTTCACGCTGTCGGCAGAGAGGCACAGGGGCTGCATATGTGTGCATATGTGTGTGTGCGTACATGTGTGTGTGTGTGTGCATGTGTACGTGTGTGTGCATGTGTGTGTATGTATGTGCATATGTGTGTGCGTGTGTATGTGTGTGCATGTGTGTGTGTGTGTGTGTGTATGTGTGTGCATACGTGTGTGTGAGTGTGTGTGCATGTGTGTGTGCGTGTGTGCATGTGTGCATGTGTCAATGCCAATGTCTATTTTATTTATATAGCACATTTACAGACGGCTTAGCCGCACCAAAGTGCTTCACAATAAAGTGCAATAAATTAAAACAGGAAGACACAAAAACAAAAAGGGCTACAGTTAAATAAAATTAAGAAATGCAGAAAAAAGAACATTTAAAACCAAGAACATTTAAAACTAAACACTGGGGCATAAAGGGAGACACTAGCCAAAGGCAAGTGAAAAGAGGTGGGTCTTTAAAAGGGACTTAAAAACATTCAGAGACTGAGCTGAACGGATGTGGAGGGGGAGGCAGTTCCAGAGTCTAGGGGCTGCCACTGAAAAGGCGTTTTCAGCCTGGCCCTGGGTTCTTCCAGCCGCAGTTGGTCTGCTGACCGTAGTGCTCTGGAAGGGGAATGGTGGTGGAGAAGATCAGACAGGTAGGTGGGGGCCAGACCATGGAGAGATTTGTATACAGTCAAGAGGAGTTTGAAATTGATGCGGTAGCGGATGGGGAGCCAGTGGAGTGAAGCCAGAACTGGGGTGATATGTTTTTAGGGGTGATCTGTTTAGGCCAGCGTTTCTCAAACTGTGGGTCGCGACTCACTACTGGGTCGCGGAGACATGCCAGGTGGGGCGCGAACTGACGTGAAAAACAGGAGTTTTTTTTATTTATTTTTTTATCTGTAGCCTGGGCCCAGGTAGCACCCGATGCGCAATGGACGCACTGTGTTATTCACAGGGAAGCGCTCGTGTCAAGCGCTCGTGTCAAGCTTAGTTAGTCCCGACCGAAGATTCTAGAACAGAGCTCCGCTCTAGAATCTTTGGTCCCGACCTACATGAGATTTTGAACGTTGTTGTGACAGTGGTGAATTTCATTAAAACCCGGCCCTTAAAAGCGCGTCTATTCTCCGCATTTTGCGAAGAGATGGTAGCTGACCAAAAGGCTGTACTGTTTCACGAGGCAAGGTGGCTTTCCCGAGGTGTTTGAGCTCTGAGTCGCCTCTTCTTGGAGGAAGAGCGCATGTTTGAATCTGCAAGCACGTTCACTAATGAACATTTCTTGACGAAGCTGGCCTATCTTAGCGATATATTTGATATATCTTAGCGATACATTTGAGTTAAATGTCCAGTTACAAGGCAAAGACAAGCACCTACCTCACCTAGCAAATAAGATTACTGCATTCACCAAAAAAACTTGAGTATGGGACAGGTGCCTCGATCGCGACAGTATTAGGCCTATGCCTTTGAGATTTCTGAGCGAAATCGCTGAAACGT
>NW_027468859.1:1725948-1790948 GCF_046254945.1 Alosa pseudoharengus
TCTCTTTTTAATCTGTTTTTATATATCTAGTGTCTGTGCTGCTTGAATATGGAGAGTGTGTACTTCTACCCAGGGTTCTAAATTAACTTTTTTGATCACCAGCCAATGTGGCTGGTAACTTTCTAAAGTTACTAGCCAATCAGAATTTCTATTAGCCAATTTTCTTCCGGTGAAAATAAGAGAATTATGAGTTTATGAGATGAGTGTCACTGAATGCATTTGGTCATTGTATTAACATTGTTGGCATGAATACATTCCACAAAATATACACAGAAGTGCACTTCACTTCATTTCATGTTTGGGATCTATCTATCTATTTATCTGTCGATATCCTCATCCCCTGCTTCATTCCTATTCTCGCCCCCATCAGTCTGTACCAACCACTGCTGCATTTAGTTTAATCTTAACTTAATAAAAAGGAGATATCAATTATCATCAACAATGACAAGCCAGCTAGAACCTGCCACTCGTTTTCTCTCCCTCTCCTGCACACTCAGACGCGTTCTCAATTAAATGGAGTAGCATAGGGCCTATGTTGAAGTTGGATCTTTATAGAGAGGACCCGAAAAGTATCATCTTTATGTAACATGCTGTTGGTGCATGTTGACATTGTATACTTTCTCTAACAAAACAGTTTGCAGTACAGCTACTATTTATTGGCTAAATGTTGGTCCCTCCTCTGTCTCTTGGTGCCCTATGCACAGTGCGTGATGGGTGTGGTGGTGGGGATATATGACCGAAAACAGAGCCGTATCATGCATGTAATGCCTCATGCATCACCGGCCAAACTGGCTAGTAAGTTTTTATTAACACCCGCCAAAATGAATTTTAACCCGCATTTGGCGGGTTGGCAGGTGTTAATTTAGAACCCTGCTTCTACCATCTCTGTTAGCTCAAATAAAACAACATAATGGTGGCCCAGGACATTTGCACAGTACTCTACCTTTTTAAACTGTTTTAAATTGTTCTGGAGAGAATTGTTTTTAAAAGCTTAAACTGTTTACCATGTTGTAAGTCGCTTTGGTTAAAAATGCATCAGCCAAATGTAATGTAACTTTACATTTCCACCATATGACCACCAGGGGGAGATGTTTCACCAGGGTTAGGTGGCAGGAACCATCAGTGCAGCACTCCACCAATCAGGCCTTTATGGTAGAGTGGCCAGACAAAAGCCATTTTTTGGCGGGAATTTGTCAAAAAGCACCTGAACGACACTTAGACCATGAGAAGTAACATCCTCTGGTCTGATGAAACGAAGATTGAACTATTTGGCCACATATTCCAACAGCGTATGTGGAAGAAACCAGGCACTGAGCTGCACTGATGGTTGTCATTCTCCAAGGGATCTTCCATATCCACTAAGGAACTGTCTGACTAAGGCTATCCGTCCCAGATTACTCAGTTTGGCTGAGCGACCAGATCTAGGAAGACTGTTGGTTGTTCTAGATTTTTCTATTTGAGATGATGGAGGCTACCGTGCTCTTGGGCACTTTCAATGCTACAGAAATGTTCTTGTACCCTTCCCCAGGTCTACTGTCTACGGACAATTCTCTCAAACTTGTGGCTTGGTTTTCACTCTGGCATACACCATCAACTGAGAGACCTTACACAGGTACACAGACATGCAGTGCACTAGCATGCACCAATCAGCGCTTTGAAAAGTCTGGAAAATGCTGACTGAACACCATTAAGTATAGCCCAAGTAAGTTAATTCACTGTTGCGCCTCCAATATTTTTATTAAACTTTGGGTTTGTCCACAGAATCTCACAAAGATTGTATATGTGTGCAGTTTTTTGAAAATGAGAACACATTGACAAGACAATTTACCAAACAGTTTTTAATGAACATGATTGGTATATAACAGGGATGTCAAAGTCAAATACATTAGAGGGCCAAAAAAACAAATTTGCTACAAGCCGAGGGCCGGACTGGTTCAATGTTTATTAAAACATATTAAAATGACTGCACGTAACCTATTGAACCAAGACGTGTACTGGAAATTTTTTAATTATTAATTGATTAATGACTGTGACTGAAGTGCTGGCAAAGTTTGCACAGAAATGTACGATTTTTCCCCATCCTCACCGACCTTGTCATAAAACTTGTTTAAATGACCATATGATGCCTCCTTGCTGCTTTGTCGTCTACATCAGCCTTTCTCAAACTTCTTTGACCTGAGGCCCAGTCAAGGCATACTTTGGGGTCATAGGGCCCACCTACATGAACCCAACCCCCCCCCCCCCCCCCACCAAATTATTATAATGATATCACAATTATTATTATTTTTATACTATATTGCTATATATGCTCTTCAAAACAGTCAATGTTTAAAGTGCTAAGATTGTTCACAAAAGTTTGTGAAAACATGCACATCAGAGTACTGCTTTACTAATGTAAAATATAATTAGGCCTACAATAGTTTAATTGTTTTTGCATTGTTGCATGATGCTTGTATGAGAAATACTTCTCAAAACAACAGCAGTTATATGGGTGCCGTTGTTTAGGGATGTTTCCCTCATGCAAGCATCATACACTGATAGAATATTTATATGCTATTTAATTACATTTAATTTGAATGCCTGAATGTAAGGATTCAGGAATTACATTAATACCAGCTTTTGTGAATGGTAAATGGCGGATCAGATCATGCTTAAATCACTGATCTGGAGATCTTTAACTAAGACTAATTAATAGCTTTTGGCTGACTTTGATACTTAATGCCAAACAGTGTTTTATATAGTCTGTGCTGTTTTTTTATCGAAGTTGCATACATCCACGTCGTTCTATTAAATGTCGTTTCATAATTAAATAGTCTTCCAATAGGTTGAAGCTTAGCTTTGCTACCAAAGTGCACACGCATGCATTGAATAAACGCTCATACCACGACACGTGTGCCGTTCACAGACACCAGAATGAACGAGTTCACAGTAATGTTTATCAGGCCGTAGTAATACAGTACGTTCAGTTCACGTTCGCTCAAAATATGAACGAGTTCATGAACTTTCGTTCAATGAACGCGCTCAGGCACAACACTGGGGAGTGGGGTAGCTGAAAGTTGACATTTGCCCTGACTGAATACCGATGAATAATGAAGTCGAGGCCCACTTGCGGCGCCGCAGTGAGTTCGTGGGCTACCGTTGCATTGTGGGGAATAGAGTATTGGTGCGTGCAAAACAGCAGCCGGCGGCTGTGGCCTGCGGGCCGGTTCTAATACTAATCAAATATCATCCCGGGGGCCGTAGATAATTCATTCGCGGGCCGGATTCGGCCCGCGGGCCTTGACTTTGACATGTCTGGTATACAACTTCAAACAATTTAGATGAATAAAGAAAATCATCGGCAACAGGAAACAGCAGGCTCTAGCTAAGTGTAACACATTAGTAAAGTCTTACTATGATCACATTACATTTGTCTATAAAACAGTTATCACATATTACAGTTTGTGATGTCCTTCCCCAGATCTGTGTCTTCACACAACCCTGTCTCACATCTCCTGTCAACGGACAATTCTCTCAACCTTGTGGCCTGGTTTGCACTCTGGCGTACACCATCAACTGAAATACCTTACACTGGTATGCAGACATGCAGTGCACTGGCATGCACCAATCAGCGCTTTGAAAAGTCTGGAAAATGCTGTAACTTACTGTTGCGCTGCCAGTATTTTTATGAAACGTTGTCCACAGAAACTCATACAGATTGTATATTGTAAGTTTTGTGAAAATGAGAAAACACATTGACGAGACAATTTACTGAAGCATTTTTAATGAACATGATTGGTATTAATTAATGTTCATTAATTAATGTTAAATTGGATTGATTAAAAAAAAAAGTAAGTAAAGTCTTACTATGATCACATTACATTTGTCTATAAAACAGTTATCAAATATTACAGTTCGTGATGTCAGAAGGTTGTTAGACTGAAACACTCCCCTCAGACCTATCTCATAATTGTTACAAACTTATAGTTGTATAATTTAAGAGCTGTAGTGCAAATTGTGAGTGCAAACTTTTTTGAATTTTAATTCTTTAAAATAATTACATACAATCTTAGAATTACATACAAAATATTTGTATAATTAGTGTGCCTGCTTTAGCAAATGTAGCAATTTTATTGAAAACTAAACAGGTCACACACTTTTTGCAATATTCATGATCTTAAGATCAAAGAGCCATCATTAGTGACACATGTCAGGACTCCACACACACACACACACACACACACAGAAAGAGTTCGATATGCACAAAGTTTAGTCTACACACCCACTGTTGCAGGGCCGTAGTCACCATAGACATTGAGGGGGACGTGTCCCCCCCAATATTCAAATATGACCAAAATGTCCCCCCCAATATTCGGACATAGAAAAATAAAGAAAGAATAAAGCTCTATACTAGGCCTACAGGAAACCAACACGTATCTGAAATGTAATCAAACATAAATAACGCACAAATTAGTGACCTATGGTTGCAGAGTAGCCTACACCCCTGAGTGGTTTGTCCTGGTGATTTTCAGTTTTTCGTTAGTGGCGTGCGCTAATAAAAGCTTCCATTTACTGCACCCTACTGCGGTGAGGTAGTGCTGTCAACAATATCGCAAAAGCTACCGGAACAATTTTCACAAAACTTCTCCGAAAGGAAATCCCATACATGTTTGGAGCCAATCAGACTGAAAGGGAACATTTTCCATATTGTATCCTATTCTCGCAATGATAGCGAAAGTGAAACGTTTTATTTTAAATAATGAATTTGTGCAAGCCTGTGTCATTTCTTTCACGTCTTTCAACATAAATAATGCATTCATATGCTAGTAGTAATGCCAGAAATTACCGTGTATAGGCCTCTTAGAAATGATTGTTGCATCTTGCATATTATTTAGATGCGTACTCAATCGCGCATCCATGCAGGCAAAACGTGATCAAATGTGGCGACGTTTACAATACGTGATAGCCTAGTTAATGTGAATCGCGGACAGCAAAGAAAGGAATTTGCACCTCCATTCACCAATTAAAGGCTGTAGTAGGCCTAGTGTTTCTACATGTACATGTTGGCACAAAACGTAATTTCTGTCAGAAGCCAGTCTATAATGCATACAGGGGTAACATGAGGTGAGTCAGCCAGAAGAGGGGCCTGTCTTAGTAGCCTATTCCTGAATCCTGCCCCTTTCAAACTACGTTAAAATTGTGTGATTAGCCGCCAGCATAATAAAATCTAAACTAAAAGACAAAATCTTAGGCTCCAAACCTATGAGTCTAAGCCTAAGTTTAAAAAAATCTTCAGGTGTAAGTAATAAGTCAAAGAACCACATTCTGTGTAATATAGAGGTTATCAAAAGATACTCTAGTTTGTAATTTCTTTTAAAGTATACATTTTGAACACAAATGGAGTCACGGGTCCAGGGATGGACCATTGAAGTTGCTTCTTCTCCACCCTTCTCTTTTCACAAAACTCTCCGGGGGGGTGCATTCTGTTTGGGGGTCCCTCAGACCCCACCACAGATTTGGTCCCCCCCAATGTTGACATCATGACTACGGCCTTGCACTGTTGTCATACAAATGTAACTTTCGAAAACATACATTTTTATACGTTGATTAACAATTAACAGAATACACATTCTTAAAGTTAATATAAATCACATAAAAAATTGATTTTTTGATTTTCAAATTTACATCTTAATGCGCAAAAACATTGTAAAATGGCATAATCTGCCAAAGATGCCCTGATTTCACCCGCTACCCACTACATTAGAATGTTAAAGAAATATCAAGGGCTATACCTCTAATACCCCCCCATTTCCCTCACGGGATCAAAAGAGAATATATACTTATACTCCTTCCATCAACTCAGACAGATTATGTTCCAGGATTCTGTATCACTCATTTAAAAAAGATGCTTAATTTAAATGGTACAAAAATACCAAACTGTAAGTACATTTTGCCTTCCCACGTTAACAAACATTTCATTTGTCACAATGTGTGAGTTATTCAGTCTTATTTCTTTTTATCTGATTTTCCTGAGAAAGCATTTATGACTCCATCAAACAATTTACCCACTCGAGTTCGCTCTGCTTCAACTTCTTCCTGTCCTTCCTTGTGTCCTTCATCATGAGCCTCTGTCACTTTTCTATCCAGCTCCTTATTAAACTCCTCCTCTGCTTGTCTCCTGGCTGCGAACTCCGTCTCTCTCTTCAGAAGATCTTTCTCTCTGTCATGCCTCTCTTTTAGTTCCTTAATGCTTTCTCTCTCCCTCTTTTCACTGACTCTAGTGTCTTCCTCTATCTGTTTTTTCTGCTGCTTGAGCTGTTCTTCCATCTCTGATTTCTGTTTCTGCATATCTACTGATTTTTTCTCCTCGTCCTTCAGCTTTGCAGCATACTCCTGCTCTTTCTTTCTCATCTCAAGCTCTTTCTCTGTAATTTTGAACTCTGCATCCTGCTCTATTTTCCTCCTTTCTTCTTCTTCCCTTTTCCTTCTCAGTTCATCTTCAGCGTCTCTTCGCTGCTTTTCTGCCTGCCTGTCCTTCTCATCTTCCTTTTACATTCCTCTTCATGCTTTCTTTTCTGTTCTTCCAGATCTTTCACTCTACCTTGCTCTGCACATTTGATCTTTTTCTCCAAGTCTCTATGTTTCTCCTCCTCTTTTTTGACTCGGTTTTCATATTCTTGCTGTTTCTTTTGCTTCTCCTCTTCTGCTTTTTTCATCATTGTGTCTCTCTCATTGTCAAATTTCTCATTTTCTTTTCTTTGTTTGTCTTGCCACTCTTTTTCTTGCTTTCTCTCTCTTATTTTCCTCTTTTTTTCCTCCTCCTCTCTCTTCCTCTGTTCTTCTTGTATCTTCTTCTCCCACTGCTCTTGTTGTCTTTGTTTTTCCAGTTGTATTTCCTCAGTCCGCTGTTTTATCCATTCTTCATTCTTCCTCATGTGTGCTTTGTACTCCTTTTCCATCACACAGCGTTTACGTTTCTCTTCCTCCTCTAAGTTTGTCATTGCCTCTTTCATGGCCTGCTCCTTACACTTAATTTCCTCCTCTCTCCTTCTTCTCTCCTTCTCTTTTCTCTTTCTCTCCTCCTCTATCTCCTTTTTAAGTTCATTCATGGCTGCTTCATGTTTTGCTTGTAGTTCCTCTTTCTCCTTCTTTATCTCTTCCTCTCTCTCCTTCAGGATTCTGTCCTGCCTCTGCTTGAGGGCCTCTTCTGCTTTCTGGAACATTTCACTGGTGTAGCATTTACCCCCATTCACCCTCAGCATGGTGTTTATCATATCCAGCAGTTTGGGAACCTGGTCATTGCTGCTTTTGTCTCTGTTGTTGAACGCAAGGTACCTATTTCCACATTTTCGAAGAAGGGCTTTTATATTTGAATAATTTTTAAAATACTCATCAAGAGGCTGTCCCTGTAGATCATCTCCTCTGGTGAATAACACTAAAGTGTACTTGTCTGCTTCCTCACCAAACATCTCTTGTATAATCTTCACAGCATCTCTCTCCTCCTGAGTGAAACGCCCTAATGCTATGACCAGAAGGAACACATGTGGGCCCGGTGCTGCCATGACGATGCATTTTCTAATCTCTTTCTTAGTGTCTTCATTATCACTTTCTGTATCGAACAAACCTGGAGTGTCAACCACAACTATCTGTCTTCCACTGACCATAGCAGTCGCCTTCTGACATGCAGTTGTGACTGAATTAGGGGCAAGACGGTCTTCAAACTTAGAGCCCCCAAGTATGGTGTTTCCAGTGGCACTCTTCCCCTGTCCAGTCTTCCCCAACAGGACAATGCGTATATCACCTGTAATTTCTTGACACAAATAAATTGTATATCTTTAAGATCAAACAATTAGTTATAATACTAATATCAAGCAATATGTTTATCATACATTTTATTTGTGAATAGGATTTCAATCTGTCCAATCACGTCATCATAACCTTGCAATAGGCTAATTCTCAATTCAATGTCCTGCCACCATCTGTGGAGCTTACAGACAGTAACTAGAAAATGTAATTCCAAGGAATTACCAGTGCATGAAAATGCAAAACATATAACATAAAATGCAAAACAAAGGAAACAGTGGGCGGGAGTCATAGTTGATGACAACTGATAGTTGGAATGACTTAACAGTTAAATAGTTAAATTATTTAGTAGTAAATTATTGTAGTGAGGACTTTTATTTTGAAACAGTTGTGGGCAGAGGAAACAGTTGGCGGGACTTATAGTTGATGACAACTGGCAGTTGAAATGGCTGAGCAATTAAATAGTTGGATAGTTTAAGTAGTTTAATTATTTAATAGTGAATTATTCTAGTGAGGACTTTTATTTTGAAACAGTTGTGGGCAGAGGAAACAGTTGGCGGGACTTATAGTTGATTACAACTGACAGTTGAAATGGCTGAGCAGTTAAATAGTTGGATAGTTTAAGTAGTTAAATTATTTAGTAGTGAATTATTGTAGTGAGGGCTTTTATTTTTAAACAGTTTTGAAAGAGTTATGGGCAGAGAAAACTGTTGGCGGGAGTCATAGTTGATGACAACTGACAGTTGGAATGGCTGAACAGTTACATAGTTGATTAGTTTAAATAGCTAAATTATTTAATAGTGAATGAATGTGCATAGGTAGATAGTTTAATGGATGTTGATACACAGATAGTTTAATGGATGAAATTAAGAAAAAGAAGGGAAAGGAAGTGGGAAAATCGTTTCAGTGGTTCATCAACTTGTAACAGGGTGAACGGCATTTGCTTCGCAGCCCTCTATCGGCTATAACCGCTCTATGTAAGTTTGCCAGATCGAGTAGCGGATCTGTAGTTCGATGGAATGAGACATAAGAAACTACAAATTTGACTTGCGTTTGATGTCGCAATACATCATACTTTCATAAATCATGCAACATATTCTACTTTGTCTGTGGACATTATTTGCAAAGCCGGTGCTGGATAAACAAATAGCGTGCGTGCGACAGAGGGAAAGTTCTTTGGTGTTGCTTTAAAGTGGACCCTTTCACAGCAACAGTGGTGTGATTGGCTGGTTTGTGTGACGTCACCTACGTCTACAAACAACGCTGTCTGATTAACCCTGCTGTAATCGCGGGAAAATAAGCTAACTTTAGGTTATACTTTGATCTATTTTTATGTCTCTTAAGTGTAACGCTATTGCATTGCTGTTTGACAGTAGTGAAACAACCGTAAACTAGCTCATATTTGCGAGTTTGGGCAGTCGTGGCCTACTGGTTAGCGCTTTGGACTTGTAACCGGAGGGTTGCCGGTTTGAACCCCGACTGGTAGGCACGGCTGAAGTGCCCTTGAGCAAGGCACCTAACCCCTCACTGCTCCCCGAGCGCCGCTGTTGTTGCAGGTAGCTCACTGCTCCGGGATTAGTGTGTGCTTCACCTCACTGTGTGTTCACTGTGTGCTGAGTGTGTTTCACTAATTCACGGATTGGGATAAATTTCCCTCACGGGATCAAAAGAGTATATATAGTTATTTAGCTAATGCTATTGCATTGCTGTTTGACAGTAGTTAAATCAACAGTAAACTAGTTCATATGCTAGTGGAACATCATATCAAAGTAACTGCAGCAGAAGTTTATTCTTCCTGCCGCTCTCAGAGTAGCACTTGCAATATCAAAAGCAATCCTCAGCCAAAAGCTATATTTATGTGCATAAACGTTCTGTTGTGTTGCCGTGTGCGTTATTGAAAACTTAAGTGTACAACCTTATATCCATACTGGTGTTACATTTATCTTGATTTGTGTAGTCAACATGACAGTATTTTACTTTAGTAGCCTACAGTTTCAGTATAGCATGCTCATGTCTGTTGTAATGCTAGTAACCTGTTGCACAAATATCCCCCTACTGAAAAAACCAGCCTGACCAGCTAAAGGTGGTTTGCTGGTTGACCAGCTTGTTGACCAGCTTGTTTGACCACCATATGATGGTTGACCAGCTAGACCAGCAAATCTCTTGCGAAAACATACCTTCAGCTGGTTTACCCACCTAACGATGGTAATTCAGCTGGTTTTGCTTGTCGTACCACCTCAAGCTGGTCATTTTAGCTGGTGTTGCTGGTCTACGCTGCTGGTTTAACTGGCTGTGCCAGCTTATGTTGGTCAAACCAGCAGGACCATCTTACACCAACAATGTCAAGCTTGGCAGGCTGGTCACCAGCATGACCATCTTGCACCAGCTGTATCCCACACGACAGGGTGGTCAAACCAGCATGACCAGCTTCCTCAGATGGTCACGCCAGCATATCCAGCTGGTAGTCCAACCAGCTACACCAGCAAAGACCAGCAAGAGCTGGAAGAAAACCAGCAAAGACCAGCTTAAACCAGCTAAAACCAGCTACCAGCATAAGCTGGTTTATAGCTGTTTTTTTCAGCAGGGCCCTGCTGAAAAAAACAGCCTGACCAGCTAAAGGTGGTTTGATGGTTGACCAGCTAGACCAGCAAATATCTTGCGAAAACATACCTTCAGCTGGTTTACCCACCTAACGATGGTAATTCAGCTGGTTTTGCTTGTCGTACCACCTTAAGCTGGTCATTTTAGCTGGTGTTGCTGGTCTACACTGCTGGTTTAACTGGCCGTGCCAGCTTATGTTGGTCAAACCAGCATGACCATCTTACACCAACAATGTCAAGCTTGGCAGGCTGGTCACCAGCATGACCATCTCGCACCAGCTGTATCCCACACGACAGGCTGGTCAAACCAGCATGACCAGCTTCCTCAGATGGTCACGCCAGCATATCCAGCTACACCAGCAAAGACCAGCAAGATCTGGAAGAAAACCAGCAAAGACCAGCTAAAACCAGCTGCCAGCATCAGCTGGTTTCTAGCTGTTTTTTTCAGCAGGGATAACATTCAGTACTATGACTATTGGACCTGAATGCTATTGTTATGCTCCATTTGTGGTCTTAGAGTGCCATCTAGTGGCCAATGTATATAAAGACACGGTGCAACTTCTGATTTCTATTGCATTGGCTTCGGTTGATTCCCATTGCTGTTCAGCATTTTGGTTGTTGGCACAGCAATTATTTATTGCATAGCAATTATGTATATATTGCAGAGTGAATATTGTTTAGTGCTCATTAGTCTGTATATTGTGTGCATACATATGTATATATATTTATGTATATTTATGTATGTTATATTCTTTATGTACAATTTATATTTATATATTCTGTATTTCTTTATTTACAGAAAACCACACACACACTCACACACATATACATACCTATTTAAACACACAAAGAACACATACAATTGCAAGCAACAAGCACTTTATTCACCAGCTTGAACTGGATTTCAATAAATCTGTTGAACTAAACCAAAGGTTGCAGCGACTCTCTTACCGGAGTACATAGCCAGTTCAGGTAGCGCCAGCGAATAATGCACACGGACTTCACAGTAATCAGTCCTTTGGTCTTTAAGTAATGTTACCCTAGCATAGTTATTTTGGGAGAAGAAATGTAAGTCTAACAGTGGCTAACAGTCTGCGCGTAACGTATATTTATGAATGGGTTTTCCAACTCTCGGTCAGAGTCAATCTTACAGTTGTAGACCTATGAAACCGTTTTTTTTTTTATGTGTATAGGGAGAGGAAAATACAGATCGTATTGAAAGTATTTCCCATATCGTAGCCTACTAGCTCGCTCGCAACAACAGCAAAAATGAAACATGGAGAGTGGATGTCTCCGCAGAGACACCACTGTTACATTAGATGCGCACTCAATCGCAATTCGACGCAGGGAAAAAAAAAGCAAAGACTGGTAGAAACCATAGGTAGAAACGAAGGTAAATTTGATTAAAGCAAAACTTGGCCAATAACATTGTGTATGCACTTGCGGTGAGCCTAGTGAATTGCAGACTATAGCCTAACCAACGAAAGTAAAGGAGATTTGCACCACATAAAGGCAGTGTTGTGGGTTGTGTTTCTACAACATGTTAGCACCAGAGTTCATTTCTGTTATAAATGAAGTAAGCTAAGCCTTTTCTCCATTGCCAACGTGAACTACCGGTATGTTCAAGCAGTGACATGTGGTTTAATGCATGGGTTAACGTGACGTGAGTCAAACAGAAGATGGGCCTGGGTCATTCCACGTCAATTCAACCAGGGCCCATGCACTTAGGTCTCAAACAATTCTGAAAAAATTACTAGGTGTATCTATGTTATCCAGGAGACACACTGTAAAATTACTCTTATGTAAGATTAATACTTTCCAAGAAACAGCCAGTTTTACAGGGTGAGGGCGGAACTAAACCATGTAGGAGGCTCAAATTTTGCATTCTGCATAATATGTAGCAAAATCGTCACGTTTGGTCTGGATGATCCTGCATGGTCATAGCTGTCCCTCAAAGTTGATTAAAATTTTATTGGAGTTTTTGGCTGGGCTCTGTTTAGGCCTTCAGAAGACATATTTGTACTCAACATAGGCTGCATAATTGTGTGACTCATATTCTGACTAGATTCTGAGTATGACATGCCAGGCTAACCAATCACAAGTCTGCATCAGTCTTTATAATAACATGACTCTACACTTGTCTGCTGCTTTTAGGTGCCGATTTTTCCTCCCTAACCACCACCAGTTTGGCCTTGTCCAGGGGGTAGGCTCCGCCCCTGCCGTCTCATTCCACTGGGGTCTGCACACTCCGTGACCTGGACCGAGGACGAGGCCTATTTCATTGCTTATGTCTTTTGTAAATACTTTGATGGATTAAAACATGTGTTAACTTTCATTGTACCTCTCTGAGTCTTTCGGGTAGAAATGACTGGGATTTGGTATTCGGTTCGGAATTCGGCCAAAACTTAAATGATGGATTCTGTATTCGGGAGAGCCGTAAAAATCAGGAGTTGGTGCATTCCTATAAAAAAAAGGTTACTAAGTTGTTTTCTTTTCCATTTAAATGATACATAATGAATAAATTACCTTGGTTGCAGCCTCTCAGTGAGCTGATCTCATCGAGCTGAATGTGGTAGTTCTGGTGAATTCTCAGTTGTGCAGTGATATACATGTCAGTAGTGTAACAGCCAGGATCATTCTCCTTTCTTATCTTTTCTACCTTCTCCAGCAGCTGCTGCACCTTTGAGTTCTTGTCCAAGATGTGATAACGCACTTTTGGGATTTCAGTGATACCCTCTCCAGCTTCTACAATGTCTCTGATACCCTCAGTGTCCTCCACACCTTCACCAGTTACCACTATCTGACAGTAACCCCTGACTTTTTCACCAAAGAAGTGATTCACTCTCCTGAACTCCTCTTTGTCTTCATCAGATAGTGGACCTCGAGGAACAAGCAGGAGGAAAGCGCCCACTCCTGAATCACAGAGACGCACACACTGCTGCACTGCCAGCACATCCTCTTTGCAGAACTGTGTGTTGGCCAAAGAGGGCAGCTGGACCAGAGTAACATGACGTCCACACACTTCTGCTCCTCCCTTCCCCCACACTGGGCTGGACTCTGTCTGGTCTCCCAGTATCAGGGCTGCTGCTGAGGCCTTGGCTGCTGCGTTGCTCCCACACAACACCAAGTTTAGCCCTGAATCTGCAGAAGAATGCAGAATGTGATGAGAGAAATTATTCAGAGTTTTGAGTCATCACTCTAACATTAGTCTGGGCTACATCACAAATATGGGATAAGAGAACCCGGAAATTTTGAGTAAACCAACGTTTTAAGTTAGAAATAAGGGTCCCTGGCATGTAGAAAGTGCCAGATGCTAACTTTCATATTTTCCGAGTCCACAATAGGGCTGTATGCGCTGGCAAGAAGACTATTTTTGCAGCATGTAGCATATTGGTATGCATTGCTAACCCGAGCCAAAATGTCAGTTTAAGCAACATCAACCATCTTTATCAAAATAATTAAATTAATTAAACCTGTGCACTTCATCTTCTGGTGACTGACCAGTATGGTGTTATTATAGTGCCATTAGTCGAGAGCTCAGTGAAACATGTTCCGAGCAAATAATATTAATTCACACGTGCAGACACAGCACCAAGCGAGAAAAAAACAGCTGTATGGCACGGTTACATGTAAGGATGCAAACAAACAAACATTACAACTTGATGATGGGATAATGTTGAGCCAGATATTTTATACCATGGCTTATGCATTGCAGGTTTACGTTGTGCCATCAATAAGAGAAGCCATTTCATTTTTACAATTTTAGTATAGCCTATTTACTATCAGAAAATGTCCATTATTTAGAGTATTTTGTTTATTTGTGTAGTTTACAGTCTATCGCCAAGCATTAACAGATGTCTTACTACATAAATTTAACATACCGGTATATTAACTCACACTCACCAACATTACAACTTGATGATGGAATAATCTTTGTTGGTTCTCCGTCCTGATCCTGTTGCTTTGAACATTCAGTGGAAGGTTCAGGTGTCTCTGTGGATTCTTTCTCTTTACATTTATCACAGGTCACAAAACTCCAGTTATTTCCTGAAATAATTTCTTTTATAGCCTTCAGTGCACCCCGCCGTGTTTTTTTTTTAAACTGGTATGTCCTTCCTCCACATAATTCAGTTATGCTTTTAATTTCCTCTTTGTCTGTCTTGGGATCTTTGTCAGTGAAGAAGACAATTGAGTTCTGAAATGCCTGCTCTGAGAAAGAGTTCACAATGTCAACCATCCTCTGTCTCTTTGCAAAGTCCTGAGAGTTCACCACCAGCACCAGCGCATGAGGGCCAGGTGCACAGAGGGCCACACACTCCTTTACTTTCTCTTTGATGTCTTGATCTGAGAGATCTTCTGTGAATAGCTCACCAGTGACGGCTACAGTAATAACACTATCCTGCACAAATCTAGTGAATGCTATGTTATGATTCTTTGTAGGAGCTGTGGTAGCTTCTGTCTCGAACACATCTTTGTCCAGGAGGGAGTTACAGACTTTGTTTTTCTTCACCCAGTCAGATCCCACCAATGCAATCTTCAATGTTGCTGTAAATTGAAGAAAGGTATAATTGTGGTTAGTCTCTCTAAATATACTTCAAATATGTTATTATGATGATAAGGAGCCTTCAACATCATCCATGTTAACATACGACCAGGGATGGACAGTATTTGTGATACATGTATTTAAATTACGCATTTCAAATACAACATGGTATTTTGTAGGCTTGGAGTGATGTCATATTCGTTTGAAAACTTGAGCTGGGTTGCATTCCAGTTGTCAAGAAGTCGTAATAACAATATGCTACAATATGTTTGCTCTAATGTCTGTTGTTAGGTATTACTACAAGATATAGCAATGCCAGTTTGTAATGCAGCATTACACAGTATTTTATACCAGTGGTTCTTAAACTTTTCGTCTGGCAACCCCCCAAAAAACATGGGCCAAGTCTCACAACACCCTTCTCTCTAACCAGCGAAATTTGGTTTCGAAATGTTGCAAGATGGGCATTGGAGGCAGCCTATCTCTAGATAGACTGTGTCAATAGCAAAGGCATAATATCAATGTAGCCTTTGACTAAAAACTAGGGCTGTCAAATGATTATTTTTTTCTTAAAGTGTAAGCTCAGTGTAAAATGACCCATAGTCCTGTTGTTCAAGCTCATCGCATGCAGCCCATATCAATTCAAATTCAATTCAAAGAACTTTATTTTTCCGTTAGGAACTTCACATGTGGAGGAGCAGCAGGGTGTGTCCATACCCAACAACACATACAATAAACAAACACACACACGCGCGCACACACACACACACCATCAGCCCACACTAGACATATGGCAGATAATAAAAACTTTGCTGAGCCTGGTGAATAAATAAGTTGTTAATATCTCCACAGTGGAGGGACAATAAATAATAGTTCAAAAGAGTCCAGGTGTTAAAAGAGAGAGAAGACAGTTCAGCCATTCAAAGGTCTAATGGATGCTGGGACAAAGCTTGACAGGGCTCTACTTGTCCTTAGTGTAGGTGCTCTGTATCTGTGGCCTGAGGGTAGGAGGCCATACTGACTGTGTAGAGTGTGTGTGATGTCCAAAGTGATTTGTTTTGCTTTTTGCTTAGACGTTTTGTTGTATATGCTGATGAGTGATTCCTGCTGTTGTCCAGTTATTTTGCTGCTTTTGATGATTCTGTTTAGTGGGTTTCTATGGATGTTGGACAGTGCTCCA
The DNA here is from genome assembly GCF_046254945.1 of Alosa pseudoharengus. Taxonomy (NCBI): domain Eukaryota; kingdom Metazoa; phylum Chordata; class Actinopteri; order Clupeiformes; family Clupeidae; genus Alosa; species Alosa pseudoharengus. Next base: position 1,742,051 of record NW_027468859.1, read on the forward strand.
AACCATCTGCGTTACCGGAGCTTGGCCTATGCGAGAAAGCTGAACTCCAATCCAAAGACATTTTTAAGGACATTTAAAACAATTTGCAACTTTATTTTGTACTTTATGTTTATTTGCAATAAATACCGACAAGCTTTCAACGACAACATACTTGGATTTTCTTGGATTCGAGTCTGACCCTGTACCCGCATTCTCCAGGTGGTTTCCTATCGTTTTATAGGAAGAAAACAGGGGGTTACAGGAAAAACTTAAACATTGTTTTTAGCCACTACATAATTTGTTTGACATTATTTTGCTTAGATTTGTAGATTTGAGATGAGAAATAAATAATTTACTATCTGATTATACCACTGTTGTAACCATTAATAGTGTCTGGTCTGATATATCAGCCACCTGTAAAACTAATTTATACCATTAGCCTGCTACTGTAGCTTACGTAAGCTAATTTAGTTTGACGTCCGGCTTTTGCTAACGTCATACTGTAGTGTTAACCAAAGATTCTAGAGTGCTATGCAGTGTTGCCACAGTTACCTTGAAAAAGTAATCTGATTACTGATTACCAGAGTTGTGGACTCGAGTCACATGACTTGGACTCGAGTCAGACTCGAGTCATGAATTTGATGACTTTAGACTCGACTTGACAAAATCTAAAAAGACTTGCAACTCGACTTGGACTTTAACATCAGTGACTCGTGACTTCACTTGGACTTGACCCTTTTGACTTGAAAAGACTCGCTACTTTCCTCGAACCAAAAGATCAAAAAGTATGCTCACACGACACTGACCGCTCTATCTCCTTTTGCACCTGTGTGCATCTGTGTGCATGACGTGTGTGGCACGACATCCAATCAAATTAGATCCACGTTGTTTTGATCTGACAGCATCGATATGTGAATGGCCATGAACACAATCATCTACGTCTACGATACACTAAAAACGAGGCTTGGTTGCCTCGACTTGCCGCGAACCTAGACAACCGTTTTGATTACATAGACTCATAGCCTATACCTCGGTTACGGTCTCGTTCAGTAAGTAGGCTAGCCTGATGCGCGGTCTGAAGCCAGCAACATTAACTTCTCTAACATTTAACTTTATAACTACCGAGATGTATTTGTAGCCTATGTGATGTAGGCTACTTCCCCATCAATAATGTGTAAATTGCCATGAACGCAATCATCTAGAATAAGGCTTGGTTAATAACTAACTTGCCGAGAATCTAGACCGTTTGATAATATTAGACTTACCCTCAGTTACAGTCTCGTTCAGCCTGGCATTGTCTTCGTTATTAGCCTACTATGATATGAATCCAGCAACATTCACTTCTCTAACATTCACTTCACTTCTCAACTTTAAGATAATATGACGTGTAGACTAGTATGAGATAGGCCTACTTCCCCATCGATAATGTGAATTGCCATCATCTACGTTGCACTAACAAGGCTGGTTATAATGAATAAAACTTGCCGACATGAAAGGGTAGCCTACAGCAGCATTTCTCAAACTGGAGACATGCCAGGTGAAAAACAGTTTTTAAAAAAAACTTGTAGCCTAGGCCCAGGTAGCACCCGATGCGCAATGGACGCACTCTGTTATTCATAGGGAAGCGCTCGTGTCAAGGCAGCTTAGTCACGATTTTGAACGAGGTTGTGAGAGTGGTGAATTTCATCAAGACCCGGCCCTTAAAAGTGCGTCTATTCTCCGCACTTTGCGAGGAGATGGGAGCTGACCAAAAGGCTGTACTGTTTCACAGCGAGGCAAGGTGGCTTTTACGAGGTAAAGTGCTTTCGAGCGTGTTTGAGCTCCGAGTCGCCTCTTCTTGGAGGAAGAGCGCATGTTTGAATCTGCAAGCACGTTCACTAATGAACATTTCTTGACGAAGCTGGCCTATCTTAGCGATATATTTGGAAAGCTCAATGAGTTAAATCTTCAGTTACAAGGCAAAGACAAGCACCTACCTCACCTAGCAGATAAGATTACTGCATTCACCAAAAAACTTGAGGTATGGAACAGGCGCCTCGATCGCAACAGTATTATGCCTTTGAGAATCTGACTGAAACGTCTGCTTCGGGAGCCACTCTTGTGATCCCGTGTATTAAACAATAGGCCTACATCACATCCCTGCAAAGTTTATTTCAAAAATATTTCCCAACCAGCAGCGCTCACTGGATTATGGATCCATTTAATGCAGCATGTTGGTTTTTCATTGAATATATTGTACAATGCTGTAAAATATTGGCCTATGCTTCCTAATATGTTGCTGGAAAACAGAAATATGTGTGTTTAATTTACAATGGCACATTATGTATTTATTTATTATTACATCTGCAGCACCAGCAGATTGGAACTCTGGTGAAGAGGATATATTTAGAACTTGTCATTATGTCAATACATTTGACAATTTTAAGCTTGACCTACCACTTTCTTAGAGCGATGAGGGACAGGTGGGGCTCGAGAATGCCCCCTTGATCAAAGTGGGGAATGAAAGAAAAAGTTGGAGAACCACTGGCCTACAGTAACATTTGGTCTCATCCTCGTGACAGCCTGCAGCCTACAGTTATTTACTTCTAAGCATTTATTTAAAGTAACTACCAAGATAACATTAGGCCTATGTGTAGGCTATTTGTAGGTATGTGATATAATACTTTCCAATTGATAACATTTCCATGAATATAATCATCTAGTTTATGCACTAGAAAGGCTTATGTGATCGGTTGATTACTGGAACTTGCCGAGAACCTATAGTGAACGGTAGAAAAAGTAGCAATGAGACTCGAGCACAGCCAATCAAGCCAGTGTTGCTTTGTATGTGAAAACCAGAGCGGTAGATAAAACTGATAGAGACATATATTAGGCTACATGTATATTATTTATTTTTTAATTTGAGGATATATTTTATAACGTGGTGACATGGTTGAAAATGTTAAAGGAGAATTCCGGTGTGAAATTGACCTTAGCTGCACTGAAAGATGTTGCCGAGTACTTACATGTGTCCAATAGGCACCTTCGGTCACCCCCTAGTATTCCGAATTGCGCCGAAGGTTTTCAGCTAGCTGTGGGGGCATAGCGTAACCTATGCAGCTAAATCGCTATTTTTACACCATTAAAAATGTTCCAAATAACTCCACACTGCATTGGTAGACTTCTGAGGGTCCTGACATTTAAAACGAGATACTGAGAACTTTGGACTCTAAAAAATGATGGGTTAAAAATAACCCAAATATAACCCAGCCGCTGGTTAACTATTGGACCAACACCACATTGAGTTATCCTAACCCAATGGTCTGGGTACATTATTAAACCCAGCAGATTGGGTATGATTCTAACCCAAAACGCTGGGTTATATCAACACAACATTAGTTAAATTGGCACAATAGACTGGGTAAAGGTAACCAATGTGCTGGGTTATAACTATATACATGTTGAGTAAAATTCACACAGTATATTGGGTATAGATTCAACCCAAACCACTGGGTTATATCAACAGAACTGCTAGTTAAAATTACCAGTTGTCGGGTTTTCCAAACCCAGTATTTGGGTTGCATTGAGAAAAAATGGGCAACAGATAGCCATGCAATGAAATAAAACAGTTAGACAGAATTATTTATTTGACAGTTTACTTTATTTTTTGAACGGATAGCCTACTCTAAAAGCAGCATCAGCATGTGATAAGTTACTTCCATGAAGACAGCTAGATTCCAGGGTCCATTTGGGGGTCAGCCCTGTCAATCAAAGAAAGAAAAAGAGTGAATTAATCACTGCTATTTACAGAACCTTATATCAAGACTTTCACGAACCATTATCAGTGAATGATGTTGACAATGACAAACATTAAAAATCCCCCAGGAGACAAAATATTAGCGCAACACACTCGGAAACCATGACCACCTCATGCAGTTGTTTAACAGCAGACTGACAAACGTTACGTTCAGTAATGTTAATGTTAGTGGCAGTGATAGTTCTACCGTTAGCTAGCTGCTAGATCATGTTAGCACATTCAGTTCGTGAAATCCAAGTTGTGTGTAACATTAATGTTACCACCAAAAACCACCCAGTAAGTTACATGGCTATAATATGAAGCTACCATGAATGCATTCATATGTTGTTTGGCGTGATGATTACCGTACGTGTGAAGAGACTACTTCGACTGTATAGCCTACATTAGCTGACACACATGATGCACTACCACGAAGCATTTAATTAGCCTGCTACAGTAACGTTAGCATACCAACCGTCTGCTAACGTTAACCTAGCCAGCTGTTGGTATGCTAATTTTAGTTCGTTTTAAAAGTTTGTTTTGTTTCTGTTCAGCAGTTCATACCCAGTGAACACAGAACTATGTTTTTAAGAGTCTGTCCTTGTGTAGATTTAACATTAACATGAGCAGTAATTGTAAGTTAATGTTAGCTAACGTTAGCTGGCTTGAATGACACAATTCTTAACCTGCTTGAGGCAAAACAAAATTGGCAGGCAATATCAATTCATATCACGAAGGGTAGCTTCTATCTCCGGGTGGACTTTTAAAATCCTTCTGAATAATAATAAAAAAAAGTTAAAAGCAGATACATACCTTCCAAAATCGCCTGATTTCCACTGCATGTTGACAGCTGCTGGACTGCATGGACGGTTGAAAGAATAACGATTTCCCCCGAACTCTCAAATAACTATGCAGCTGTGTTAAAGTTACCCTGGTGCTGGGTAGTGTACTCACGTCAGGTGGGGGAGAGGAGGGGCGCTGTCCTAAATTATCAACCCAACAAGCTGGGTTACAGAAAATAACCCAACATGAGTAAAAACAACCCCACACAATGACCCAACAGTTTTAACCCAGCGTTTGGGTTGAGAAAATAACCCAGCATTTTTTAGAGTTGGAAGTTTATTAAAAAAGACTGTTTATACAAGCAGTAACTTCAGAGAATCTCTCCGCTGGCCGCCATCTTGTAATGAAGTCGCGATCAGTCGACTGCCGAGCACGAACTAACAGGAAGGACAGGGGAACAGATTGCAAAAGTAATTACAAAATTACTAATTACAAAAGTAAATAGGAAATATATAGTTACTGTCTACATGAGCATAATGAGTACACGGTATCAACGAAGCTCAAAAGGTTTTACATCAGTGATGGGAATCTCGCGTAATGTTGTTGACAGAAGACGTGCTGCACACTTGAAGGAAACAGCTGATCAGTTACGTGATTATTTACATTACTTGTGGACTGGACTTGGAAGTTTGCAAATCTTGAGAAGATGGCAGAATACGAAGAAGACACAGAGTTATATGAGGAATTTGAAATCATCGGATCTGCAAAATATAAATGACTATTACTGCACACGTGAGGAGGAGTGACCGGCCGGCATGTGTGCAGGCTACACTGACATTACGGAGGAAGACGAGGCGAAGAGCAGGAAGGATGGTTCGCGTATGTGCAATACCAGGTTGTGGCAAGAGGATGAGGAGCAACAATCCAGAAACGTTTCACAGGCTACCTTTCCAGAAGCCCACTTTGAAACAGTGGCTTGTTGTTTTGTAACTCGATGTCGAGACACCTGTCATATTCTAAAACAGAGGATTACCGTGTATGTAGTCGACATTTTGATGCAGATGAGTTTGCTATCCCTACAAGAGGATCAAACCCCCCAAGACGGGTACATCTGAAGAAAAATGTCATCCCGAAAGCGACGGTAATTGCTCGGGAGGTATGTATGAAATTGTTTGACTATTTGCATGTAAAGCACACTGTTTTGGAATCATGTAACGTTACATGACCAAACTTTGCTTGCTAACAAGCCACTTAGCTTTGTATTCCGGAGAGCAGTTTATGCTGACGTTACTTTTCCTAGCCCACCATCAGAAATGTAGTTTGGGAGGGAGGAAGGGGTGGGCGTTGTTTCAGTGTGTATTTTGATAAATGGAATAGATGCATGCGTGGGGGACCGAACGCTGTAACCTACCTGGCCGAACGTGACTCGGTGTCCGCCGAGGTGAGTGGGGGATGGTTGCACCCATTGCATTGGGAATGGTGTCCAAGCCAGTCACACAGAAATTTTGAATAGTGTAATAGTCATTTATATTTTGCAGATCCGATGATTTCAAATTCCTCGTATAACTCTGTGTCTTCTTCGTATTCTGCCATCTTCTCAAGATTTGCAAACTTCCAAGTCCAGTCCACAAGTAATGTAAATAATCACGTAACTGATCAGCTGTTTCCTTCACTTGTGCAGCACGTCTTCTGTCAACAACATTACGCGAGATTCCCATCACTAATGTAAAACCTTTTGAGCTTCGTTGATACCGTGTACTCATTATGCTCATGTAGACAGTAACTATATATTTCCTATTTACTTTTGTAATTAGTAATTTTGTAATTACTTTTGCAATCTGTTCCCCTGTCCTTCCTGTTAGTTCGTGCTCGGCAGTCGACTGATCGCGACTTCATTACAAGATGGCGGCCAGCGGAGAGATTCTCTGAAGGTACTGCTTGTATAAACAGTCTTTTTTAATAAACTTCCTGTGCACTTCCAAAGTTCTCAGTATCTCGTTTTAAATGTCAGGACCCTCAGAAGTCTACCAATGCAGTGTGGAGTTATTTGGAACATTTTTAATGGTGTAAAAATAGCGATTTAGCTGCATAGGTTACGCTATGCCCCCACAGCTAGCTGAACCTTATGCAAGTTCGGCGAAAATCGGCGCAATTCGGAATACTAGGGGGTGACCGAAGGTGCCTATTGGACACATGTAAGTACTCGGCAACATCTTTCAGTGCAGCTAAGGTCAATTTCACACCGGAATTCTCCTTTAAGGTTACACTTAGGTTTTGAAATGAGTGTTTGAACAATGTTCTTCCAAAAAAAGGTTTAATAAATATATACAAATCTTAAAAGCATACAGTACATGATCTGTGTAAATATTATTTCTCTGTTGTTAAAAGGACTCGAAATGACTCGAAACTCAAACAGTAGGACTTGGGACTCGACTTGAGACTTGTCGGTCTTGACTTGGGACTTGACTCGGGACTTGCCTGTCTTGACTTGGGACTGACTCGGGACTTGAAGGCAAAGACTTGAGACTAACTTGTGACTTGCAAAACAATGACTTGGTCCCACCTCTGCTGATTACTGATTTTAAAAAGTAACTCCCTTAAGACTCCTTTAAAAAGTAACTTAGTTACTTTACTGATTACTTGATTTTACAAGTTACTTTATTAGTTACTTTCAGCAGCTGCCGACAACACCCCCACCGCCTCAACATAAAAATGATAACCGGTTTTGCCAATACTCACTATACTGGTAGTGCATTTTAACAGTAATGTCAACAATGTATAGCAGACATCCCAACCAACCTTACCTACTTGTTTGTTCAATAATGTCTAGTCAGTACACCAAATAAGGAAGGCCTATTAATAGAAATTCTGATAGTAAAATATGTAGATTTTGGTAGTTTGGCCTTTTCATGTAGCCTTGGCAGCTAGCCATCTAGTATAGGCCTGAGTAATATGCAAATGAAATTAGCATTGCTCATGGCCGGTTAAATGATTGCAAAAGTAACTTAACAAGTGCACTGTTACAAACAGTGCAGTGTGCAAGACTATCATTATGTTTAACTCTTATGAGACAATTGGGTACACTTTTGTCTGATGTGAAATGGGTCTTAAATGTTCCTTTTTGAGGGGCACTGACTCTGCCATGACGCTCCTGTTCCTAGATACACTGACTGAACTGATTAATTAAGTTCGGGAGTAAAGAGATATAAACCCACCTACACTGAAAACTGATTGGTTGATTTAGCAAAACAGACCAGGATGCTCTCTGTCTTGGATGCGCTTCAGGCACACACACCGCTCCTCTCTCTCTCCCTCTCCGTTGTGTGCGCATTAAACTCAGATGCACACGCAATTTGAAGTACGGTCTGGCTTACGTGCTCTTGTTCGCTCTAGGTTCCGGGAGATTTTATATAATTTGCGGCCGTCAGGAATATGTGGGAGACTCCCAAACTTCGGGAGACTTGGGATGTCTAGCTAGACAGCACTTTGTCAACAGCACAGGATGTACAATGTACCTTAATGGTGTCATGTTTAGCTGACACAAACTCAAAATAATGACTGTATAGATAAAATGTGCATCTCTCTCCTCCCTCCATTGTTGTTTACGTTTGTGTCGCTGCGTGGTTTTACACGTGAGTTGTCCTCATGCTGAAAAGGTTGGCATAGCCTACATGACATTAATCCCCGAGACAAGAAGAAAGCAAAGAATATATTTTTTTACTTAGGAAAATGACAAAAATAGTAACGCACAGTGACTTAGATAAGTAACTTTAATCTGATTACTGGTTTGTAAATAGTAGCGCGTTAGATTACTCGTTACCGAAAAAAGTGGTCAAAATAAACTACTAAGTAACGCGTTACTGGCATCACTGGTCGTGGCCTACCGGTTAGGGCTTCGGACTTGTAACCGGAGGGTTGCCGGTTCGATCCCCGACCAGTAGGAATGGCTGAAGCAAGGCAACTAACCCCTCACTGTCATAGATATACATATAAAGGCTAGATGGCTTATGGCGGAGTCTCTAACGGCATCACCGGCGGTCATCTTGTCACAGACAAGCTGTCTGGTGGGCTCTGTGGTACCTGATGTAAGGTGAGTGATCTGCACGAACACAAATACTCTTATCTCGCTGAAATCTTGACGGATTTACAAACGGTTTGGTTTTTTACAAACGTTATTAACATAGCTATAATCTGGATGATTGAAAATGTTTAAGTTATAATTTTTCATAAGTATGCAGTGTCATAACTACATCTCTGACGTTTATAACAAACCAAACCATTTGAAAATCAGTAGAAAATAGAGTTATGGTTATTTAAAAAGTATCTCTAACAGTTATATATTGACTCGACTTACACACGTGAGTTCCTCAGTGTTCGGTTTATTAAACTTAACTTTTACCACACACACATTCCCTGTATATATCTCTTCTTCTACTAAAGGCAGAACAATGCCCCTCTTTTTAACATTGAGGTCTATGGCAGAATCCAAGAATTTCCCAGAATTTTTCAAAGCCTTATTTTTCTGAGCAATGGATGCACATTTCGGACATGGTATCATGATCTCCAAACCCTCCTCCCCATTTCAGGAGAATGTCGTGACAGTATGACCCTCCAGTCGGGAGAAACTCAACATTAATGAAGGTGTACACTAAGTTTGCTTTGTACTCCAGCATCTGTCTGGCGTGGAACCGAGGCGTTCAAACATCAGTCATACGTCAGTGACAAGCCCCTGTGCAGGCGGGGACTGAACCAGAGCCCGTCTCTGACTGAACTCCACTTTGCCCTCATAAACATGAACTAGGACGACCCATCTTGCTACGCATTAATTATCTTTGATTGAAACACAATGTTATGAGTGAGCGAGCTGACTGTGGCAAGATGGCCGTGAGGTGCGGACGTCGACCTCCATTGGCCAGCAGTGCGGACGAGACATCTAGCCTTTTTTATATATATCTATGCTCACTGTTCCCCGAGCGCCACTGTAGCAAGGCAGCTCACTGCTCTGGGTTAGTGTGTGCTTCACCTCACTGTGTGTTCACTCTGTGCTCTGTGTTCACTAATTCACGGATGGGATAAATGCAGAGACCAAATTCCCTGTATACGCAGGTATACTTGGCCGAGAAACCTGATTTACATTTACATTCATTTCTACGAGTGTGAAATTAAATAATACAGCAGAATGCATGTTTTATCGCACTTTTGTGTCGCCATATCCCTACACCATAAGAAAAGAAACCTGTAACTCACCCATTAGAATTCACTCTGAGTATTTTGTTCAGCGAAGTTATTCACGATAGAACTGAAATCCAACTTCCTAGCAAAAGGTTAGATGAACATCCAAGCACTATCCGCATCAAAGATACATTTTCAGTGAGCCTAATCATGAATGACAGAAAATAAGAAATACGATCAATAGGCAACATCTCCCAACTCCCAACAGACCTTGTTCCTTTGTAAATTTTATTTATTTTTTAAATATTTTTTCCGGCTTTTCTGCCTTTAATTGACAGGACAGTAGAGAATGACAGGAAGTGAGTGGGAGAGAGTGTCGGGATGGGATCCGGAAAGGACTACTGGGCGGGAATCAAACAGTAAATTTGTACATTTTGAAAATACAAATAAACAACAAATAAGATAAGTTGTGGTTATGTATTAGCTTATTATTATTTCTGACCAACATTTCAATTTGGAACATCTAAAAAAGGGCTATAAATAGCTGTCATTCAAAGTTGAGTGACAAAATAACGTTGGCCCAAAGTATACAGCGTCATGCCAACGTGTGCTAAGGTGGACTACAGAAGGAAAGTGGAACAGAAGTTGCAGGAAAACAACTTGAAGGAGGCATGGGACTGCATGAAGGTTATCACTGGCCTGAAGAAGAGCAGCAGCTCTTGGACCTGGTCAGGGCGAACCAGTTGAACCACTTCTACAACAGGTTTGACTGCCCAGCTCCAGCTCCAATGGCAGTGGTCTGTCCACCACCCCCTAGCCCCCACCCCCACACCCCCTCAATACCAGTGCAACACTCACCTCCATCATCACAGGCTATCGTACCCCCACCATCACTGGATTTTGCACCCCTGCCCCACATGGCGTTCACGCACAATGAGGTGACAACGACTTCAGTCAACAGCCATCAGACATACAGATCCCAGATGCACCCCTCCCCTCCCCTTACACCCCCCATCATCACAACAGATCAAGTGAGATCCCAACTAAAGACACTGCGCAGCAATAAAGCAGCCGGGCCTGACAGACTGTGTCCAAGGCTACTCAAGGCCTGTGCTGCTGAACTAGGGGAGCCATTGAAGCACATCTTCAATTTGAGCCTATGCCTTGGACAAGTTCCAACACTGTGGAAGACATCATGTCTCACCCCTGTCCCTAAGAAGCCACACCCTAGTGAGCTTAATGACTACAGACCTGTCGCTCTTACATCACATGTGATGAAGACAATGGAGCGATTGGTCTTAAGCATGCTCAGACCTGAGGTATGCCATAGACCTCTCCAGAATATATCCCGCCTCCTAACATCCGTATCCATCCAACTTCCGGGCGTGGATTGTCTATGGGAAATAACATGGCGTTTTGAAAGATCGTACCTGTCAAACTCTGTAGGTGACAAAGTAGAAAAAGCTGCTGGGCAGATTGGCCTACACACTTCTGCCATCTAGTTTCCACTGGATTTTTTGATTTTCGGTGCCGTTTGAGTAGTATAGTCTATAGTATACTACTTAAACGGCACCGACAATCAAAAAATCCAGTGGAAACTATATGGCAGAAATGTGTAGACCAATCTGCCCACCAGCTTTTTCAACTTCGCTACCTACAGATGTTTTACCGGTATGATATTTCGAAACGCCATGTTATTTCTCATAGACAATCCAAGCCCGGAAGTTGGATGGATACGGAAGTTACGGAGGCGGGACTTATTCTGGAGAGGTCTATGCACTAGACCCTTTACAGTTTACATACCAGGAGGAAGTGGGCGTGGACGATGCCATCACTTATCTTCTACACAGGACACATTCTCACCTAGACAAGGGGAAAAGTGCTGTGAGAATCATGTTCTTTGATTTCTCAAGTGCTTTTAACACCATCCAACCCCTCAGACTGGGAGACAAGCTCTTGCAGATGGGTGTGGACGCTCACCTGGTAACCTGGATTACAGATTACCTGACCGAACGACCACAGTTCGTCAGACTGAAGAACTTTCTCTCTGACACTGTGATCAGCAGCACCGGAGCGCCACAGGGAACTGTGCTCTCTCCAGTCCTGTTCACCCTGTACACATCTGACTTCTGCTACAACACCGAGTCATGCCACATGCAGAAGTTTTCTGACGATACTGCAATTGTGGGGTGTATCAGGAACGGGCAGGAGGAGGAGTACAAGAGCCTGGGTACAGGAGCAATGGTGCAAACTCAATCATCTTCAACTCAACACTTCAAAGACCAAGGAGATGGTGGTGGATTTCCGCATGTCTAAGCCCACTCTGCTACCAGTCCACATTGATGGGGTCAGAGCGGCTCGGGTTATTCACCGACGCTAACTTGATGTGATTGGCTGGATGACCGTTCAATCAAATCAACAGACTTATTTGTGTCTCTCTGTGTGTGCGTTATCAGAGCCCACCCTTATTAGACATACGGTTCCAACTCTTTACGTGAGCGTTTATTTCCATATTTTACTTTCGTTTTAATCTGACAAAAAGTGTGGGGGATAGAATCGTGTTCCAGGAAAAGTGTGTACCCACATCCCCCACGCTTGCTACGCGCCTGAGTCTCCATTGATGGGGTCAATGTGAAGGTGGTAAGCACCTACAAGTATCTGGGTCTTCACCTGGACAATAAACTGGACTAGTCAGCCAACACTGATGCACTCTACAAGAAAGGGCAAAGCAGGCTGTACTTCCTGAGGAAGCTGCGGTCCTTCAATGTGTGCAGCAAGCTCCTCAGGATGTTCTACCAGTCTATTGTTGCCAGCATCCTCTTCTATGCAGTAGTATGCTGGGGAGGAAGCACAAGGAAAAAGGATGCGGGGCGAATTGACAGGCTGGTAAGGAAAGCTGGCTCTGTAGTGGGAGCTGAACTGGAGTGCATCACTTCAATATCTAACAAAAGGACCCTGAACAAACTGATCAACATCTTGGACAATGAGTGTCACCCACTCCACAGCACTTGTTAAACAGAAGAGCCTGATCAGCTGGAGACTTCGCTCACTGCCTTGCACAACAGACAGACTGAGGAAGTCATTTGTCCCCAGGGCCATTGAACTGTTCAATGCTTCACTTAAGGGAAGAGGAGAGATAGACTTCTCTGCATAGTCTGTCTGCCTCTTCACCCCCTCCATGTTTGGATACTGTCTGTCCACTAGCCACTTTTTACCACTGTCTTTCTGCCTCACTGTTTGCGTGCTATATTAGCACATTAGCACATATGCATAACCCCTCCCTCCATGCCACAGCCGAACTGTGGCCACACTTATACCTTTCTTAAAATAGTTATATATATAGAATATAGATATATAGACTTTATTTCTGCATTGTTGCCCTGTTGGACTTACTCATTTGCACTATCACCATGACCACTCACCATTGCACTATCACCATGACACTCACTCACACAGAGCACCTTACCTTACCTTACTATGCATAGAGAAACACTGGCTCAGTCCCTACCTCAGTCATTGCAAGCGCCTTCAGATTGATTAATCACCACTATGTGGATACTGTTTTAGAATTGATTCAGATTAAGTGTTAGTTAGTATAATTTGTATTTTAGTATGTTTAGTATATTCTTTATCTTCTACTGTCCTTATTGCTTTTTTTTTTTTAAGAATTTCTTTATTGAGCAACAGCAATACAAGGACTCAGAAAGGATGGGGTGAACCCCAAACATAAAAATGCTCACTTTTTTTTTTTTTAACAGTTTCAGAAAAAACATCCACCCACCCGCCCCTCCCACACCCACATACCCAACAACCCCATGTTAAGTACAGTGTATGAATGAAAGTCAATTAAAATTACAAACAAAGGACAGGGAGAGAAAGAAAAAAAAAAAAAACAATTACAAATTAAAAATAAATAAATAAATAAATAAATAAATAAACAACTCAGACCTGTGTCTCTTCTGGTTCAATGTCTAGAGTGTCTATGATGGACAGCAGGGGGACCCAAGTCCTATTGAATTTACTCAATGAGCCATTAAGGGAAAACCTAAGCCTCTCCAACTTCAAATTGAACAGAACTTCCTTGACCCATCGACTGTAAGAGTTGGGTGCAGTATGTTTCCAGTTAAGCAAAATCAAACGCCTTGCCAGTAAAGAACAAAAAGCCATGCAGTGTTGGGCTTTGCTTGAAAAGGATTTAGTTTGAAGAATACCAAAAAGAGCTGGGAGAGGATGGGGATCCTCCCCAACATCATAGGCCCTGTGGAGGGTACCAAATATTTCAGACCAAAAAGTTTTCAACTTAGGGCATGACCAAAACATGTGTGTGACGCCCCTTTGCTCCCCCTACGGGCCGTCTGCCGTTTTCTGTGGTGGCCACCCGGGCAGGTTGCCGGCTTGCAGTGGGGAGACCTAATTAAGGGAGATTGGCCTCACCTGGCGCCGGTGTAGGCCTATATATATCATCGCCATCCCTTGTATCTCTCTCTCTCTCCCATCATTCAGACACATTTTTGACACACGCACTGCAAACCACTGCTACTCACTTACATATGACTAACACGCATCCATACACTTAATTTTTCACCCCTAGACATATCTATTCATTCTAGATCACTTTAAATAAATATCATTTATTTATAATTGGAATCTGTTGTCAGCCTCTTTTGTGTTGTGCCATGAGCCGGGCGTAACACAAATTGGGAGCTCTCCGGAATTTTTCTCCGGTTACAAATTGTAGCGTGGCTTCATTCATATATTTTTTTTATTTTTCTCGGCAACGTCAACCGCTGTGCACTCCAGGTAAGAAGCAGTTGCTCAGCTTGGTCAAGAGGCTTTTCCTTCGAGCACTGTTTTGTTGTTTTCCGGGTTTATTTATTTTCGTGTTTGGTTGTTTACTCCTTATCGTCGGAAACAATCCCGGGAGGGAGTTTGTTAAAACTCCTTTAAGGGGCACGTGAGAACGGCTGCACTCATTGGAGGGCAGTGAGCCTCAAGCCTGGCACGCTTCAGAAGCGACAGGTGTAGGATAGTATAGTATTAACGACAGGTCTGGAGTGCACGATGGTCCATGCCGGGGTGAGTAGTACTTCTTTCCTCATACACTGATTTTTTTTGAACGAGAGAGAGAGCCAAGTGCGTGTGTGTATTTATATTGCTTTCGTTCGTCAGATGTGGTTTGTAGCCCAATAGCTATTTCGTAACGTTATTGCCAAACACTTAGAGGCCTGTAGCTGCTGGATTTCAGTTACGATTGGTGGTGGTAGCCTATGTAACGTTAATGTGAAATCGTTGTGAACAGCAGTAGTTTAGAGAGTAAGTTTGTCTTGCTTACCTTTGTTGTCGAGTAGCTTTAAATCCAGTGTTGGGCTTGTTTAGCTGATGCTGACGAACTCACCCATTTGCAACTAAGTGGTGAGCTAAACTGTGTTAAACTGTTTTGTTTTGTCCCCTGTTTGGTGCAGTAGTTTGAGCTACCATTAAGTTGCGTCAGAGTTCATCCTTGTCTAGTAGGCCTGGCTATGCTATGGAAGCTGGGATTGTGGAAATGCAATTCCAAATGTAACGTCTGCTTATGGTAAGTCATTTTTAACATTTTATGGGTTGTAGTAGATAGACTGGGGACGCCTAGTTTGTCCGACTAGCCTTATGAGTGTTAATTCTACTAACAAGAGTAAAATGTTCTGTTTGAAGGGTGTTTAATTGTTTATTTGTTTAGCATATATATTTATTTCTCTTCCTTTTTCTGGTTTGACCCAAGTTGTGCGGTAGCACAGCAACCAGTGCACCTTTGTGCTGATTATTTGTAGGCTGTGGCCGGTATAAATTGTATTTAGTCTACATTGAGGATTGACTATACAAGGTTGTAAATAGCCTGTGTCCTTGTAACTTAGCATTAGGATGTCTAATATTGTTGAGGAGTTTATTGCTCAGCCCACTGAGGGGATGTTAGCCTATCTCACTAAGGAGCAACTAGTGCAGGTAGCCGAGCATTATAGAATGATCCTTAGTGCTCAACAAAAGAGAAATAAGGCTCCATTGTTTAATGCTATTAGGACATTTCTTATTGACAGGGGCGTACTGGGTATAGATAGTCCGTTACCCCTTACGCCTATGTCTGATAAAGAGGTTCGAATGCGAGAAATGGCTGTCCAAGAAAAACAGATGGACACTGAGTTAGCTTTGAGGAAGTTGGAAATGGAACGAGAAGTACAACAACGCCAGTTTGAGCTTCGCAAGCTAGAGCTGGAGCTTGCTGCCAAAGGAATCGCAGTTCCTGGCCCTTCTCCTGCTCCTCTTCCCCCTTCTCCTCTAGCCCCGCCAATAGCACCATCTGATCCAGCACCATTAGATATTAGCAGGTACATTAGGATGGTGCCACCCTACTCTGAGAAGGAAGTTGACAAATACTTTTCCCATTTCGAGAGGGTGGCTACTTCCTTAAAATGGCCCAAAGAGATCTGGACCCTGCTATTACAGTGTGTGTTGGTAGGCAGAGCTCAGGAAGTTTATGCCTCTTTGTCTATGGAAGATTCTAGGTCGTATGACTCAGTGAAGGCTGCAATATTGCGTGCTTACGAAATGGTTTCTGAGGCATATCGGCAACGATTCCGTAACTACAGGAAGTTTGATAAACACTCCTATATTGAATTTGCTCGTGAGAAGGAGCACTTATTCAATCGCTGGTGCACTTCTCAGCATGTAGATTCCTTTCCACTGCTTAGGGAGCTAGTCCTTCTTGAGGAGTTTAGGAACTGTGTGCCCGATGGTATAGCTACTTATCTGAATGAACAGAAGGTGACCACTTTGGCCCAGGCAGCTGTATTGGCAGATGAGTATGCATTGACTCATCGTAGTATGCCATTCAGCAAGCCTTGGGACAGTTCTCAGAGGAACAGGGTTTCTTTCCGGGGTAAGTCAAAGCCTGTTGTGGCAGAGTCTAATCCTGTGTCATTTCAAAAGGGCCCTAGTATGTCAACTGAGAAACCATTTGAAATTGTGTGTTTTCACTGCAGAAAGCCAGGACACAAGCTCTCTGAGTGTCAGGCAAAGAGGAAGGATAAGGGGAATATGACTGTGCATTCGCTTAACAATCCTCACTGTGGCTGTGAGGCTGGCAGTGACTGTTCTCATGATGTTTGTGGTGGTGATGACTCAGACTATTCTTCATTCATCACCTTAGGTTTTGTGTCTCTTCCAGGTCAAAGCAAAGTGCCTGTGCGCATCCTGAGAGATACAGGTGCGGCACAGTCCTTTTTGTTGGAGGGAGTTGTGCCTCTCTCTGCTGAGACTGACACAGGGACTCCGGTACTGGTTAGGGGCATTGAGATGGGTTTTCTGGAAGTGCCTTTGCATCGAGTCCAGCTTTCATCCGGTTTAGTCACTGGTAATGTTGTGGTTGGGGTACGCCCTTCGCTCCCTGTGCCAGACATTGAGTAAGTCCTTGGCAATGACCTAGCTGGGGGTAATGTTTGGGAGACTACTCGGGTTACATCACCGCTACCAGTTGTAGTGGGTGCTCCTCTGACCTCTGACATATCAGATGAATGTGCCAAGAAATTCCCTCATGTTTTTCCTGTCTGTGCTGTAACAAGAGCTAGAGCTAAGAAGCTACAGGAAGCTGAGGTGCAAGAATTCTTAAATAGATCTTCGCCGGTGGTCAGTCAGGTTGTTGAAGCAAGAGCTGCCATTCCTCAAATTGATGGCCAGTCTGACACTGGGAAAGAAGTTGTAAGCTTATGTGATAACCATTCAGTTGTGGTGACCGAGTCTGATCCGTCAGTGTTAAAGTCTGAAGTCGATTCAGACTTATTATCTAGTCTGTTCCAGGTCTCATGTGAGGATCTCATCGCTGAACAAAAGGCAGAGGGGGACCTTAAGAGATTGTGGTGCCTGAGGGAGATAGTGAAGGTGAGGCTTCCTGCTACTATCTAAAGGAAGGGTTGCTATATCGGAAGTGGACTGTGACCAAAGACGGCTTCATACATACAGTTGTTCAGGTGGTAGTGCCTCTGAAATTTAGACAGGCGGTGTTGAAACTCTCCCATGATGGGGTGGCAGGACATACCGGTATTCGTAAGACCTATGATCGGGTGGCACGCAGGTTCTTCTGGCCTGGGTTGAAGCGAGATATCTCAAAGTACATCAAAGAGTGTCATACCTGCCAAATGACTGGCAAACCCAACCAGAAGATACCTGTGGCCCCTTTACAGCCTATTCCTGCTGTGTCTGCACCATTTGAATATCTGCTTGTTGATTGTGTTGGCCCATTGCCCCGATCACGAGCTGGTCACTGTTATCTTTTAACAATCATGTGTCAGTCCACTCGTTACCCTTCGGCCTACCCTCTCAGGTCCATCACTTCTCGTGCTGTTCTCCGAGCTCTAACAAGCTTCATGTCTACTTTTGGCATTCCGCGTGTCATTCAGTCAGACCAAGGGACAAACTTCATGTCCAAACAGTTTGCTAGAGCATTGCGTCAGCTAAAGGCTAGACATAACATATCCAGTGCATATCACCCACAGAGTCAAGGGGCTCTTGAAAGATTCCATCAGACCCTTAAATCCCTGTTGCGATCTTTCTGTGTTGAGCTTTCCAGTGACTGGGAGGAGGGTCTCCCCTGGCTGCTGTTGGCTATTCGTGAGGTTGCACAAGAGAGTCTTGGCTTTAGTCCCAATGAGCTAGTGTTTGGCCACGCTGTTCGAGGACCCACAGCCATCCTGGCTGATGAGTGGAACACTAAACAGCCACCTGCTAATGTGTTGGACTATGTCAGTGGGTTTAGGTATCGCCTCTACCAAGCACGTGCTGCTGCTAGGGATGCGCTAGCGAGATCACAGTGTAAGATGCAACGTCTTTTCAATCGAAAAGCTGCAGAGCGGGGTTTTGAGAAAGGGGATCAGGTGCTAGCCATGTTGCCCATCATCAATAGCCCATTCCAGGCCCGTTTTGCTGGTCCTTACACTGTGGTTAAATGTCTGTCTGATCACAACTATTTGATTAGTACACCGGACCGGAAAAAGAAGACGCAGGTTTGTCACGTTAACCTTTTGAAGGGTTACTTCTCCTCTAAGCCTGTGGGCTTGGTGACTTCTCCTGTGTGTCCTCCCTCCTGTCAAGGTTCTTTGACTGTGTCGTCTCCATTGGAGAAGGGTTGTGATGGTTGTGATGTTGATGAGGATGTGACTGTGCCCTCCCGTGAGGTTACGGAGGGACGGTTACGTAACTCTGAGATGCTAGCAGACTTGCAAAAGCATCTACTTCACCTGTCTAGCAAGGAGAGGAATGATATTGTTGACCTTGTAAGAGAATTTCCATCTCTATTCCCAGATGTGCCGAGCCGTACCACTGTCATTGAGCATGACATTGATGTAGGTTCAGCACGGCCTATCAAACAGCATGCCTACCGGGTGAATCCTACCAAGAGGTCTATTCTGCGGAAGGAGGTAGAGTACCTGCTAAAGCATGATTTAGCTGAGTCCAGTTTTAGTTCATGGAGCTCTCCCTGTTTGTTAGTAGGTAAGCCGGATGGGACCCATAGGTTCTGTACGGATTACCGAAAGCTAAACTCAGTCACAAAACCTGACTGTTTTCCCCTTCCCCGTATTGATGACTGTGTTGATCGTATCGGAGCGGCAATGTTTGTCAGCAAATTTGACCTCTTGAAGGGTTATTGGCAAGTGCCTTTAACACACCGTGCTAGGGAGTTGTCTGCCTTCGTGACTCCAGATAACTTCCTGCAGTACAAGGTTATGCCATTTGGAGTTCGCAATGCGCCTGCTTCTTTTCAGCGCCTTGTCAATCATGTCCTGGCAGGAATGACTGAGTGCGAGGCATATTTGGATGATGTGGTGGTGTTTAGCACCACCTGGCTGCAACATCTAGCTAAAATCCGAGAACTTTTCCAGCGTCTCTCCGGGGCCAACCTAACTGTGAATCTGGCCAAGTGTGAGTTCGGAAAAGCAACAGTTACTTACCTTGGTAAGGTGGTTGGTCGTGGCCAAGTTCGACCTGTTGGCGCAAAGGTTGAAGCCATTTGTAATTTTCCCATCCCTTGTAATCGGCGTGAGTTGCGGCGATTCCTTGGGATGGTAGGGTACTATAGGGGGTTCTGCCAAAACTTTGCTACAGTTGTCACACCCTTGACAAACCTCCTGAGTGTCAAAGTTCCTTTTCTGTGGACTGAGGCTTCTCAGCAGGCCTTTGAGGCTGCTAAGGCTCTCCTCTCTAGCGCACCGATTCTGGCTGCTCCCAGATTTGGCGAGCCTTTCCAATTGGCTGTCGATGCCAGTGATTATGGGATTGGTGCCGTCCTATTACAGACCAGCCCAAGTGGTGTTGAGCATCCTGTATGCTATTTTTCTAAAAAGTTCTTGCGCCACCAAATGGCTTATGCTACGGTGGAAAAGGAGGCACTGGCACTCATCCTCGCAGTCCAGTTCTTTGAGATTTATTTGAGCTCCGCTCCCAGCCCCTTTGGTATTTATCGACAGGATGCGAAACTCAAATCAGCGGATCATGCGCTGGAGCTTAATCCTCCAGCCGTATCCCTTGCGGATCCAGCACATTAAGGGTGTTGAAAATGTAATTGCAGATGCTCTTTCTCGAGCATAAGCATGTTTGTTGCTTGTGACCTGTTCTCTCTTTTGTCTTCCCAGTATCCAAGGGCCCGGGTGTTGGGACGACCCAGAGATGGAATGGGGTCACAGAGGTTTTTTTTGTTTATTGATGTTGTTTGATTTGATATTGTGTCTTGATGTTTCCCTAGGTTTCCTGGGTGGAAACCTTTCTGGGGAAGGAGGTGTGACGCCCCTTTGCTCCCCCTACGGGCCGTCTGCCGTTTTCTGTGGTGGCCACCCGGGCAGGTTGCCGGCTTGCAGTGGGGAAACCTAATTAAGGGAGATTGGCCTCACCTGGCGCCGGTGTAGGCCCATATATATCATCGCCATCCCTTGTATCTCTCTCGCTCTCCCATCATTCAGACACATTTTTGACACACGCACTGCAAACCACTGCTACTCACTTACATATGACTAACACGCATCCATACACTTAATTTTTCACCCCTAGACATATCTATTCATTCTAGATCACTTTAAATAAATATCATTTATTTATAATTGGAATCTGTTGTCAGCCTCTTTTGTGTTGTGCCATGAGCCGGGCGTAACAATGTGCATGAGGTCAGCAGGAGACTGGTTACATCTATTACAGGTGTCTGCGACGTTGGGGTAGAATTTTGACAGTCTATAATTTGTATAGTAGATCCTATGTATTAATTTACATTGGATTAGACCATGTTGTGCACAGATAGAGGAGTTGTGTACCAATTGTAAGATATTAGTCCACTGGTCCTCCTCAAGAGTCAGACCTAGATCTTGTTCCCATAGGTTTTTTGTTTGTTGAGGAAAGACAGCGGTAGTGGAGTCTAACACCCTAAAAATATCTGAAATATTTCCTCTCTGATTGGGGTCCATCAAGAAAAGTTTATCAACTAAGGTCAGTACAGGAAGATTCGGAAAGTCAGGGTAATTTTTCTGAACAAAATCTCTAATTTGAAAAAATCTAAAGAGGTGAGAGGGAGGAAGTTTAAATTTGGTCGATAAGCCAGTAAAGGACATGAAAGTGCCGCCATCATAAAGATCATTAATTGACACAATGCCCCTGTCAAACCACAATTTAAAAGCAGAGTCCATAGTAGATGGTTTAAAGTTATGGTTGTTTAGTATTGGTGCATAGATTGAGCAGTCTCCCAAGCCAAAATGCTTCCTGAATTGTAGCCAGATTTTGAGGGACTGTTGGACTACTGGGTTTTTGCTTGCATTACATTTGCTTGTAAGATTTTTTTCCGTATACGCACGGGTTTACTAGCCCAGAGAAACTTAGACAATGATTTGTCCAATTTGCCAAAAAACTTTTTTGAAATGAGTACAGGAATATGCTGTAAGAGGTAGAGAAACTTTGGCAATATGGCCATCTCAACAAGGTTCGCCCTGCCAGCCCGTGACAAAGGTAGAGTGGACCATCTAGTAAAGTCATCCTCAACCTTACCAAGCAAGGGGACAAAGTTTTTATTAAAAGTGTCTGTCAGAGTCTTGGTTATGATTATACCTAAATATTTAAAACTATTATCTGCCCTTCTAAAAGGAGAAGTGCTGTCTGGGAGAACCCCAACCAACTCATTTAATGCAAATATTTCATTTTCCCAAAATTGAGTTTGTAGCCAGACAATTGGCCAAACTGTTTTAAGATGTTTTAAGATGTCTAAGGTGACTGGCAGTGATGTGAATGGATTGGACACATAAAGGAGCAAGTCATCGGCATATAAAGATAATTTATGTTCAGTGTTGTGGCGAAGGATACCTTGAAATCCCGGTTCAGATCTCAACCAGATCGCTAACGGTTCAATAGCTATGGCAAACAATAAAGGAGATAGTGGACAACCTTGTCTTGTACCACGCTGGAGTTGAAAAGGAGGTGAGAATGTATTATTTGTTTGTACAGAAGCAACTGGGGATGAATATAGCAATTTAACCCATGAAATAAAGCCAGAGCCCAACCCAAATCTATTCATTACCTCAAACAGGAAATCCCATTCTACCCTGTCAAAAGCCTTTTCCGCATCCAGCGACACCACAACCTCTGGTATGCTGGAGCTAGGAGTGTTGAGTATATTGAAAAGCCTTCTAGTGTTGTAAAATGAGTGTCTACCCAATATAAAGCCTGTTTGGTCTGGTGAGATAATTTCTGGTAGAATCTGTTGGAGACGAAGAGATAAAAGTTTAGCAAGAATCTTGTAGTCAACATTTAAGAGTGATATGGGTCTGAAGCTACTACAAAGTAGTGGGTCCTTATCCTTTTTTAACAGAAGAGAAATAGTAGCATCATTTAAAGTTGGGGGTAGCCGGCCAACAGACAATGCCTCATTATATACATCACTTAAGATCTTGGAAAGAAGTGGGGAAAATCCCTTGTAAAATTCTACTGTGAAACCATCTGGACCCGGTGACTTACCACTTTGTAAAGCCCTGATAGCACTTGCAACCTCAGATGGAGATGTTGGGCTAGCTAATTTTTCTACCCACTCTTCTTCTATTGTGGGGAAAACAATATTATTAAGTATATTGGGTGTATTTAACTGAGGGTGGTCAGATACATATAGATCAGAATAAAATTTTGCAAATGTTTCATTTATACTTTTTGGGTCAGTAAGGGTGGTACCAGATGGTGATTTTATGGTTGGGATTAGCCTAGAGGCAGCAGCTGCTCTGGATTGCTGGGCAAGGAGTTTGCCAGCTTTATCTCCTGACTCAAAGAATTTTTGTTGGGATTTAAGCAGTTGCAGTTCTGCTTCATTGGTGGTTAAAAGAACTAGTTCAGAATGAAGTTGCAATCGTCTTTTGTAGAGTGCAGGATCTGGGTTTGTAGAATAATCATCATCAACTTCAAAGATCATTTGTGTTAACTCTGTCTGTCTTTTCGCATTTGTTTTCTTAAGGTAAGCTTTATAAGAAATTACACAGCCTCTCAGATATGCCTTGTAGGTTTCCCATAAAGTGCCCCTTGATACATCTGGAGTGTCATTTATTGTAAAAAATACTTGGGAGTTGGTTGTGGCATGCTCAACAAAGAGGTCATTAGCTAGTAAACTTGAGCTGAATCTCCATCGCCTCAGAGGACGTCTGTAAGTTGGAAAATGAATGTCTAGAGAAGTGGGAGCATGATCTGAAATTATAATACTATGGTAGTCACATGAGCATATATTAGAAAGTAATCTGTTGTCTAAAAGAAAAAAGTCTATTCTAGAATAAGAATGATGGACAGGCGAAAAAAAAGAAAATGATTTTTTGTATGGAAATTTAAACCTCCATGGATCTGAAAAACCCAGCTGTGATGCAGTGAATGAAAGTAGTTTGGCTGACTTTGTAAGGGAGTGTGGTCTGGCTGAAGATCTGTCTAAGTTAGGATGCTGAACAAAATTGAAATCCCCCCCTATGATTACATGGTAAGTGTCAATATTGGGCATGGATGTAAAAAACTTAGATATGAACTTATCATCATCCCAATTTGGTGCATAAACACTGGCTAAGATGACAGGGGTGTCGCACAGCTGTCCTGAAACTATAACAAACCTACCAGATGAGTCAGATACAAGTTTTTCTAACTTAAAGGGAATGTGACGTTGAATCAAAATTGCAGCCCCCCTAGCCCTGTCACTGAACTTGGAATGATACAGTTGGTCGAACTGACCCCTTTTAATACGCAGAATTTCCTCTGTACGCAGGTGTGTCTCCTGCAAAAACACCACCTCGCCTCTCAACCCCTGAATATGAGACATGATCTTATTTATTTTCGTCGCTTGGTTTGCCCCTTTGACGTTCCATGATATGAAACGGATATTATTCATTGACTTTTTATTATCCATGTAAGCAGTGAGTTCTGTGTGAAGTATGCATAATACACCATGATATTAATGTGCATGGAAAGTAAGCACATGCAAGAGCACAATGTCTGAGAGATAGTAAAGGAGAGGAAAAAGAAAAGAAAAGAAAAAGAAAAATAAAAGCCCTGTGGACACCCGTCCCCAGTACAACCCACTCCCAGTAACCCCTTATACCCACAATCCCTGCACAAATGTGCCATCTTCACTTAGCAAAAATCTCCCGGGGCTCTACTCCACTCTCTCTACCCCCACCACACAATAATTAAAAAGTGTTATTATAGAAAAGTGAATTGAACCATTCTACATGGCATGACACTAAAAGGAGTGAACATAGACTAGACAGTAACAGTACCCTAACTCCAAAAAAACACAGAACAGAATGAGTTAAACTTCACGCCGTTTCATGCACATTTAGCCTACACATTATAAGGCTTCAATAAGCAATTAAACAAAGCTAACAATAACTGTAACGATACAGAGATGACTATGGTTCATAATCTTGCCCATGGGCAGTGAACAGGCAGTCCAAGCTTATGTCCAGCGCCACTCGGTGACATAGTGAAAGTGAAGCAACGCATAGCCTACCATAGAAGTGGTCGCAGTCTCTCTGTACACAAAAAACGAATCAGTCCTCCTCCATCCTCGAAGCAGGCTCGTACGTGGCCAGAAACTGCTCAGCTGCTCTCACCGATTTCAGGTGCCGTCTTTTGCCATTTTCCGACCTGATAAACAGTCGCGCAGGATACTGCAGTGAGGGCTTGAGGTGGAGAGTGTAGAGTTGTTGCATCACTTCTTTGTATTCTGCGCGTTGTTCTAGGACTTCGGGGCTGTAGTCTTTGTAAATGTATATCGGCGTATCATTGTACTTCAGCTCGCCTCGTTTTCGCCGGGCTGCACGAATCACCGCTTCCTTCGTTTGAAACATGTGAAAACAAATGATTACCGCTCTGGGCTTTTCTCCTTCGGCTGGTTTGACTCTAAGCGCACGGTGGGCTCTCTCAAGTTCTGGGGGGGAAGGCAGCACATCTTTCCCCAGTACCTCAACCAAAAGATTAGAAAAAAAACAACGTTGGTCTCGTACCTTCGATCAATTCAGGCAGTCCTATGAGGCGAAGATTGCACCGCCTGCTTCTCCCCTCCAGGTCTAGAACCTTAGCTTTCAGCTTTGCATGGTCTTCAGCCAGAGCAGTCACCTGTGCTTCTAGGCGCTGTAAATCGTTCAGCCCAGATTCCACATCGGAATTGTTCACTGTAGACTGGATCCCGTCTAACTTCGTTTCAATGGCACCAAGCTTGTTTTCAAATCTTGCAGGAAGCGAGTCAGGATTAGTTAGCAGGTCCGCTTTGAGGTTGTGTAGCATGCTAGCCAACATAGCGTTGTCGACAGCGGGACCAGCGGCAGAAACATGTTCTTTTTTCTTGTCTTGTTTGCTTGGTTTAGAAGACATATTGGCTGGCAGTGCGCGTAAAACACATTAAAACAAGTCGTAGTCACTAATTTCAGTAAATTTCGGCGAATAGATGGTCAAATACAAGTTGTGTGGCAGGAGCCCCAAAAAACACCACTACTCCATTCCTCGTCCTTATTGCTTAACTGGGTTTTTATATACTTTAATTACTTTTTCTGCTGTTAGTGAATGTGTGTGTGTTGTCTGTATGCCAGACATCCCAAGTCTCCCAGAAGTTCCGGGAGTCTCCCGCATATTGATAGCGGCTCCCTGATGCCCGCAAATTAGATAAAATCTCCCGGAATCTAGAGCGAGCGAGCAAGAGCGCGCACGCAAGACCGAGACTTCAAATCACGTATGAGTTTAGCGCGCACACGACAGAGAGAGAGAGAGGGAGGGGTGGTGCCCGTGTGCCTGAAGCAAGATGCATCCTGATTGGCATGTTTTGCTAAATCAACCAATCAGTTTTCAATGTAGTCAGGCTTTTATGTCTTTTATCCCTAACTAAATTAATCAGTTCAGTGTATCTAGGAACAGGAGCATCATGGCAGAGTCAGAGTGCCCCCAAAAAATGAACATTTAAGACCCATTTCACATCAGACCACACGATGTGTAGGCCTACCCTTGTCTCATAAGAGTAAACAATAATGATACTGTATGCTGCACTGTTTGTAACAGTGACTTATTGCCCATGGCAGGTTAAATGATTGCAAAAGACATGTTGAGGTGAGTTGAACTAATGTCATTTCATGTGCATATTATTCAGGCCTATACTAGATGGCTAGTTGCCAAGGCTACATGAAAAGACCAAACTACCAAAATCTACATATTTTATTATCAAAATTCCTATCTATAGGCCTTCCTTATTTGGTGTACTGACTAGACATTATTGAACAAACATTCATCTGTATTTCAGTATCTAAGTATACCTATAGGCTACAATAATTCTTTTTTTTGGGGGGGGGGGGGGGGGGTCTGGTATGCTACTGAGACCTTGAATTTCCCCTGGGGATCAATAAAGTATCTATCTATCTATCTAAGCCATTGGGCCAACATGTGGCTAGTGTGTGCTTGCTATTCATGTGCACTCACGGTGATGGCCTACTGTCAGGATCCCCACCTGGACTTTTAGTTTTGTCTCCCCATAACCTGTGAAGACAGTTCTTTGTGCTTTGTTTGTTTTGTTGAGCTAGCCATGCGCTGTCATGTGCCCGGTGCCACGCCCATAACCTTATTTGGGCAACTTCCTGTCTTTGTTCTTTTCCCTCCATTTTGTCCGTTCACCTATCCCTCATTGTGCCAGCAAAGAAAGGAATTTGCACCTCCATTCACCAAATAAAGGCTGTGGTAGTGTTTCTACATGTTGGCACAAAATTTCTGTCATAAACCAAATAGGTTACAATGCATCGGTAACATGAGGTGAATCAGACAGAAGAGGGGCCTGTCTTAGTAGCCTATTCCTAAATTTGCAACTTTACTTTTAAACGGAGATGCACCGATATGGAATTTTAGGGCTGATAATGATAACCGATATTCATCAGTCTGTTGTGGCCAATACATATACCATAACTGATACTTATAAAAAATTGTAAAACACTGCTCCTTGGGGTTTGAACAAGTAACACTTCTGCCTGCAAATCAAAAAATGAGAATGGCCCCAGACTAACTAACACACCAACAATCCACACACAGACGCAACCTCTGTGATCACGATTGCCACTCCTGCATTTGTTTTGCCACCAGAGATGCTTATCAAATCAAACAGACCTGTAGGAATGTGCTAACCATGGTCAACTACTGGTGGTGATCTTCAGAAAATGTAATTCCTTCCGTCACTGATATATGGTTCTCACCTCATTTTACATCTTTCTCAAACACTGAAAGAACGACGCATTAGACACTTTTATCCTGTCATTCCACAGAAGTGTTTCCCGTTGTTGGGTATTTCACTTATTTCATTCTTTGGGTTAGGCTCCATCCCTGCCAGCAATTATCAGGCAGGATCTCTTGTTCTCCGATGTTAACATAGAAAAAATATGCAACTATGGTCTGTCATGAAAGATACTATTTTACAAGCCCATTTACTACCCTAAAATTAGACTAGGGAATGAGATGGCCCATATTAGCAGATATCTAGTGCCCCCTCATGGTTTTCTGGCATCCACATGAATAAATGATTACCTTGCAGCAAATGACCTAACTCGGAGTTTAACTTAAGCTTTTTTTTAATGTTGCACAGTCCCAGATAACCACAGAGGGCAGTACACAGAGGTTTTGTTCTGTTTAGGTGGAATCTGCCGAATTACAGACATCCCATAATTTTGTCATGCAGTTATAGCCTATATCATTCTAAATTGATTTTAATATGAGGTGAAGTTACAAGGTTTGAGATTCACAAGACAAATGAAAACTAGCATAAGGACACTGAATTGTGTATGATTATTGCCAGAGAAGAATTTCCAACTACTTTTTTTCATGTTTAACCCTTTCCAGCTTTTTTTTTTTTTTGCTCATGTGAAACAGCTCGGCGCCAGCAGAGAGCTTGTGAATGTAGAATGCTGATCTTACTGGGACATGAACAGCAGACACACACTGGGTGAACTTGCTCTGCAGGTTTGCCTGGAAAGGATCCCATTGATGCCGTCTCCAAACGTCCTCTTTTATGACTTCCACAGGTATAACCAGCAGTGAAATGAAACTTGAATTGGTAAACTATTACCAAATCACACACACAAACATATAGGTGGTTGCAAAACACTCTCCCTCTCTCTCATACACACACACACATACACATTGTTGCTCCCTCTTTGTGTTTCATGTGATATACAATGATGACTTAAAAGATTTCCATGCAATGCTTATCTTTTTGATCACTCAAATGAAAGGTAAGTGCTTGTAAATCTACTTACAAATAAACCCACAAACTGCACCATAAACTTATGACATATACTCTATTTTCTGGAAATGGATTTCCTCCTGCATATTTAAATTCCATCCACATGGATATGCAAACAAAACTGGGAAAAGTAAGTGAGTATCTTGATCCCGTGAGGGAAATTTGGTCTCTGCATTTATCCCAATCCGTGAATTAGTGAAACACACTCAGCACACAGTGAACACACAGTGAGGTGAAGCACACACTAATCCCGGCGCAGTGAGCTGCCTGCAACAACAGCGGCGCTCGGGGAGCAGTGAGGGGTTAGGTGCCTTGCTCAAGGGCACTTCAGCCGTGCCTACTGGTCGGGGTTCGAACCGGCAACCACAAGTTCGAAGCGCTAACCAGTAGGCCACGGCTGCCCCCAAAAGACAAGAACACCTAAATCAAACAGATGTTGATGTGACATCACAATCCCGACACTCTGTTTTCTTGGTCCACATGCAGTCACAGAAACCTGAGGTTTCACCTGAGGATCTTCACTTAGGTTCAAGAGTGTCTATATTATATTTTACTTTAGTTTTATTATTATTATTACTATTATTTTAATAATCACTTTAAGTAATCATATCAGAGGTTTTGCATGTATGAAAGGCTAAAACACATACAAATCTATATATTTTAATTGTTTTTACCCTGAAGAAAATATAGCTGCTTATAACAGACTTCTCTTTTTGTCACAGAAACAAATGAATAAGCTTTTATTAAGATATTAGTGAATTTACATTTTGGAGATATTGCAGGAGTAAAGGAAGTATTTTACTGTAAGATGTTAAGTTAAAGTTAAATTTGTCCAGTGCAGAGATGTGGAGAAGGTCATTTCTTAGGAGTAAAAATGGAGAAATGGGCGTAAAGAGTCAAAATTGATGTTAATAGGAGTATGAAAGTTAATGTACAGTACTTACGAGCATGTTTGCTGGCCATGTTTGGCTTGATAGGCAGTTGATCTGTAAAGTTGATCTCTTGAAGTCCAGGAGGTGAGTTTCATGCTCATCTCAATCACACTTTATAACCTGCATCTAGTCCACTCCCTTTCGACAATATTGGTCTACACCCAAGAGGTGGTTGCAACACACATGTATGAAAAACAATTGTTTTTTTTCTCTTTCTGTCAGTCAAAGTTCAAAGTTCAATAATGTATTGCCATGTCAACATAGTTGATTGGAATTTGTCACTCACACACACACAAACACACACACATTGTTGCTCCCTCTTTGTGTTTCATGTTATACATTGTGATCATATGCCTACAATGATGACTTTACTTGGGATATATTTGCAAATGGCACTTGTGCCCTGGGAGGTAATATAACATATTCAGTGGCTTACATTATCTCCTCAGTAACAATAGAAGTTTTCAGGACTATGACTAATGCACATCACAAAAGATGTTGAGACAACAGATTTTGTTTTTCTCAGAAATGCCACACCCAATACCAACTGTAAATGTGTGTGTGTGTGTGTGTGTGTGTGTGTGTGGTGATGGTGGTGGGGTGGCACTCCACAGAGTCACTGGAAAGAACAAAACCTGTTTTTACTTCAACCTTGCTGACTTACCATTTTAACCACATCCCTGAAGTGTTAGTATTAGGCCGCGTTTACACGAAGGGAAGACGCAGATATTTTCCTGCGGTTTAGCCTCTCATTTAAACACGAAAACCCCATTTTTCTCACAGAAAACGATTATTTCTAAAAAGTGGAGATTTCTGATAACGCCAGTTATGTGTTGTCGTGTCAACTGGGAGAAACAGGGTTTTAGGTCTCAAACGTCACATTACGCGCCAGAAAATGCTTAACGTCATGTGAGCGCCCTATGTTTACAGTTTGTTTGGCTACTGTTTATGGATGCTATTAAGGTGGTACACATTTTTACGTTTGTGCAAACGCTTTAGGCCTGTTTGCATTTGCACATATAGTTCAAAAGAGAAATAGGAAGTGATTAATTTCTGTTGTTGCTAATTTTTGGATTCTGATTGACTAACGTGGGATTGAGCTTCTCCTTACACCAAGGCCGTAGTCATGATGTCAACATTGGGGGGGACCAAATCTGTGGTGGGGTCTGAGGGACCCCCAAACAGAATGCACCCCCCCGGAGAGTTTTGTGAAAAGAGAAGGGTGGAGAAGAAGCAACTTCAATGGTCCATCCCTGGACCCGTGACTCCATTTGTGTTCAAAATGTATACTTTAAAAGAAATTACAAACTAGAGTATCTTTTGATAACCTCTATATTACACAGAATGTGGTTCTTTGACTTATTACTTACACCTGAAGATTTTTTTAAACTTAGGCTTAGACTCATAGGTTTGGAGCCTAAGATTTTGTCTTTTAGTTTAGATTTTATTATGCTGGCGGCTAATCACACAATTTTAACGTAGTTTGAAAGGGGCAGGATTCAGGAATAGGCTACTAAGACAGGCCCCTCTTCTGGCTGACTCACCTCATGTTACCCCTGTATGCATTATAGACTGGCTTCTGACAGAAATTACGTTTTGTGTCAACATGTACATGTAGAAACACTAGGCCTACTACAGCCTTTAATTGGTGAATGGAGGTGCAAATTCCTTTCTTTGCTGTCCGCGATTCACATTAACTAGGCTATCACGTATTGTAAACGTCGCCACATTTGATCACGTTTTGCCTGCATGGATGCGCGATTGAGTACGCATCTAAATAATATGCAAGATGCAACAATCATTTCTAAGAGGCCTATACACGGTAATTTCTGGCATTACTACTAGCATATGAATGCATTATTTATGTTGAAAGACGTGAAAGAAATGACACAGGCTTGCACAAATTCATTATTTAAAATAAAACGTTTCACTTTCGCTATCATTGCGAGAATAGGATACAATATGGAAAATGTTCCCTTTCAGTCTGATTGGCTCCAAACATGTATGGGATTTCCTTAGCCTGTGCTACACCTTTCCGAGAAGTTTTGTGAAAATTGTTCCGGTAGCTTTTGCGATATTGTTGACAGCCCTACCTCACCTCAGTAGGGTGCAGTAAATGGAAGCTTTTATTAGCGCACGCCACTAACGAAAAACGGAAAATCACCAGGACAAACCACTCAGGGGTGTAGGCTACTCTGCAACCATAGGTCACTAATTTGTGCGTTATTTATGTTTGATTACATTTCAGATACGTGTTGGTTTCCTGTAGGCCTAGTATAGAGCTTTATTCTTTCTTTATTTTTCTATGTCCGAATATTGGGGGGGACATTTTGGTCATATTTGAATATTGGGGGGGACACGTCCCCCTCAATGTCTATGGTGACTACGGCCCTGCCTTACACTGCCACCGACCGGTTTGCCATGCTCTGGCGGCTGGTGTGCACGATGTTATTTTTGAAAACGGAGCGGGTGAAATGTCCGTTTATGAAAATAGCCGGCCATGTATAAACGTAGCCTTAGTATGGTGTTAAAACATTAAATTAATGGAGCCTGACTTTACACAATGGGCTGTTGTTAGAAGTGCAAAGCCCTACTGTTTCTGGAAGGATTGTTATTATTACACATTACACATCAGGTGTCACAGTCATTACCCAGGAACAAAGGTTTGGTCCCAGGTCGCTAGCGCCCCTTGTACAATGCATTAGCCACACCCAATTGGAAATGAGGTATTTGGGATTTTGTGCACACTATGATAAAATTGCAAAGAGAGGTGCTTCTCCATGGGTGAAAACTCATTAAATTTGGCACACAGATCAATTGGTATAGTGGAATACACAGTGATAAAGGCTTGGCCCGTGGCCCAATTGCATAATAGAGTACCGAAGTGTGGCGTTCTGTTTCCATGACGGCAGTGTCACTGGATCTGAACAAACTTTCGAAGAGGCCTCAATAGCATTGAATGTAGACACGTGGCATCATTTCTAGATAATACATTGTTTTAAATGTAGGCTAAAGCCATTTAAACGTGTTTTACCTGCTAGGCAGCAGCTTAGCCACATAACACAGATTCCCTGGCAGGTGTAATAGAAAGAAACAAAATTCCAATGGATATTTCACATTTTATGAAAGACTGGCGGCTGTTAAGAGTGACGTTAAGCCAAGACACGTCTGTGAATTTAAGCAGTGGGGGCCCTAAGCAGAATTTGATTTGGGGGCCCCTGTGGTGTTTTTTCCTTGTGTTAATGACCCTCTGTAGCCTCACAAGGCCTCAGTATTATTGCATTTACTATAATATGTCAAAGGTGCTATATTGTTTTGTAAGTCAGAAGGCTAACTGTCAGAGCAAGTGGGCGTAGAGGGTGAAACCAGGTGGCGAAAGAGAAAGTGGTCAGGGGGTGAAACCAGAAAGGGAAGTCCTGGCAGAAAGCAATGCATAAGGATGTAGTCTAACGACGCCTAGTTCCAGGAATGCACTAATATTTTGTTCATAGTACCAGTTTGCAACAATTATTAGTTAATACTAAGTTGTAAACACTTCAGAAAAAGTCATTTAAAACTTTGGATATACCAAAAAACTTTTACTGGCTTTTCCCAAATCACGGAAATAACGTTGACACAGCGTAAGTGGTAGCAGCAGAGAGTAGAAGCCATCAGGCAAGTGTTATTTAAATACACTCCTGGTGTAGGCTACTTACAAACTTCCCAATGCCTCATTTTATGAGTACAAACCCTGTACTACTGTAGACGTTTGGTTCTATTATTAGTGGTCATTTACAAGATACACTGTTGGTTCCATTAGCGCCTGCACCAAGCCATTTGGCTGATAGCGCTAACTCGACTAATGTTTGACCAAACGAAAAAAAAGCTTCGGGGGGGGGGGGGGGGGGTTTGGCTCGAGGTCATGGTGCAAAGGACCCTAGAATGAAATTACTCTGAACCATCGCTTTTAAGGCGAACTATGCAGGTTTTCTTAATTTACTTTAACTTAACAGCTTCGGAGTCATTGGAATGGTTATATGACTTTTTACAGGTTGAATGGTGGCTGTCTCGCTTCCCCCTAGCACCTGTGAGCGGAAAAAACAACCTTGCAACTTTGGGCCGGCAGGCCGGCGGCCTCAGTGTCAGGAAGTAACGAGTTGCTTTGCTGCATTTAAATACACATACACGCCAGGCACCGGCTAGAACAAGGTAGCGATGGAGTTTCTCAGACATTCGTTATGACAGAGCCAGCCAAAAAGAAGCAAAAACCGAGAAAACAGCAAAGAAATTACCAATACTGTTTCTCTTTAAGGAAAAGTTTTTTGAACATTTACTTTATAACTATCCTTTATCTGGGTGTGTCATGGCATACATTTTATAAGTTGTGTTTTAGTGCCACCTTGTGGATTATTTTAAAAGAATTTCCATATGTAGCAGGGTTAATTATGCTTCCCTGAATTTCCCCATTGTTTCTACAAGTTCTATGGACATACTTTGTAGTTTGAGGTACAGTAGGTCGTAGGGGGGTGTGGCTTGGGTGTGGCAGGGGTTGGTTCCCGCGCTGAAGACCCCTTAAGTGTTCATGCAGCCCCCTCCTCTGCCTCTTTTGCTACTGTCCTGAGGCAGAGGTATGTTGAGTCTTGCATACAATACATCATATCTTTTATATACTTGTATTACACATTTTTCACATATAACTGTTTTCTGGTGTTACACACCTTATATACGAGTTAAGTTTGTTTAATCACTGTTTTTATGTTAGCTCGTTACACAATGCATATTACCTCAGTTTTACATGCTACAGTGTGCTAACGTGGCTGCAGGTGTAGCGGCGTTAACTAGTTAGCTTACAGATCTTCATACTGGTGAATTGACTGAATGTATTTAAACGTGGGTTACCTGTTTGATTGGCAGGAGCTGTGACGCGACTGGCTCGCTCCCTGCCTGATTTGTGTTTGTTTTGTCATATTCCAGGTATGCCATGTTTGTTTTATTGTGTTATTGTCTTTTCACATGTACTTTTATGGCGATTTACGCAACTGCGTGTCTCGTAGGTTTGCCGCGCTCTCTTTTGCTACTGTCCTGAGGCAGAGGAGCTGTGACGCGACTGGCTCGCTCCCTGCCTGATTTGTGTTTGTTTTGTCCTATATTCCAGAGAGCAATAAACAGTAAAAATTAAGGTCGGTTGTGGCGTCCATCATTTATACACAACGCAGAGTGATCGAGGGAGGGGAGAGACGACCTCTGTTACACATAGTACTTTGATTTGACGTCTTTATCTCTTGTTGGGTCAAAGTTCAAGGTAAACAAGGAAGTAGTAGCTTGCAATCGTTCGAACCATGTTAACGTTAGATTTCTTCATACTGTTAAACGCTCCTTAGAAAATACGTTCTTGCTTTGAGAAGGCTTTGCTTGTAAGTAGATAGATAGATAGATAGATAGATAGATAGATAGATAGATACTTTATTGATCCCCAGGGGAAATTTAAGGTCTCAGTAGCATACAGACAACACACACACATTCACTAACAGCAGAAAAAAAGTAATTAAAAGTATATAATATAAAAAACACAACTAAGCAATAAGGACAGTAGAAGATAAAGAATATACTAAAATACAAATTATACTAAATAACACTTAATCTAAATCAAATCTAAAAACAGTATTCACATAGTGGGTGATTAATCAATCAAGAGGCGCTTGCAATGACTGAGGCAGGGACTGAGCCTGTGATTCTCTGTGCATAGTAAGGTAAGGTGCTCTGTGTGAGTGAGTGTCATGGTGATGGTGCAAATGAGTAAGTACAACAGTGCAATAATAAAGTCTATATATATCTATATATATAACTATATTAAGAAAAGGTATAAGTGTGGCCACAGTTTGGCTGTGGCATGGAGGGAGGGGTTATGCATATGTGCTAATATAGCATGCAAACAGTGAGGCAGAAAGACAGTGGTAAAAAGTGGCTAGTGGACAGACAGTATCCAAACATGGAGGGGGTGAAGAGGCAGACAGACTATGCAGAGAAGTCTATCTCTCCTCTTCCCTTAATTGAAGCATTGAACAGTTCAATGGCCCTGGGGACAAATGACTTCCTCAGTCTGTCTGTTGTGCAAGGCAGTGAGCGAAGTCTCCAACTGATCAGGCTCTTCTGCTTTACAATAGTGCTGTGGAGTGGATGACACTCATTGTCCAAAATGTTGATCAGTTTGTTCAGGGTCCTTTTGTCAGATATTGAAGTGATGCACTCCAGTTCACCTCCCACTACAGAGCCAGCTTTCCTTACCAGCCTGTCAAGTCGCCCCGCATCCTTCTTCTTTGTGCTTCCTCCCCAGCATACCACTGCATAGAAGAGGACGCTGGCAACAACAGACTGCTAGAACATCCTGAGGAGCTTGCTGCACACATTGAAGGACTCCTCAGGAAGTACAGCCTGCTCTGCCCTTTCTTGTAGAGTGCGTCAGTGTTGGCTGACCAGTCCAGTTTATTGTCCAGGTGGAGACCCAGATACTTGTAGGTGCTTACCACCTTCACATTGACCCCATCAATGGAGACTCAGGCACGTAGCAAGCGTGGGGGATGTGGGTACACACTTTTCCTGGAACACGATTCTATCCCCCACACTTTTTGTCAGATTAAAACGAAAGTAAAATATGGAAATAAACGCTCACGTAAAGAGTTGGAACCGTATGTCTAATAAGGGTGGGCTCTGATAACGCACACACAGAGAGACACAAATAAGTCTGTTGATTTGATTGAACGGTCATCCAGCCAATCACATCAAGTTAGCGTCGGTGAATAACCCGAGCCGCTCTGATCAAATTCAAAGTGTGCGTCTTTCAAGGCTGCTTGAGTCTGCATTATAAAGTCTGCAGTGATCAGATTTGAGGTAGAATTGAAATGATAATTGTTACCACATTATTAGTAAACCAAAATTCACTGTCTCTCTGACAGTTTTTGTCACAATGTAGAAATGCATGAGTCAAAGTGAGAGCGGGGGTGCGCGCACCAAGGCCCTTGGCTACTGTTCTCATTATTCTCTGTCTATGATCTGCAGCTTTTCTCAAACTATGGGCCTCCTCAACAATTAGCTTACTGGTCCACGTAGCCGCGAAATTAAGTTATGCCTGGTGCTTCACGTCTGATAATTTGCAGGAAGATTGAATGGTATGGAACAGCGGACTGAAAGAAAGATAGGCTAAAAGTTTCCCAAATCAGAAATAGCCTTCTTATTAATTTGGTGTCATCAACTATATAGACATCCAGGCCAGCACATATACGTCTCCAAGACGCTTGGAAAAGATCTGAACAGCTTATGCGCGCGTTCCATTTAGAACATCTTATTTGATCTTATTGATCTTACAAACGTCGGCGGCATTTCACTGTCAATGTGTGTCGTTCTACATGTACTAGAGATCTCAATGTCTTAAATACGATCGCGTTCCATTTAGAACATCTTATTTTGATTTTACAAACAGCGGCGTCAAGACACATTTGAGTTCTACATCTGAGAACTAGGATTTCCAGCATGTAGAACTCAAAGAACGCGTATGAGCGCTCATGCAATGTGTGCGTCCCTGCAGCAAGTGAAAGGTAACGTGGGCTACAACACTCGTTTAAACAACAACGTGGCTTCCTGTAACTATTATTGAAAACAGCATAGAAACTGCTAATCATAATCTTTAAACTGACATTAATTAAGCTGGCTATATGCAACACAATTTATTTATATTCCCTTTGCATATGTTTGGGTAGACTTAAAACGTTTTTGAATTTGAGCTTACAGTTCTGTCATTATTCTGTGTCCTTTACATTTATACATAGGTATTATATTAATAGTCCAGTGATACCTCGAAATTAGGCTGTTGTCTGTTAGGCAATTTATTGTAGCCTGCTAACCATATGCACAAAACATAATTTCTGAAATGATTTCTTCATTTATAACATGACATATGTCTCCATGTAGGGTAGTGTCAAATAGTGAAGTGATAGCAGGTAGATCATGTAGGCCTACATGTCACATGAGCCACACATATGAGGGGCGCTGCTTGTTCTGTCCCTGCCAAACTGCATTAAAATGGTGTATTTATTTAGCAATCAGAATTTCAAAAAAGTTTCGGGGGAGAAACTCCCGGATACATGCCAATATAGTCCGCACCCCTCTCAGAAAATACTTACAACGTAACAACCCCACACTTTTAAAAAGCTTGATACGCCTCTGTGGAGACTGGTAGCAGAGTGGGCTTAGACCTGCGGAAATCCACCACCATCTCATTGGTCTTTGAAGTGTTGAGTTGAAGATGATTGAGTTTGCACCATTGCACAAAGTCCTCCACCAGGCTCCTGTACTCCTCCTCCTGCCCGTTCCTGATACACCCCACAATTGCAGTATCGTCAGAAAACTTCTGCATGTGGCATGACTCGTTGTTGTAGCAGAAGTCAGATGTGTACAGGGTGAACAGGACTGGAGAGAGCACAGTTCCCTGTGGCGCTCCGGTGCTGCTGATCACAGTGTCAGAGAGACAGCGCTTCAGTCTGACGAACTGTGGTCGCTCGGTCAGGTAATCTGTAATCCAGGTTACCAGGTGAGCGTCCACACCCATCTGCAAGAGCTTGTCTCCCAGTCTGAGGGGTTCCCAGGTAAAAAAGTAGTATACTTTAGTGTGTTAGAAATATGATTAAAGTACATGAAGTATAAAGCAAGTATGCTTACACTTTTTGTACTTTATGTAAAGTATGTTTAATGTGTACTTTTAGAAAGTATACTTCAAAGTAGATGTTATTAAGTTCAACTTCAGTGTACTAAAATTAAATATACTTATTGTGCAATATTCAAAGTGTTTTTGTAATGTACTTTTTAAAAGTGTACTTTGTTGTTAGTGTATTTTAAATGGTAAATAAGTTTATTTAGTTTAAGTGTATTAAATTGCTAATACTTAGAGTTGTAATATAGTGTACTTATGAAAAGTATATTTTTTGGTAGGTCTAATACATTGTTTGTATAGTTTCATAGTCATAGTATTAAGTTCAACTTCAGTGTACTAAAATTAAATATACTTATTGTTCAATATTCAAAGTGTTTTTGTAATGTACTTTTTAAAAGTGTACTTTGTTGTTAGTGTATTTTAAATGGTAAATACGTTTATTTAGTTTAAGTGTATTAAATTGCTAATACTTAGAGTTGTAATATAGTGTACTTATGGAAAGTTTATTTTTTTGGTAGGCCTAATACATTGTTTGTATAGTTTCATAGTCATCTCACCTTTAATAAAATACTAATGTGTGTAGCTTTTAGGCCTGTCAGCCGCATGGATGGCAATGTGCAATAACCTAGCCTAGACACACTGATCTATCAGAGACATGCCAGAGACATTGGTCCTACAGAGCCAGAAGGACTCGTCATATGAGATAACAAGGGCTGAAGCCAGTTGGATCTAAAGTGCCAAGTTATTCGTTATCAGGTGAGTCCCAAAGCATATATATAAGTGTCAATTTATCAATTTCAATTACCCCCTACATTCAGAACTATTTTCTGTCATAGGGTCCATATTTTTTAGCAGCGCCCCTAAAAGGAGCTACACCACTTTTATGACAAGACACTAAGCTATTCTGTTGACTCAGAAACATTTTCAGCACATTTGAAAAATGCTGTGATAATACCAACAACCGGGGATTATTTTGGTCAATAATCCTCATGTTAAATTTGCATACTGTTAAATCTCTATTTTACTCAGGAGTTACACTTTAAGGTTGCTGCTGCTGTACATGCGGTGAGTTCTATGACGGAATGGAACTAACGAAGAAACGGAGCCGAATATGTTGTGCAGCAGTCATAAAGTTTTACGGTAAAAGAGTAGAATGTACACAGCTCCACCTACTGATATATGAGAGGTACTACAGTATCTTCTGCTTGATAATTGTGCTGAATACACAATCATTAACCACAGTACTTCATTTTCTAAGAGAAGAAATCAAGTTGTTTTGATTTTACCAGCAGTGAGGGAGTAGCCTAGATTCTTACCTTGCCGTCCTGTGCTGCTTCATCTATGGGCCTGAAGGTGTGATTGCTGTGCTTCTTTGAGGTCTGACAGACCAAACATGCAGGCTGTTGATCCTCCAGACAGAAGATCTTGAGTTTCTCACTGTGCAGACTGCAGAGCACCTTAGATTGTGATTCTGACACATCAGACACAGATTCTGAAGAAGCTTTCTGACTTCTCTCCTGTACGAATGCCTCGCAGAGGTTCCTTAGAGCCAGATTAGTCAAGTCAAGTCAAATCAGATTTATTTATAAAGCGCATTTAAAGGAACCGTATGTAAGAAAAATATTTCAATTGATCATAAAATGGACCTGATATGTCACTAGACATTAAGAAATCATGTTCATTTCAAATACTTATATCACTGACAACAGTAGTCCGGCCAGGATATTGTCATTTAAAGAGTGAAGTTGCAGCCCTCAACTGATTTTGATGTTGTGTTTTGTCATGTCATGTTGTGTTTTGGCCTGATGCGCCACCCTCCACCTATCTACTAATCACAAAGTCAGTAGTGTTTCGCCATCAGGGTTGGCAACCTCGAGTCAGGGGGGAGGGGGAGGGGATACACCGCTCTTCAGTATTTTGAAAGTGATTGCAGCACCAGTTTTGGCCACAATCTTATGGTTCCTTTAACATGCACATAGTGCAATCCAAAGCGCTCCACAAACAAGACACATAACAACAAGACACAAGATGCCGGATGGAGCGGCGTAGTCGCCAGCGTGCCCATGACATCAAGACAAGACAAATACATTTAAAAAATAACAAATACAAAAAAATGCCGGACGGAGCGGCGTAGTCGCCAGCGTACCCGTGACACCAAGACATACAAGACAGTAGGGCTGCACGATTATGACCAAAATGATAATCACGATTATTTTGATCAATATTGAGATCACGATTATTTATCACGATTATTAATTAATTTTAGTGACAAATATTTTTTCCCTAAACATATTGGACTTGCTATCTGGCTCACCCAAATTCTTCCCCTCACAATTACTCCCCTAAATTACTGCAAATATAGATTTGACTACGACTTCCAAACAACTTCCAAACAAATGTTTTGTGCGTGCTACTTTGTTAATATTTGGGAAAACGCCCACGGGGAATCCTCCCAACGCTCCCCATTAGCCACTTAAGCTCTGCTTCGTGTTCATGAGTTTACTGTAATCGTTAGTCCAGGGGTGTCCAAACTTTTTGACTGAAGGGCCACATTGGGTTTTGAAAATTGGCCAGCGGGCCACACACAAATAATAATAATAATAATAATAATAATAATAATAATGTTTTGTATTATTTAAATGACAAAAAAAAAAAAAAACATAGTCCAGTCCATACAACTTCATTTCAATTTCGAAAGAAATACTGGACTATTGAAATGAAGTTGTATGGACTGGACTATGTTTTTTTTTTTTTAAACGGCGACGAAATTGTGAATTTCCAGAGCGTGTTACAACACACCCAGCAATAAGACTCCTACAGCAAAGATGGCAACATTTCCGAAAAGGTACTGGCTTGATGAAATTCATTCTGGACTCTCTATTCGACCACATAAAGACCTCGGGATACTTCGGTTTGGCTTTAGGGACACTCTACTCACTACCACGTAAGTGTTATGTTGTTTGGAACTGTAGAAGAGGTATAAAAATAGCGTTTTGTAGCGGCGAAATTGAAATGCCCTGCTCACTTCCAGGCTACGAGTTGTGTGACTGAAAACGGTACAATCGAACTTTCTCAAAACACATCCGAATGACATGATTTTGATGTCAACTCAACGTATGTACCCCCAATCATCCGTAAATAGATCTAAAGTGCATTTTACTCCGGATAATTCCTTTAACTTGCCTGAAATCCGAAATATTTTCGAACAATGGATGATCCGCTTCGAGGGACAAGCTCTTGGCCTTCTGCTGTGCCACACATTTGATTTTTGATCGTCGTTTATTGTATAGTCTAACTAGCCTACTAATAGTTAACATAATGTCACTAGTCCACAGTGCATCAGGCTGAGCAGTGCAGGGAACAGCTGCCATTGGTAGGCTGCATGAAGGCACATGGGTCAGACAGGTTTAAGGAGCGCTTGATTTGTTTTGTAGCGGAGCGTTCTATGGGTTGCCAGGTTGGTTCTATGGGTAGAGCACGCATTTGAAATATCGCTCGATCACGCAAATTTGATCGTGGGAAGCCAAAATCGTGATCGTGATTAAAATTCGATTAATTGTGCAGCCCTACAAGACAGACAACAAAACAAATAAACAAATAAAAAAAAATATATATTTTAAAAGGGGAAAAAGTGATGTTAAAATTAGTCCAATTTCCAAACCAGCTGAAAATGTCCAAGGGCAATGATGAGCCGTGAAAACTGCGCACAGAGCTGTGTCTTTACAACCGATGCAATGCCAACAAACTGCAGCTGACCAACCCGGTGAATTCACTGGCAGTCTGGAGATAACGTTAAAGGAATTATCCGGAGTAAAATGCACTTTAGATCGATTTCCGGATGATTGGGGGTACATACGTTGAGTTGACATCAAAATTATGTCATTCAGATGTGTTTTGAGAAAGTTCGATTGTACCGTTTTCAGTCACACAACTCGTAGCCTGGAAGTGAGCAGGGCATTTCAAATTCGCCGCTACAAAACGCTATTTTTATACCTCTTCTACAGTTCCAAACAACATAACACTTACGTGGTAGTGAGTAGAGTGTCCCTAAAGCCAAACCGAAGTATCCCGAGGTCTTTATGTGGTCGAATAGAGAGTCCAG
This sequence comes from Alosa pseudoharengus, assembly GCF_046254945.1. Classification (NCBI taxonomy): domain Eukaryota; kingdom Metazoa; phylum Chordata; class Actinopteri; order Clupeiformes; family Clupeidae; genus Alosa; species Alosa pseudoharengus. The sequence goes on from NW_027468859.1 coordinate 1,784,261, forward strand.
AATGAATTTCATCAAGCCAGTACCTTTTCGGAAATGTTGCCATCTTTGCCGCCACCTTGAGGGGAAAGTCCGTAGGAGTCTTATTGCTGAGTGTGTTGTAACACGCTCTGGAAATTCACAATTTCGTCGCCGTTTTTTAAAAAAAAAAAAACATAGTCCAGTATTTCTTTCGAAATTGAAATGAAGTTGTATGGACTGGACTATGTTTTTTTTTTTTTAAACGGCGACGAAATTGTGAATTTCCAAAGCGTGTTACACAGCAATAAGACTCCTACGGACTTTCCAAAGTACGTAGGCACAGTCCAAAGTACTGAGCGATCGTGTAGATCCGCAATTCGGTGGACTTAACAGCGACTTTGTTGCTCCGTGAGAATGCAGCTCTTCACCGTTAACGTTAGTTTGCAGTTGGCAAGGCAGCTCGCAGGTCAGCAACAGCTCGGCGGGCACGGTAGATCTTTCGCAGAGTAGAGCCTAGGTCCGGCTGTCCCGAGAGATCCACTCGACCAGACAGTGAAGTGCACTGTTCACGGATGGATGGAAGGATGTCAGAGGCCCAGTTAGTCTGCAGTTGGCATGGCAGCTCGCAGGTCAGCAACAGCTCGGCGGCCACGGCAGATCTTTCGCAGAGTAGCCTAGGTCCAGCTGTCCCGAGAGATCCCCTCGACCAGACAGTGAAGTGCTGCACCACTCACGGATAGATGGAAGGATGTCCGATGCCCAGCTAGGGCAAAAGCTAGCCATAGCAAGCTCCCAATGGACAAATGTCAACGACATCAGCTGACTTAGGAGTAAAAAGGACTAAGAATAACACGAAAACTATCAAAAATAGCGTAAATAAATAGGGAAAACATTTAACTAGACAAACCAATACAAAAAATAAACATGACATTACATAAAATTACGAACATTACATAAAAACAAACAAAAACATGATGCCAGACGGAGCGGCGTGTCTCACCAGCGTCCCCGTAACCTAGCCAATTAGGGGGCGGAATATCCTTTGAAGATTTCCTCCTGCAGACTGGACACTCTGGATCCTTTGGCTTTCCAGAACTGCTGCAGACAGGCCTTACACACACTGTGACTGCATGACAGGAGTACAGGATCCTTATAGATGTCACAGCACACAGGACAGCAGTAATCCTCCTCTGACTTTGAAGCCATATTCTCCTAAATTCCACGTCTGATTAAATTTACTTTCACTTTCCAGATCTTGATAAACTGTGTCAGTCACATGTACCTCTCAACTCCTTAACATACAGTATACTGAACATACACAAAACTGCTGTTTCAATCTGTCTCTGTGTTCAGTACTAAAGTATTAATTATTTAAGAGCACTAACAACAGTCTTTCTCTGTCTCTCTCCCCTGCACTTTCTCCTTCAGACTAGTTGAATCAGAGGGAAGGATTCTAGTAAAGAAGGATTCTGATTGGTCAGTCAGATTGTTCATATTCCATTTCCTGTAACTGATATGCAGACACAGGCTGTCCCCAGATCAGTGGATCACACAAAGTCTGACCTCACAGGCTGTGCTCAACATAGATATACATACAGTAATGTAACCGTTTAAAGCTTTTTAAAACAATTTTCTCAACAATTCTAGAACAATTTAAAACAATTAAAAAACGGTAGAGTACAATAAAAAGTGCAACAGTGAGTGCTGTTTCTAGAGACATCTATATGCTCTTTCACTACCAACACACCAACAGACGTACCAACATCAGCTGCAGAAGGGTCACATGGACACTGGGGGGCGCCATTTCCCCACAATCGTCTTTGTGGGCAACACATACAGTCCGTTACGTGTAAGTGCAGTGGTTTACAAAATATTAATTTAATATCAACATGCTGGAAGGTGCTCAAATGTCTTACTATTTCTGCAACTAAAGCCTTTAGGGTTTTTTATTGATAGGAAGTGTCACGTTTTGCTTCAGATAAACCGCATCATTTTTAAGTATAGTTAAGTCACTTTGTTTGTAACACATTTAAAGACAACAGCAGTTGACCCCAAGTGCTTTACAATAGAGGCAGTTAGGAGTTGACAATACAATACAAATACTTACCTGGCAGGAGAATATACTTACCTGGCAGGAGAATATACTTACCTGGCAGGAGAATATACTTACCTGGCAGGGGAATATACTTACCTGGCAGGAGAATATACTTACCTGGCAGGAGAATATACTTACCTGGCAGGGGAGATACCATGATCAAGAAGGTGGTTCACCTTTGGCGAGGCTCTGCCATTGCACTTCGGCGGTAGCTGACCCGAACGAATTCCCCAAATGTGGGAATCTCGACTGCATCATTTGTGGTAGTGGGGGACTGCGTTTGCAGCCGTGGCCGGTTTCCAGGTCGAACCCCGACCAGTAGGCACGGCTGAAGTGCCCTTGAGCAAGGCACCTAACCCCTCACTGCTCCCCGAGCGCCGCTGTTGATGCAGGCAGCTCACTGTGCCAGGATTAGTGTGTGCTTCATCTCACTGTGTGTTCACTGTGTGCTGTGTGTGTTTCACTAATTTACTGATTGGGATAAATGCAGAGACCAAATTTCCCTCACGGTATCAAAAGAGTATATATACTTTCTTATACTTATACAAAAACGTTAGATAAAATCATGTAACACATAAAAGGTTAGATAAAAGAAAAGTTACATAAGAGGTCAAATAGTAAATAAGAATACTAATCACTAAAACATGAGATGAAGACAAAATAATAAATAAAACATGGACATGTTTAAAAAAGTTAAATAGATAAATAATCATAAAAATAGCTAATCAAATACTGAATACTAAAAAGATTAAATAAATAAATAATAAACTAAATAAAATGAATTGAAATAAACAGATAACTGTACAGCATCATTGTAGGAATGATTGTAGGAATGAATACCTTGCTTAGAATGGTTAATAAATATAACTCACAGTTTGTCTTTTGTTGAGATTACTTGCCTAAAATGAATATTTCATTTTGAGGAGGAAAAGTTAACATTCTCATTTAAATCAAGTAAACTATATTTTATTATACTGTATTTTAAGATTACAATTCAGTTGGGATTAATATGTTATCTCTTATACACATATTGTGTTGTATTGTCTTATATACATATGCCGGGACTGTGGCAATCTGGTAAATGCATTGTGAGAAATGTCATATTAGTTAGCTGAACTTAATTATTGAAATAGGATTTCTGAGTGTAGACTGGAGATGGGGCCAGTGACACACCAACAGGCCAGAGTCCGCTCGTGAACCTGTCTGAAAAGGTGTATTACTCCCATCAGCAAAATCTGTGTCAGGATGAAAGAAATGCATTTTGGAGCTTGGAGACTTTCCACATCAAACATAGCTAAAATGGTATCAGGAGGAAGATCTTGGAGTTCAGAGATTTTATTAATTACATCTGTAGAGTCTTGTACATAAGCAGGCAGATTTTGCACAAAAGGTTTGATGAAATAATCCACAAAGTTGCAGAACCGCCCTGAGGATGTAAATCCTCCTAACACTTTCATCTGTGATCTGGCATCATCAATCCTCAGACTAAATGTCTTTGCCTTCCACCAGAGAGTATTACCTCCACCTAAGTTAAAGGCATTTCTTAGACATGTGGATGATCAGACTAGAAGATGAAAGACTGACCACAACCCTCTATCGACAAGAGACTGATCACAATTCAATTCATTCCTTCTGGCAAGCAGTTCCCATCCCATTGCCCTAAAAACGGCCTACCTAAGAGCCAATTCTATAGACTGGATTTGCCACTCAACTGAAGAGTATTAGAGGCCAATTCACACCAAGATCGATAATGATAACTATAACCATAACGATAAAAGAGTTCACACTGAACAACGATAAACAAAGTCTCTCCTTGTGTTAATGAATGTGACGGTTAAAATTTGATCGGTTCTGATTGGCTATTAGCTTTTTATCGTTCTGAAAATTGCTCTGAAAGTGATCTACAACGATATCATTCTTCATGTCGATATAGTTTATGTGTGAACGTCGTCATTTATATTAACGAGAACGTTATTTATTTATAGTTATCGTTATCGTTCTTGGTGTGAATGGGCCTTAAGGAGAATGCAATAGATATGAAACAAAGATTTCTGGCCAGGGGTTATCCCACTAAGAGAGTATTGAAGAGGCATATAATATCGCCCTCTCCACACCACGGACACACCTTTTGAAAAAGAGTGTTAAAAAGGATAAAAAGTTTTCTGTTTCCTGCATAACTACTTTTACTCCGAGATCCTTAATAATTAAAAAAACACCATAATGAAATATTGGCATCTAATATCTGATGATCCTTCCCTTTAGGGTAAATTTAAGGATCCACCATTGTTTGTGTCCAGACGGGGCCCTAACCTCCGTAATAAGGTAGTCAAAGCATGTATAAGATCAGCCCCTACCCAAACACTCTTAGCACCCCTCAGGGATGGGAACTATCCCCATGGCAACTGTGCCCAATGTAATAATACACACAAGACCTATAACTTTAAACACCCCAGGTCTGGTAAAAGTTACAATGTGAAGGGCTTTATTACATGTAAAACTAAGAATGTTATCTACATTTTAAGATGTCCCTGTGATATGGTGTATGTGGGAAAGACCACACATAGTTTAAAACAGAGGATCAGTGAGTATAAAAGCTCTATCAGATGTGCCGATCCGAACTACCCTGTGAGTATAAAAGCTCTATCAGACGTGCCGATCCGAACTACCCTGTGAGTATAAAAGCTCTATCAGACGTGCCGATCCGAACTACCCTGTGAGTAGCCTATAAAAACTCTATCAGACGTGCCGATCCGAACTACCCTGTGTTGCCTGTCACTTTACAGAGTGCTCATAGACCTCTCCAGAATATATCCCGCCTCCTAACTTCCGTATCCATCCAACTTCCGGGCGTGGATTGTCTATGGGAAATAACATGGCGTTTTGAAAGATCGTACCTGTCACGTACTCTGTAGGTGACAAAGTAGAAAAAGCTGCTGGGTAGATTGGCCTACACACTTCTGCCATCTAGTTTCCACTGGATTTTTTGATTTTCGGTGCCGTTTGAGTAGTATAGTCTATAGTATACTACTTAAACGGCACCGACAATCAAAAAATCCAGTGGAAACTATATGGCAGAAGTGTGTAGGCCAATCTGCCCACCGGCTTTTTCAACTTCGCTACCTACAGATGTTTTACCGGTGTGATATTTCGAAACGCCATGTTATTTCTCATAGACAATCCACGCCCGGAAGTTGGATGGATACGGAAGTTACGGAGGCGGGACTTATTCTGGAGAGGTCTATACCGTCTCTTCCCTCCGCTGTCAGGGAATTGAGCAAGTTAAATGACCTAGAGGTGGCAACATTGATAAAGCGTTATGCCAAAGGGAAAAATATTGGATTCATACTTTGGATGCCTTACATACTAAAGGTTTACAGTAAATGTGGACTTCGATATGAGTGTCATGTTAGTCACAGCTGTACTGTTTTGGTGAGTCTTGAAAACGGCAGTTTATGAAGATTTTTCTGATGTCCATGCAGTTTTCTTGCACTTGTGCAGCATGTATGTATGTATGTATGTATGTGCCTGTATATGTATGTATGTATGTATGTGCCAGTATATATGTATGCATGTATATATGTATGTATGTATGGATGTGCCTATATATGTATGTATGTATATATGTATGTATGTATGTATGTGCCTGTATATATACATGTATATATGTTTGTTTCTTGGGGTATTTTCACCATGGGGTGTAAATATGTAAAATAGCTAGATATCTCGGCATGTTGGGTAGGTTAAAGAAAAAACTACAACTCCCACCACTGGACTACAACTCTCCCACCTGGCTTCCACAGGTGTGGTAATCACTATTGATTGTCCTGATGTGTCTGAGCACATTTCACTCTATGTGTCAAAATGACACATTGCATGTTAGCTCGGGGACAACACAATTTTGTGTCAATATTTTTTGCAGGTATGTTACACTATTTTTTTTTGTTTTGTTTTTTGAGATAGCTGAGATCTGTTTTTCACTTGGCCAGCCACACAATTGTGTGTTGAAATTGACACAAGATGTGTTGTCCCTGAGCACACACATTTTCAACACATCTCTTTTTAGAGTGTACACTCAGTGTCTTGTATGCTCAGAGGATAGTCTGGCCGAAAGCTTGCCAAATAAACTTGCATAAAGTGTGCAGGCAGTTTATTTTGAGATTTTCAGTTTGTGTTTGTCTGGCACCTTTTTGATCGTGAGTGCGGTGTAACTCCTCCAAAAAAATGAGAAATGTGTGAAAATTGCATGGCTGTTTTGCCGATAAGTCAAGCAGGCTACAATAGGGGTTCATGGCGAAACGCTTGAGAGAGCCCATCTATAGCTACCTTTAGGATTTTGATTTTTTGAGAGGTGGAAGTGTTCATGGCAAGATATGTCCGAGTGAAATATGGTGATGATTGATTGCTGTTTTTGGGCATTAAAGTTATGCTAGGCGCCACTAATCTTTTCCACGTTAAGCGTTTTAGAATGTCCCGCATTCCTGGAATTCCTCGGTTCTGATGTCAAGAGGGACGGACCATACGTATCGGAGCCTATGCGCACCCCTTCCTCGGGAGGGATTTCAAGGTTTTTTGTTTTTTATTTTGTTGAAACGGTACGCAGTAAAGTTTGGGAAAGTGAAACGCATCCGTAGCCTA